>NC_057401.1:54772151-55076397 GCF_019320065.1 Cervus canadensis
AAAATATATCACTACAGGGACTTCCCTGGTGATCCAGTGGTTAAGACTTTGCCTTCCAATGCAAGAGGTGTGGGTTCAATCCCTGGTCAAGCTAGGATCCCACATGACTCCTGGCCAAAAAACTAGAACATAAACAACAGAAGCGATATTGTAACAAATTCAATAAAGATTTTTTAAATGGTCCACATCAGAAAAAGAAATCTTAAAAAATAAATTAAAAAAATGCATCACCACAAAGGTAGGCATTATTATTACACTTATTTTTCCAAGAGGAAATTGAGGTATGGAGAAGCTAATTAACTTGCTCAAGGTCACACAACTGGTAAGTGATGGAATACCAAGCTTTGCATCCCACTTTTAACAGTTTTGAACAAATGAAGAGAAAGAAGAACCTACAAAAGGCCATTTCAGAGGCCTCCTTTGTCATTATCAATGTTCTTTGAGTTTCTGGGATACCAGCATTCACTAAATCTTGTTGATACTAAACATTTGGAAATATATTACAGTCTCACATACAGTTCTGGAAGCCAAGATATAATTTCTCAAAAGGCCTACCTTGAAATGTATGTACGAAAGTGTTGTAATGAAAGTATTTGCATTGGGGTGGGTACTCCAATTGGAAAAAAGAGAGATACACTCCATCTTGCACATACCTCCCCAGAAAAGCTACATAGATATTTCAGAATGAGTCAATTAGTGTCACAACAGAACAGGGACAATACTATCAGTTTCTTCACACTGGTCATGATTTGTGTGAATGACAGGGTGTGCAAAAGGCAGAAGCTTTGCCACCTCCATCAACAAAGCAGGCTTATAAAGAGTCTACAGGGCTTCCCTGATAGCTCAGTTGGTAAAGAAACTGCCTGCAATGCAGGAAGATCCCCTGGAGAAGGGATAGGCTACCCACTCCAGTATTCTTGGGCTTCCCTTGTGGCTCAGCTGGTAAAGAATCTGCCTGTGATGAGGGAGACCTGGGTTCAATCCCTGGGTTGGAAAGATCCCCTGGAGAAGGGAAAGGCTACCCACTCCAGTATTCTGGCCTGGAGAATTCCATGGACTGTATAGCCATGGGGTTGCAAAGAGTCCCACACGACTGAGCGACTTTCACTTTCGTTTCCAACAGTCTACTCTGAAGAGTTTGCCTGAAAGTTGTGGTTTAGTCGCAACGTTGAGTCTGACTCTTTGCGACCCCATAGACTGTAGCCCGCCAAGCTACTCTGTCCATGGTATTTCCCAGGTTAGACTACTGGACTGGGTAGCCATTCCCTTTTCCAGGGGATCTTCCCGACCCAGGGATCCAACCCACATCTCCTGCTTTGCAGGCAGATTCTTTAGCACTGAGCCACCAAGGAGGCCTAATGATCCATGTTTCTCTAGGCAAACTACTTGGACCTTGTACATAATAGGTACTCAGAGAATGATCCCCATTACGTTTGTCATTGTTTCAACAGCCTTTTCCTCTGAGTCTTTGTCAGAGGGATACACAAACTCACAATCATATAATGGAGAGTGACGATTAAATGTAAGGACTTCCTGAAGCCAGGCAAGTAATTTTCACCATGTTTACCTAAACGAAATCATTTCTGGTTTTTAACCATCTCTACCTTTAGCCCTTGGAATCATAAAAGACATCCACATGATTAAGTATGATCATGTAATAGCTTTTATTACATGGTGATTGCTTTGCTGTGAAATTTACTTATCAAGGAAATGGCAGGGAATAAAACTATTCCCAATGAGAAGAGTGTTGTTGCTTGTTTCCTGCTAATCCCTGGAACCAAGTGCAATTCAGTTCAGTTCAGTCGCCCAGTCATGTTCGACTCTTTGCGACCCCATAGACTGCAGCACGCCAGGCCTACCTGTCCATCACCAACTCCTGGAGTTATACTCAAACTTGTGTCCATGGAGTTGGTAACGCCATCCAACCATCTCATCCTCTGTCGTCCCCTTCTCCTCCTGCCCTCAATCTTTCCCGGTATCACCAAGTGCAGTTAAACCAAATTTTAGGACTTCTCATTGTATGGGCCCTGGTGAGACCGATGTGGCCCCAGGCTGCCTTTTTTTGGTATGAAGTCTAAGAAGGACAAAAGAATGGCCCAAAAGATTTTGGCTGAAACAAGCTCCCCTTCACCCTGGTCTTTGCCTGGACCAAACTCAGGCAGCTCTGTCTTGGCCATACTCAGTATCAAACTGATTTGGTTGACTTCCGTCTAGGTGCACATCACCAGGATAGACCACTCCAGAAAAGCATGTAGGAAAGCCAAAAGGGAAACCACATAACAGACTCTTACCTCATTTTCCTCTTCTTTGAAAATCTGCTTAGAGCTTTGAAGAATAAACTTTTTTCTCTACTAATTTTTCCCATGGTAAATCAATAATAACATGAAGAATAAGTCATTTTCATTAGAATGACCAGCTGTCTCCACCTTCCCAAGACACTACTGATTTATACCTTTTAACCTGGTATAATTAATAGTGCATCCTTTTCTCAAATGGGTCCTGGTTTGAATAATAATTACGTGGCCCCCAAAGATTTAGCTGCTTAGGACCATCTGTTCATTGGTCTAAATACTTATTGTAGAGCTATACTCAACTTACCTCCATGAAGGCTCTTCATTGTCACTCTATTTTCACAAGGAGGAGTTACTATGATGTTTCACAGCTTTTCCCTACCTACTTCTTCAGAAATGTGTCTGAGAACTCTGTTTTAAAAGATTGCTTTAAGATTGGACTTCTGTCATTTGCAACAGCATGGATAGATCTCAGGGATATGCTTTGTGAAATAAATCAGACAGAGAAAAACAAATACTATATGATATCATTTGTATGTGGAATCTAAAAAATAAAACATTCGAAAACTAGTGTTTACCAGTGGGAGAGGGGAGGTGAGAGAGGTAAAATAGGGATACAGGATTAAGCGGTACAAAGAGGTACAAAGGTATATTTTATATACTACTATATATATATAAAATAAATAAGCTACAAAGATATACTATACTGCACAAGGAATACAACAAATATTTTTAAATAACTTTCAATGGAGCATAATTTATAAATATACTGAATCATATTGTACACCTGCAACTAATATATTTTAAATCAACTATGTGTGTATGTGTGTGTGCTCAGTCACGTCCAACTCTGCAACCCCATGGACTGTAGCCCACCAGTCTCCTCTGTCCATGGAATTCCCCAGGCAAGAATACTGGAGTAGGTTGCCACTTTCTTTTCCAGGGGATCTTCCTGACCCAGGGATCAAACCTGTGTCTCCTGAATTGGCAGGCAGATTCTTTACCACTGAGCCACCTGGGAAGCCATAAATCAACTATACTTCAATTAAAAAATATGTGTAAGACTGTTTATCATTCAAATAATGACTTATTTCCCTGATATTGAGAAGGGATGAAATATGCAATGTAAGTATAAAATACACAAAATTGAACCTTTCCCTTCCAAAGAAACTTTAATTTCACATGTATAAGACTTTTTGTTAAACATAGTGAATGTGTTATATTGAACATAATATGGTCTCTCACTGCTAACTCAAGGTTGTAAGTTACAGATTGCATAGTGCAGGGTGATGGTCACTGAAGTAGTAGAATTTAGCTTGTCCTTTCACTAAATTCTTTCTGTTTCTGCTTTTCTTCCATTCTCCCTTGTTGTCAACTGTCATTTCTCCAAGTGTCAGCTATTGGAAGTTCCCTACTCTTTCCACCACTTTTAATTCATGATGTATTATAAACTAGAAAGAACCACAAGGTACCAAAGAAAACACTAACTTTACTAAATCAATAGCCCTAATTTTAGAAATGATCTTTAATCAATGGTCTTTCATCACAAAGTAGATCTAATCAAGTAAGACACATAGCTTTGTATAGTCCTTGTATTCCTCCTAAGAGGACTTTTCCAATATTTCTTTTTTTAGATATGTTCTACATAACAAATTTGCCAAAACACCTAACCTCAGAAAAAGTGGGTCTTTATTAAACCACTGGCTTTAGTTTGCGAATTAGAATAAACAAAACATGTTCTGCAAAATCCATCAGTCTCAGTAGACTGTTGAATAGCAGTGGTGAAAATGGGCATCTTGGTCTTTTTCCCATTTAATACTGTACTGGAAGTCTTAGCTGGAGTAATTTGGCAGGAAAAATTAATAACAAAAGACATCCGAATTGGAAAGTAAGAATTAAAACTATATTTGCAGATGGCATGTTTCCATATTCAGAAAATCCCAATGAATCCAACAAAAAGAATTGCAAGAGCTAATGAGCAAATTCAGCAAAGTTCAGGGTAGAAAGCCAACACACAAGATCAGCTGCGTCTCTGTACATCATCAGTGAACAGTCCAAAAAGGAAATTAAGAAAACAATTCTATTTACAATAGTATCCAAAAGAATGAAAACCAAGCAATGAAGCTAAGCACATAGCTGAAAGACTTGTACATCTGAAAACTATATAAAACATTATTGAAAGAAATTAAAGAAGACCTAAATAAATAAAAAGCCATTCAGCATTCATGTACAGAAAGCCTTAATATTGCTAAAGTTGCTGTATACCCAAAGCATTCTACTGATTTTAAGCTTTTTGCAACCCCATGGACTTTAGAGTCCATGGAATTCTCCAGGCCAGAATACTGGAGTGGGTAGCCTTTTCTTTCTCCAGGGATCTTCCCAATCCAGGGATCAAACCCAGGTCTCCCTCATTGCAGGCAGATTCTTTACCAGCTGAGCCACAAGGGAAGCCCAAGAATACTGGAGTGGGTAGCCTATCCCTTCTCCAACAGATCTTCCCGACCCAGGAATCAAACTGGGGTCTCCTGCATTGCAGACGGATTCTTTACCAACTGAGCTATTAGGGAAGCCCTGATTAAACACAACCCTTCTTAAAATTTCATTTTATTTAAGAAACAGAAATGTTATTCTCAAATCTATATAGAGTTGCTAGTGGCTCTGAATAGTCCAAACAATATTGAAAAAGGAAGAAAGAATTGGAAGATTCACATTTTGCAATTTCAAAACTGACTTCAAAGCTGCAGTAATCAAAACAGTATAGTACTAGCATAACAATAGACTTATAGACCAATGGGCTAGAAATGATAGCCCAGAAATAAATCCAAAACTCTACACTCAAGTGCTTTCAACAAGGGTGACAAGATCAATAAATGGGAGCTCTTTAGCCACCTTGGACCCTGTGGAGGCCTGCTGAGAACAGGACTTCTAAAATGACAAATGTGTCTAGAAGACTGTTATCCAAGGCCATTTTTGCTGGCTATAAGCGGGGTCTACAGAACTAGAGGGAGCACACAGCTATCCTGAAAATCCAAGGTGTATGTGCTCGAGATGAAACTGAGTTCTATCCAGGCAAGGGATGTGCTTATGTGCACGAAGCAAAGAACAACACAGAAACTCCTGGTGGAAAACTTAATAAAACCAGAGTAATCTGAGAGAAGATAACTCGTGTTCATGGAAACAGTGGCATGGTTCAAGCCAAATTCTGAAGCAACTTTCCTGTTAAGACCATTGGACACAGAATCAGTGTGATGCTGTACCCTTCGAGGATTTAAACTTATTGAAAAGTAAATAAAATTGTGAATTTGTAAAAAAAAAAAAAAGTAAGTGGGAAAAGAATAGTCTCCTCAACAAAATGTTATGGGGTAAGTATATAAATGCATGCAAAAGAATAAAGTCAGACCCTTATTGCTCCACAATAAAAAGTTAACTCAAAATTGATCAATGACCTAAACAAGCATAAGGTCTAAAAATAAACGCTATTGGAAGAAAACACAGAGGTAAATCTTTATGGCTTTGGATTCGGTGATAGGACCTAAGATATGAGGCCAAAAGGAAGAGCAACTATAGAAAAAATTAGAATTGAAACATATATATTATCATATGTGAAATAGATCGCCAGTCCAGGTTCGATGCATGAGACAGGGTGTTCAGGGCTGGTGCACTGGGATGACCCAGAGGGATGGGATGGGGAGGGAGGTTGAAGAGGGTTTCAGGATGGGGGACACAAATTTTTTTTTAAAAAATTGAATTTTATAAACATTAGAATATTTTGTGCATCAGAGAATGTTATCAAGAGAGCAAAAAGACAACCTACAAAATAAGACAAAATATTTGCAAATTATATATCTGGCAAAGACAGCATCTAGATTATAAAAAACTATTACAACTGAACAACAAAGAGACAAACAACCCAATTAAAACCTGGACAAAAGATATGAATAACATTGCTCCAAACAAGATATATAAATGGCCAACAAGCACATGGAAAGATTTTCAACATCTTTGGTCATCACATGTGTATGTGCTCAATCATTTCAGTCCTGTCCGACTTTGTGCGATCCTATGGACCATAGCCCACCAGACTCCTCTGTCCATGGGATTCTCCAGGCAAGAATACTGGAGTGGGTTGCCATGCCCTCCTTCAGGGGATCTTCCTGACCCAGTGATTGAACCTGCGTCTCCTGCACTGCAGGCTGATTCTTTACTGCTGAGCCACCTGGAAAATCACATTGGTCAATATGGAAATAAAAATTCAACTACAGTGAGCTACTTCTTGACATCTCCTATAATGACTATACCAACAACAACAAAAAAAATCAGTGTTGGCAAGGACATAGAGAAATAAGAACACTTATGCATTTTGTGGAAATCTAAAATTGCAGTGGGTGCAGCCACTGTGAAAAACAATTTGGTGATTCCTCAAAAAATTAAACACAAAATTACCATATGATCCAGAAATCCTACTCCTAGGTATTTACCCGAAAGAACTGAGAAACAGGTGTTCAAACAAAAATATGTTCACCAATGTTCACAGCAGCAGTATTTGCAATAGTCAAAAAAAGGAAACAACTCAAATGTCCATAAAGAGGTCAATGGATAAACAAATTGTGGTACATCTATATGTGCTTAGTCGCTCAGTCGTGTCTGACTCTTTGCAACTTCAAGGACTGCAACCCTCCAGGCTCTTCTGTCCACAGGGATTCTCCAGGCAAGAATACTGGAGTGCGTTGCCATGCCCTCCTCCAGGGGATAATAAAATATTACTGAGCCATGCTTCCCTGGTAGCTCAGATGATAAAGTGTCTGCCTGCAATGCAGGAGACCTGGGTTTGATCCCTGGGTTAGGAAGATCCCCTGGAGAAGGAAATGACAACCCACTCCAGTACCCTTGACTGGAAAATTCCATGGATGAAGGAGCCTAGTAGGCTACAGTCCATGGGATCGCAGAGTCAGACACGACTGAGCAACTTCACTGGTTCACAAAAAAATAATGTACCTTTGCTACGACACTGAATCTCCTTGAAAACATTATGCTCCGTAAAAGAAGTCACGCACAAAAGTTTACATGTTACAAGAATCTTTTAAATGAAACACCTAAAAAAGGAAAATCCATAAAGGTAGATAAGTGGTTCCCAGGGGATTGGCTGGGTGGGTAGAATGGTGAGTGAATAGTCAATGTACAGGCTGTTATTCTGGAGTAATGAAAATGTTTTGAAACCAGAGAGAAGTGGTAATTGCATGACACTGTGAATGTACTGATTGCTACTAAATTGTGTACTTTAAAATGGTTAATTGTGAGGATTTCAGTTCAATTGGAAAAAAATCTTACTTTGTTGGTGCGTGCTTAGTCGCTTCAGTCGTGTCTAACTCTCTGCGACCCCCACGGACTGTAACCCGCCAGGCTCCTCTGCCCATGGGATTCTCCAGGCAAGAATACTGGAGTGGGTTGCCATTTCCCTCTCCAGGGGATCTTCCCAACCCAGGGATCGAACCCAGGTCTCCCACATTGCAGGCAGATTCTTCACCAGCTGAGCCACCAGAGAAGCCCACGGACATAAATCCAAGCGTGAAAAGGTCTTCAGCAGAGCCCAATATGTCTAGTGAAGGTTTTTAAGGACTTGTCTCAATCTAACAAAAACCAAGACCACCCACTTCCATCTCTAAGCATCACCGAAAGAATGTTCTGTATTCTTGGAAAGCCTGAAATACAAGCAACAGTTAAAGGAAAGATGCAGAGGAATGGGAAAAAGTCAAAGAGGGACTGAGAAGAAGAATACGAACAACAGACAACTATTAGGAAATGGATTTCCTTGACAGCCCCTCAGCTAAACTACAGATTTCTTATCTCCATCAAAATGCTTTTTCAATCAAGTCTAGTCCAGGAAGATGGGGCAAAAAGACCTAACACTATTTGCTGAAAATGGACTCCTCAGAGTTCAGCAGGAAATCATTTGACCAAAAGCAATTTGGGTGAGATGACTCCAAGATCAAGCAGACAAATTATTTGAAAGCATATCTCCAATTACAGGTTCTTCATGTATTGGTATTTTGGGGGGGTACCATGGAGCAATTCTGTTTTTAATTGTATTGCATACACATAACATGAAAATGTATCAATTAAACCACTTTAAAGTGTACGATTCATTGTCATTTTAGGACCGTAACAATGTTGTACAACCATCGGCACCATCAAATTCCTGAATATTTTCATCCCTTCAAAGGGAAACACCCTACTCATGAGCAGTCACCCTCTTTCTGTTTCCCCTCAACCCTGAGACACTGCTAATCAGCTTGCTGTCTCTGTGGTTTTACCTATTTTGGATACTTTTTATAAATGAAATCAAACAATATGTGGAGTTATGTCTGACTTCTGCAACATAGCATCATGGTTTCAAGGCACTTCATTGTAGCATGCATCAATGCTTCATTCATTTTTGTGGCTAAATAATATTCCATTGCATGGATATACCACAATTTGTTTATTCACTGATCTCTTTCTGGATATTTGGGTTGTTCACACCACTTGGATATTGTGAATAGAGCTCCCATGAACATTCATGTATGAGTTTCTGTCTGAACATCTGTTTCCAGTCTGGGGGAGTATAGATCTTGGAGTGGAATTGCTGGGTCATGTGCTAAGTCTATGTTTAATTTTTGAGGAACTGCCACGCTGCTTTCCATGGTCGCTGAACCATTTTACATTCCCACAAGTCACGTATGAGTCACACTTTTTTATATCTCCAAGTTTTGGGGTCTATTTTGTAGCCATTTAGAAAGGGTTCTCAGTTTTGTTTGATTTTTTTATTTTTTAAATTTTGTTTTCTACAAATTATGCATGTCCTTCACTACTATAGCAAAATGTGAGAAACAACTTGAATGTCCAACTCTATGAGCCTGCTTAAATCAAAAATGATATATAATGACTATGCAAAGTCATTTTCCAATCTTCTTACTGCATTTAGCAATTTTTTAAATCTTAATATAAGTAAATGATAGCTGATGTCACCCACACCTTCCCACGATCCTTTGACCGAGAAACACTCTCAAATCCTGACAGGAGTTAAGATAAAATACTAACTTGAGTTGCTACAAAAATGATCCCAAATTTATCTGAAATTTGTAAACTTTGTAATAGACCAAAAAAATAAATTGGAAAATAAAATTTTTAATTTTTAATACACTGCTAGAAGGAAGAATGATGTTGCTATATCCAGTCTTGATATAAGAAGCAATGTGAATAACTAATAACAATAGCCTATCTGCTCAGGCCATTATTACATACCAGACTCTGTCTGAAACACATTACAGCTGCCCTCAAAACAACCTTTTCATGTATCTGCTACCAAGTTTTTCAGTCTATAAATGAGAGGACAAAAGTTTAGTGAGATTAAATAACACTTGAAGTAAGAGTAAATAGCAGAAGTCTGGATTTGAACTCATTTTCTTATACTAAATCCCAGGACCTCAGCAACTATGCAGTACTCCAATTGTGCCTATTTTATTCTCATTGCCATTTATAACATGTAAATTTCTATTTATTATGGGTACACCATAGCAAAGGCAGAGATGTGATTATACCAAAGGTGGTGTAATGTTTGGTTAGTCATGAATTAGGCTCTTCTGAAATGTGTAGCTTATCTTCAGCATCTTTTAGAGAAACCAAAGACTGTGATTATTAATATTTTCTTTAAAGTGTTCCTGTTTCAGCTCATTTACAGTAGAAGCAGTCTGAGTACCACAATAATATCTCATTTTTCCGTTTAAACGTCTCTGTCAGTAGTAGATCTTGGGAAGTGAATTTGAGTAATGAAATTGGTTGACACCCTTAATGCATGGAATAACAAGACTAATACGTATTGAAATTGAGAGACAGGATACATAGCACAGATGAGTGATCTTCAAAGCACACTCATGCCAATTTGACAGTAAGTCAATAAAAGGTTGTCTCCTTGTCAGTGATGGATGGAATCTCAGATGCCTTAAACAGTCTTCTCACATCTAATTTTTAAATACAATTTAAGGGCAAAAAAAAAAATCTATGGCTAGTATTTCCTTTTACAGAATAACCTGTGGCATCTCATGGAAACCAACAGGGAAACTTTGAAAATAATTTGAATGAAGATTCTCTTTGATGAGATGAATAACATTAATGAAAAGGGACTTCAGATGCTGCTTCCAGCAAAGGTTTGCTTACATCTTTCATTTAAAACATAGTGATTAATTCTTATAATAATAACCCTGTATTTCCAAGAGAGCCTTGATTTCATTCACTACTGGTACCTGGCACTCCCCCTCTCGTTTTCTTAGGGAAGTTCCAGGAAAAGAAGGTAAATATGTAGTTCACTTTCTGTTTGTTTTTTTTTAAATTAAAGAATAAACTTTTGGAATTAATTTACACCCAACCAGAATTTAAACTATCTAAAAGCAATTTAAATCTACCTACATCCTCCTGGAGTTGTTATAATTTGACAATATCCAGGCCAGAATACTGGAGTGGGTTGCCTTGCCCTCCTCCAGGGGATCTTCCCAACCCAGGGATCAAACCCAGGTCCCCCGCATGGCAGGCAGATGCTTTACTGACTGAGCCACCAGGGAAGCCCTTATCCAGAATTAGAAGTCAGTTTTCCTTCATTCGGGTAATGAAAATATTACAGGAAAAGAGAGGCCAATGCAGCTGGAAGTCTTAACGATCCAGAAGTATCAGTAATAATATTTTGTCTCTATGGAACAGCTCTCAAGTCAAGAAACTCAACGTTGAATGAAATCAGAGGCAGCAGCACCCACTAAATATTCTTGAGATGCACAGACGGGCATTGCGGGTGGAGAAAGCTGGTGATGTTAGAGCAGATGTGGAGGGCAGGATGCCACAGGAGAAGCAGTGATGTAAGCAAAAGGACTGCTTTCAGCTCACCCCCATGCTCTCAGCATCATCCTCTCAGGAGCATCAGAGCCTCAGGCCCCAGAGGACAGCTTGTCATCTCATTCAAAGCAGCCCCGCACCCTCAGTACCCTGCCACACAGCCATCTTGCCTAACAAGTTATACACAAAGATCTACAAATAGCCAACAAGCACACTGACTTCCCTGATGGCTCAGATGGTAAAGAATCTGCCTGCAACGTGGGAGACCTGGGTTCAGTCCCTGGGTTGAGAAGATCCCCTGGAGAAGGGAATGGCAACCCACTCCAGTATTCTTGCCTGGAGAATACCATGGACAGAGGAGCCTGGCGGGCTAGAGTCCATGGAGTCGCAAAAAGTCAGACAAGACAGTGAGTGAGCACAATGATTAGTGCTACTAAGCATCTTTTCATGTCTTTGTTCAAAGTGTTAGTCATTTACTCATGTCCAACTCTTTGCGACTTCATGGACTGTAGCTTCTGTCCATGGAATTCTCCAGGCAAGAATACTGGAGTGGGTTGCCATTTCCTTCTCTAGGGGATCTTCCCAAGCCAGGGATCAAACCCTTGTCTCCAGCTTGGCAGGCAGATTCTTTACCACTGCACTACCTAGGAAGCCCGACAGGTGTCTGACCATTTTGCACTCAGCTTGGTCAACACTGCAATTCTTCTGAGGGTCACTGGCTTGATGAGGACTCCGATCATTCCAAAGAGATGGGGCTCCAGCAGGGAGAACAGCAGGCAAGTAGTAGAGAGAGCCCCACAGATATGGAGGATGGGAAATGTGGACCCACTTAGGATCTGATCACAAAACTCTTAGCTTCCTTGAACCTCAGTCCCATCAGCAGCAAAGCAAGGAGGATGAGGAGATGGTACCAAGGTCACTTCTGTGTAGCACCTGAAGATCCCGAGAGGATGGTGGTGACTGGCCCAGTTGCTAGTGAACTGGGAACCAGCCCAGCCTGTGGGACAGAATTCAGAGACGGGGAATATGACTAGGTTACCAGCACTGGCTGAGTCAGCTTAGAGGTCAGGAAAGGCTGGCTGGCCGGAACTCAGCCCACGCTGGGGAGGGATGTGTGGGTGTGGAGAAAGCTCTCTTACATCAAATCTCTCACCACAGCTGCCTGCATCCCACCTTCCCTGGCCTGCCTTGGAGATGAGACGCAATAGTAGAAAAACATCCAGAAGGCAAAGGTAGTGATTAAGCACTGTTATTACAAAGGGGACCCTGCCACTCTCTACAGGCTGTTAGCTTTACCTAACCTTCAATTTCCCTTTGACTTAAGTCTATAGATTGTGTATTAAGGAGGCTCTGGCTTCTGTCTAGAGTCAAATGACTGTTGCAGTTACCTGAGGTAGATTTTCAGGTAACTCTGGTTCTATTTCCTACAAAAAAGAAAGTGATTTTTTTTAAAGTCAACTTTATCCATCATGTACTGCAAATTTTCCATGTGACTAAAAGCCCGTGTTTAGCATTAGCAAACTTCTTTGCCCTCACACCTTGTTTTAAACTTAAGCTTCAGAGTGAAAAGTTTTCTTGTGTGTTTGTTGTTAATAGTCAAAAGTTTATGGCAGTGGATGAGTATGTTTCACAATTTCTGTTTGTAATAGAAGCCATAATTATACATTTAAAGCAAGTATAACAGGCTAACAACCTCACTTTCCTGCAGCTAAAATAATAGAAATGATTCAAAAACTGTCATCAGAGGGTTACCTAAGCAATATTGGTTTTAATCTTGTTTAGTTGACATGATTTAAAATTCTTATCAAGTTAAATAAACAGGATCATCTTCACCCACCATCAAACAGAAATTCACAACCCAAAAATGGCCAAAAATAAAAAAAATTAAAAGAGTTTAGATGTATATGGGCTTCCCTGGTGGTTCATATCTTAAAGAATTCACCTACAGTTCAGGACACACAGGTTCAATCCCTGCTTTGGGAAGATCCTTTGGGAAGAGAAGGGAATGGCTACCCACTCCCGTGGGCTTCCCAAGTGGTGCCAATGGTAAAGAACTTGCCTGCCAAAGCAGGAGGCTTTAGAGATGCAAGTTCGATCCCTGGGTCAGAAAGTTCCCCTGGAAGAGGGCACGGCAACCCACTCCAGTATTCTTGCCTGGAGAATTCCATGGACAGAGGAGCCTGGTGGTCTACAACCCATGGGGTCCCAAAGAGTTGGACACAACTTAGTGACTAACATTTTTACTTCTTATTTTTTAGATGTATATAATCTTAGACATTACTTTGCCAACAAAGGTCCATCTGGTCAAGGCTATGGTTTTTCCAGTGGTCATGTATGGACGTAAGAGTTGGACTGTGAAGAAAGCTGAGCACCAAAAAATTGTTGCTTTTGAACTGTGGTGTTGGAGAAGACTCTTGAGAGTCCCTTGGACTGCAAGCAGATCCAACCAGTCCATCCTAAGGGAGATCAGTTCTGGGTGTTCATTGGAAGGACTGATGCTGAAGCTGAAACTCCAGTACTTTAACCACCTCATGCGAAGAGTTGACTCATTGGAAAAGACCCTGATGCTGGGAGGGATTGGGGGCAGGAGGAGAAGGGGATGACAGAGGATGAGATGGCTTGATGGCATCACCGATTCAATGGGCATGAGTTTGAGTAAACTCCAAGAGTTGGTGATGGACAGGGAGGCCTGGCGTGCTTTGATTCATGGGGTCTCAAACAGTCGGACATGACTGAGTGACTGAACTGAACTGAACTGAACTGAACCGAACCTTAGTCAAAGCTATGGTTTTTCCAGTAGTCATGTGTGGATGTGAGAGTTGGACCATAGAGACAGCTGAGTGCCAAAGAATTGATGCTTTTGAACTGTGGTGTTGGAGAAGACTCTTGAGAGTCCCTTGAACTGCAAGGAGATCAAACCAGTCAATCCTGAAGGAAATCAGTCCTGAGTATTCATTGGAAGGACTGATGCTGAAGTTGAAGCTCCAATACTTCAGCCACCTGATACAAAAAACTGACTCATTGGAAAAGACCCTGATGCTGGGAAAGATTGAAGGCAGGAGGAGGAGGGAACCACAGAGGATGAGATGGTTAGATGGCATCATTGACTCGATGGACATGGGTTTGGATGGACTCTGGGAGTTGGTGAAGGACAGGGAGGCCTGGTGTGCTGCGTGCAGTCCATGAGGTCGCAAAGAATCGGACATGACTGAGCAACAGAACTGAACCTGTCCAAAAGATTTAGATATATAGAGAAGAGTTACCTTGTTTGAGTATTGGTGATGTAACTCAAATCTTTTGAGCATAAGCTAATTGCTAGAAAAATCAAGAAGAGCTTGACAATGAGAAGCTAATAGTACCTTCAGTTCAGTTCAGTCACTCAGTCGTGTCCAACCCTTTGCGACCCCATGAACCACAGCACGCCAGGCCTCCCTGTCCATCACCAACTCCCAGAGTCCATCCAAACCCATGTCCATTGAGTCAATGACGCCATCCAACCATCTCATCCTCTGTTGTCCCCTTCTCCTCCTGCCCTCAATCTTTCCCAGCAGCAGGGTCTTCTCAAATGAGCCAGCTCTATGCATCAAGTGGCCAAAGTATTGGAGTTTCAGGTTCAACATCAGACCTTCCAATGAACACCCAGGACTGATCTCCTTTAGGATGGACAGTTTGGATCTCCTTGCAGTCCAAGGGACTCTCAAGAGTCTTCTCCAACACCACAGTTCAAAAGCATCAATTGTTCGGCACTCAGCTTTATAGTCCAACTCTCACATCCACACATGACCACTGGAAAAACCATAGCCTTGACTAGATGGACCTTTGTTGGCAAAGTAATGTCTCTGCTTTTTAATATACTGTCTAGGTTGGTCATAACTTTCCTTCCAAGGAGTAAGTGTCTTTTAATTTCATTGCTGCAATCACCATCTGCAGTGATTTTGGAGCCCAGAAAAATAAAGTCTGTCACTGTTTCCACTGTTTCCCCATCTATCTGCCATGAAGTGATGGGACCAGATGCCATGATCTTAGTTTTCTGAATGTCAAGCTTTAAGCCAACTTTTTCATTCTCCTCTTTCACTAGTAAGTAATAGTACCTTACTAATCTCTAAAAATCAGATATGACCTACATCTGAATGCAAAATACTATATGCAATGACTGCAATGAAATTTCCAATTAGACTATAAAAACTTCATTGTCTTCTGAAGATCAAGCTCATTTTTTGAAATGGATTAATTCAAATTGAAGTCACCACCTTCTTGATTGTGGCCTAGATTTAATATCTCCAGAGAAATTCCTTACACACGTCTTATTAAAGAATTTTTTAGGAACCACGAATGAAACTGAAATTTGTTTTACATAATATTTTCAAATATGTAATCATTAATTCTCTTATAATTTTCCTCCATAGCATTCACATTAATCAAGGACCATTCTCTTGGCCCTAAAATAGAATAGTAACACATTTGAATGTCATTAGAAGTAAGTGGATAAAAATCTAGGTGTGTTAACATCATCAGATTAATAAAACTTAATTGCTAAACTTACTTGAAATATAGAACATGTAGTAAGCTTTCAAATGACAGTAGCCAAATAGCCACCACCTCTAAGAATCAAGCAAAAAGAAATGTTCAGAAGTCTCACAGATGGGTGAATAAATTATCATATGACAACACCATAGAATATTATAGAGCCATGTAAAAAATGAATTGGAGTTATGTCAGTTAAGAGACAAGGCTTTCCAGGAGATGGAGCGAGTACAAAAGACAAAGTGCAGAGGTGAAATGCCTGTAAGTGTATTTACATACTTAGGCCTCTAAATATTCATATGCATGTATATGATGTTCGGGCTTCCTGGGTAGCACTAGTGGTAAGAACCCACCTGCTATTGCAGGAGATGCCTGAGACACAGTTTCGATCCCTGGGTTGGGAAGAGTCCCTGGAGATGTGTGCTTGTGTGCTAAGTCACTTCAGTTGTGTTCAACTCTTTGCAACCCCATGGACTGTAGCCCACCAGGCTCCTCTGTTCATGGGATTCTCCAGGCAAGAATACTGGAGTGGGTTGCTGTGCCCTCCTCCTGGGGATCCTCCCCACCCAGGGATTGAACCCACACCCCCTGCATTGGAAAGTGACGTCTTAACCATTGGATCACCCAGGAAGTCACTGTTATTTATTTTTTAAAATAGCTTTCTTTTTTCCTTTTTATAAAACTAACTTTCTCACAATAAAATACATCTTAAAAAATTGAGAAGCGGCAGAGAACAAGTCAAGATGATAATTCTAGCAACCATGCGACCACCATCAAGTCGTAAAGCACAACTTTCCAGATTATGTGATTAACGACAATGTGATCATGTGTACCATACTCTCAGCTTCCTTCTTCAGGTCAAATGAACCATTAGTAACACCTGGTCAGGCGTTCCCTTCTTGCTGACCTGCCTCCCAGTCCCTCAGTCAGCGGAGCATTGGAGTTGTCAGCAAATTGTCCTTTCATCTGTAGCCTGAGTGGTCCATCCTGGCCTCTGCTAAAGGACCATCTACCCCCTCACCACAGGGAGACCTGGGCTGACCTGATGGCCCCAAACTCAGCTCCCTTCTGCATTCCCCTCCTGCTCCCACCAGCAGAAGCCAGAAGGAAATTCTGAGCCCCATGCATGCTCCTCCAGAATCCAGAGAAACTCAGGCTAATGAAATCCCAGTCCAGTCTGTGTTTCTTAGTTTACTTTGATGGGGAGGTCCCCATGCTCATCATGGAGCAGCTACAAGACGGTCTGCTCCCACAGCTCCAAAGATAAAGTTGGAGTAAAAGGCCCACACTTTCTGCATCTCTTCAATTTGTCAATATATAACTCCCATCCTTTCTCTGGATTCTCTCCCAGAAAGAGGTGATGGAGATGAAATAGAGAAAAGGGAACTCTTGCACAACATTGGTAGGAATATATTGCAATGTAGATGTGATGTAATGTAAATCAGTACAGCCACTATGGAAACTGTATGGAGGTTCCACAAAAGATTAAAAATAGAATCATCAGATGATTCAGCAATCCCACTTCTGGGCACAAACCCAAAACAACTGAAATCAAGATATTGAAGCGATATCGGCACCCTCATATTCATTGCCAGCATTGTTCAATATAGACACAATCCATAAACAACCTAAGTGTTCACTGACAAGCAAATGCGTTCTAAAACAACGTGCTTTGTGTGTGTGTTCAGTCACTCAGTCATGTCTCTTTTGCAACCCCATGGACTGTAGCCCACCAGGCTCCTCTGTCCATGGGATTTTTCAGGCAAGAATACTGGAGTGGGTTGCCCTTTCCTCCTCCAAGGCATCTTCCCAACCCAGGATTGAACCCACATCTGCAGTGGCAGGCAAGTTCTTTACTGCTGAGCCAGCTGGGAAGCTCATGCATGCATGGTGGAATATTATTCAGCCTTCAAAAAGAAAGAGAAATCCTGCCATTTGTGAGATCATAAGTAAACCTAGAAAACGTAACGCTAAGTGAAATAAGTTTAGATGCACAAAGACAAATACTGCATGAATGGACTTATGCATGGAATCTAAAATGGGGAGTAGAATGGTAGTTGGCAGGAGCTGGTGGAGGGAGAAAGAGGAAGATGTTGGTCAGGGATATGAAGTTTTAGTTATGCAAGATGAATAAGTTCTGGGGATCTAATGCACAGTGGGGTGACTATAACTAACAATACTGAAACTTTTGTAACTTTAAACTTGCTTAGGAGGATATAACTATTTTTTAAATTTATTTTTTAGTTGAAGGATAATTACTTTACGGAATTTTGTCAGTTTCTGCCAAACACTAACGTGAATCAGCCATAGGTATATGTATGTCCAGGAGGGTATATCTTAAATATTCTCAGCTGTAAGCTCACCGGACTCCTCTGTCCATGGAATTCTCCAGACAAGAATACTGGAGTAGGCAGTCATTCCCTTCTCCAGGGGATCTTTCCAACCCAGGGATCAATCCCAGGTTTCCTGCACTGCAAGCAGATTCTTTACCATCTGAGCCACCAGGAAGCTCAGAAATAGAAAAATTGTAACTTGAAACTTGTTTAGAAGGGTATAACTTAAATGTTCTCAGCACACACACAAAGAAGTAATTGCGTGAGGTAATGTATATGTTAATTAACTTGATTACGGTGATCATTCCACAATGTATACATATGTAAAATCATCAATTGTATACCTTAAATACATATAATTCCACCTTAAATACATGTAATTTTTAATTGTCAATTATTCCTCAATGAAGTGCAGGATAGGGGGAAGACCCCATGTCTATTTCTTCAGAAACAGAAGGGCTGGGTTTCAGAAACTGATACGTCAACTTGGGAATCCTCTTGCAGCAAAATCCTCAAGCTTACAGTTTGGCAGGAAAAACTTTAGAGTGTCACGGGATGCATTTTAATTCTTTCTAATTTCCCTTGACATCTCTGTTGTAATGTCAACAAATCCCTATCAGTCACCCTAGCAGCACACCCATGAGGCAGGTGCCTTCCTTGGGCTGATCAGGGACAAAGCAACATGCAAAAGTACAGAAGATGAAACACAAGAATATTTTCCATAATACTGCTTCCGCTGCACAAAAAGAGTCATCTTTCAGTAATCACTAATAGCATTCATTGTCTCTAAGCTGATTCTTGGCTGCATTATAATGTAAGTGGTGACTTTGGTGATATTACCAGGTAATTGAAGCAAAAAAGTAACTCCTGTCCCAGGGGGTGCCAGTGGTAAAGAACCCACGTGTGAATGCAGGGGACACAAGAGACGGGGGTTCCAGCCCTGGGTCAGGAAGATCCCCTGGAGGAGGACTTGACAACCCACTCCAGTATTCTTGCCTGGAGAATCCCCATCAACAGAGGAGCCTGGTGGGCTACGGTCCACAAGGTCTCAAAGAGTTGGACACAACGGAGGCAACTTAGCATGCATGCACACCCTCCAAGAGAGAAAACAGGAGGTACTCAAGTAAGCAGATGCACTCCTTGTACACAGACCAATGAGCACAGCTTATATCTCTCTTAAGGTGTGATCCATGAAGCTGAGTTCACTGTATGAAATTTCCGTGTAAGTTAGAGCTTCATGTTCTGGTGAGTGATGGAAGAGGCAGAGTTTAGAAATCTCAGGCCCAAATCCTGGAATGACTGAAAGGTGCCCAGAAGGGGTGTCCTACATAGCAATGCAGGAACTAGGGCACACCTCCTTTTAGCCAAACGGACTCAAGTAGGGGCAAACAGCTTCATGCCATCTGGGGACATGAAGAACTGCACGACAGGACCAATAGGGAAAGGGCAATGGCTTGATGAACACTGGGGTCCCCAGACCAAAGCAGACGGCACAGAGAAGGTTCCAAGCTGGGGAGTGGCATACAGAGGTCGAAGCTGGGCAGTGAGCCTAGGTCAGAACTTGGGTAGAGTCGTGTCCAGGAAGCCTGCACTCAGGAGTCCAAGGGAGCAGGAAGGTGCAGATCAGAAGAGCCTCTAGATTGGAACCAAGCATGGAAAATTGGTAGCTCAGACGGTAAAGAATAGCCTACAATGCAGGAGACCCGGGTTCGATCCCTGGATTGGGAAGATCCCCTGGAGAAGGAAATGGTAACTCACTCCAGTATTCTTGCCTAGGAAATCTTGTGGACAGAAGAGCCTGGTGGGCTACAGTCCATGGGTTCATGAAGAGCTGGACACAACTTAACAACTAACATTTTCACTTTTTTTTTTTTTACAGAAAACTAGTAATGGAAAAGGGGCAAGTCTGTAGAAGATGACACAAAATAGATCTATAGGTGGACTGAGCGTGGTCTGCCCTCCACCTTGTTCCGAGCGACTGTCCTGGGATGGGCGGACAATTCCGGGCAAGCAGATGTCACTCCCCAGAGCAAGGGCAGGCCCTGAAGCTGTTAGAGATTGCAGCGCTACCCTGAGGAGGCTTCCCAGGTGGAGGAAAGCGCTGGAGAATTCATGGGAGGAGCACAGGAACGAGTGAGAACCTGCCTTTAGAACGACAGGGGTGCTGACACCAGACATGAATTTTACCCTTTACCTTTAGATACGGGTGCCTCTATCTCCTGCCGCCCCAGGGATAGGGGCTAAGGAACCATGAAAGCATTTTCAGGGTACCGCTGAGCTACACAAGTTGTCCCTTCCTGGGATTAGAATCAAAGTTATAGGTCAGGATGTCCTGCAATATGTGAAGCCCTGAAGAAGGGAATGGCCACCCACTCCAGTATTCTTGCCTGGAGAATTCCACGGACAGAGGAGCCTAGCAAGCTACAGTCCACGGGGTCGCAAAGAGTCAGACACAACTGAGTGACTAACACTTTCACATGTGGAGCCAGTTATGGCTAAAGCAGAAAGATGGTGGAAGGAGAGGGAGGGGAAGAGAGAGAGAGAGACGGAGAGGGGCTTCAGTGCTAGGTTAGTAGGAAAAAGCTACAGTGACTTCATAGGTGCAAAAGCTCTGAATTAAATGCCATTTCAACAGGTCTTTATAAAGTATGGAAAGAAACACACTGCAGAACCAAACAAATGGGTACCCAGAAATTCAAAGTCAACGAGTATAGTGGCCATTCTAAAAAAGCCAGTTCCTAGCAATAGCTGGTGTCTCGCCAGCATTCTCAGCTGGAAACTATAAACTCACTTTATTCGGGGACATCTAAGGCCTCAGGGCAGGATGTGATGAGTCCAATAAGTGCTGACGATCCTCCCTTCAAATATTTCCAGAACACATCACCTCCAGGCCATCCTCACCACCTGTGTTTGAATTCCAGCCCTCGTGGTTCTCACCTGCCTTACTGAAACAGCCTCCCAAATGCTGCTCCACCACCATCTCCAGCTGGATGCACGATGTGCTTTTTATTAAGGCTCCAGGAATCTTTCAAACCTAGGAAGTGAAAATGGACACGCCAGGGGTTCACCCTCCTTGGGTGTCCTGAAAGCCCCCATGGTCCCCGATGGGTGGATCTAAGTACTTCCACCCACGCTGGGGGAGAAGGCAAAGGGGAAGTGTGAGAGGCGTGGAGAGAGCCTGCCCTTTAACACACCCAGCTTTGCCGCCAGCTGCCCCGGGGCTCACATTTGGCCCCAGCCTGGAGATACCGGGTGAGGTTCCTTAAAGCTCTGCTCCTGGAGAAGAGAATGTATTCTTCTCCACTCCCACTCCAGTATTCTTGCCTGGAGAATTTCATGGACAGAGGAGCCTGGTGGGCTACAGTCCATGGGGTCGCGAAGTGTCAGATACGGCAGTGACAGACACTTTCACTTTCTTCCCTGCCTCCATCCCTTCATCCATTTGTTTAATAAATATTCAGTGAGCGCCAAGAATGCTCCAGGCACTGTTCGAGGAACTAAAAGACAGAACACTGAGCAAATAGCACATCAAATAGATTCTGCAGGTCTTTTATCCTTCATAGCCCTCTGCCAGGAAAATTGCCAGAACCCACTCATTTGTCTCCTGATCATCAAACTGTGTGTCTGCCGAATTCTTTTGAGTGGGATCTCAGATGGGTCTGGATTTCAGCTCTGACTTTTGCCTTTGGCACCACAAACTCATTCCCTGATGCCCTGGGCAGTTCCAAAATGAGGGGCTCCATACCATCCACCTGTCCCGGCAGCCCCTGGGATTGCCTCTTGAGAGTATCCCCTCCCTAAGACATGAAGTATCAGCCCAAGGATGTCAGCTGAGCATCCTCAGTCTTTACAGCAGCTCTCCCCAGTCACTTTTCTCTGCCCAGGACAGAGGGATGAGCTTTGGATTTCGGGAGACCTGGGTCAGGTCACAATTCATTCCCTTGCTAGCTCTGTGTGTGTGTGTGTGTGTGTGTGTGTGTGTGCGCTCACTCATGTCCAATTCTTTGCAACCCCTCCATGGACTGAAGCCCACCAGGCTCTTCTGTCCGTGGAGTTTTGCTAGCTGTGTGGCCTTAGACAAATTGATTCACTTCTCTGAGCCTCTGAAAACTGAGACTTGTAATCATGGTCACTGACACATATATGGTTTAACCCAGTTCAAAGTACTGATTTGGGTTCCTCACCTATGTGACTCAAGGCTCCAAGCAATCCCTCAGGTGCACATGCTTGTTACTGACAAGAATAGAAATTGAGGCACAGAGGGGGTCAGGATGGGAACCCAGGCAGTCTCTCTTCAGCACCCTTGCTCTCAAAACCTCTGCTGCTTCACTGGCTTGTCAACCACAGCAGGCTCTAAGCAAGGGACATGTGGATGGATGCCCGCCAACACAACTCCTTCGGCCAGGCTCTCCCCCACGGCCTTCCACAGCCACTCAGCTAGCCCGAATTAACTTCGCAAGTCTGAGTCACCCTTCAGAATCTAACACCTACTCAGATATAAGTCTCAGGGACGTGAAATAAGCCTTTATTTTACCTTCTCACGCAGAGTTTGTTGCCTTGTTTATGGGACATGAAAAATAAAGATTGCTTTTTTTCCTTGCCTGCCAAGTGTAGTCTACATTTTCAGACGGGTTTTCAGGAGTAAGTAAAAATTATTGATTTCATTATAAGCATTCCCTTCCAGTTCTGAAGTGCTATAATTTAATACACAGCATTGTAAGTGATCACCTGAAAAAAAAAATGGCTTCCTACCATTTCCTCAGGTGAAAAGTTCAACCGTGGGGTCTCCCAGCCCAGCGGCTGCTGCCATTACCATGAAGAATTAGTCTTGCTGACTAATGTTGGTGCATTATGCTGTTGCAGTGGGTAATGACAGACCACAAGGCCTGATTCATAAGAATCAGTTCTGCCTAGGAGGAAAAAACAAAGGAAGAAAGCAGTGGTTGCCATCACCAGCTGGGTTGAACTTCCTCCTCCATGAAAGGTCAGAGAAGCCAAGAAGTGAATTCTCAAATTCCCATTCCTTGAAATGACAGTTGTTCTAGAGCAAGAGTTTGGACTTTGGAATCAAACAGACCTGGCTTCTAATTCAGGCTTTGCCCCTACCCAGGTGTGTGATCTTGGACTTGTTAACTGAATTCTTCGGAGCCTGTTTCCTCATCTATAAAACAGAGATAATAGAACCCGATTTGTTGGGCCGCCCTGGAGATGAAAGGAAATTTGATAAACACACCTTAATGGTGTCTGTAACATGGGAGAGAATCAACAAATCTTTCTGATGTTATTTAAAAAGAGGAAAACCTATCGTGGAGTCCTTTTGCTGTACTTCCATTTTATTTGTAACTTAGCAGTGTTCACAGGGAATTTTTATAGTAGACACAGGATTATTTTACCCAAAGTATAGAAGACCCTACTCTCTGGTTTTCTATTAACCAGAATTTCCATACATCTTTAGTACTATTATAATTGTTACGTGACTATGGCTCTTGAGACACTGCTGTCTACTGAAAGACCTCTGAATCATCAAAAGACAGATGGAATCATGTGCAAAATGGCACTTTTCCAAATGTATTTTTTAGTGTCATTTTTTCCAGATATTCATTTGCCAAAGAGGAGGTGCTCTTCACTCTTATTTAAAGACATAGTGAAATATCTCCCTCTCCTATTTCTTATGAATTTCTTATTAGTCAAGGATGAACAGAGCAAAGAGTTAATGAGTTGCTTTACTCATTCACCTACTGAAGGTTGGCAAATACACAAACCTTCAAAGAAAATTGCCTAGCCAGCAGGATCACAGCAAGAACTAGGTGGCACCCATAAACCTAGAAGGTTAACAAAATTGTGGGTGCCCCACCTCACCCTTCGCCCATCTACCTTTCCCCTCATTTGCGTCCCACTGGCTGGACCCAACAGGGAGCCAGATGGCAGGAAAGTGACAATGTATGTAACCCACTGAGTCCAGCATCCCAGGGTACAGCAAGGGGCAAAGATATTCAGCCCCTGTTATCCAGAGATGCACCGTTGTCGTGGGGAAATTCTATTTCGGAGGGCATTTAAAATTTTTTTATGTATTTTTAATTGAAGGATAATTGCTTTACAAGATTGCGTTGGTTTCTGCCATACTGATATCAACATGAATCAGCCACAGGTATACATATGTCCCCTCCCTCTTGAACCTCTCTCCCACCACCCACCCCATCCCACCCCTCTAGGTTGTCACAGAACACTGGTTTGCTCCATGCATCAGACAGCAAATTCACACTGGCTATCTCCTTTACATATGGTAATGTATATGTTTCCATGCTACTCTCTCAAATCATCCCTTTTACCCCCCACTGTGTCCACAAGCCTGTTCTCTAAGTCTGTATCTCCATTGCTGCCTTGCAAACAGGTTCATTAGGACCATTTTTCTAGATTCCATGTATACATGCATATAGATGATATTTCTTTGTCTCTTTCTGACTTCACTCTGTATAATAGGCTCTAGGTTCATCCACCTCATTAAAACCAACTCAAATGTGGAAAAACCATTTTTTTAATCAGCTGCAAGATGAGAGCTTTAAATCTTCCCTGACATAAACAGAAAGGTTTAAAAAAGTTGAATAAGTCACTTTCCATAACCCAAGAAATATTTTAAATGCATTTTACTCAACAAGTCTTTGCTTCCTGTTTACTTGCAAAGAGACAAGGACACTTCTGCTGGATTGCAACATAAGCATACCTGAACACACCCTCACCTTCTCAAAAATCAGGCACTAAAATGACAGTTTATGAGAAAAATAGGGTTGGGCAGACCACGCCAAACCTATGCAACTTTGTAACCTAAGTCCTTACCAAAAAAAAACAATAAGGCTAAGGGCAAAAGGAGAAGAGGGCGGCAGAGGATGAAATGATTAGATAACATCACCAACTGAATGGACATGAATTTGAGCCAACTCCGGGAGACAGTGGAGGACAAAGGAGTCTGGTGTGCTGCAATCCATGGGGTCACAAAGACTGGGACATGATTTAGCGACCGAAAAACAACAACAAAACTGGAACAGAGCAAACAAGCAGTTCAGCCTGTTTAAAATGCAACAAAAACAACATGGAGAAAACGTTAGCAGGTTGCTAATTAGAGCTGAGCTGGAGATGCATACAATGCAGATGGGAAGGGAGTGCTGAGCTGAAGGGGTCACCTGAAGATGAGCCCAGGAGGTGTGGCAACCTGACCCAGCCCAGAGCCACAGGCAGTTTGCCAGTACCTCCTGAAGGCGGGAGCCCCAGTCATGGTTGTTCATCTCAATCCTCTCAAAATGCAGTCAAAGGGCTCTTGCTGCTTGGGCAGCAAACTGAGCTAAAAGCTCTCCTGTTGGAGGCTTTAATTCCACTCCCCTTAGCTATGCTGGCTTCCCTTGTGAACCCACCTCTGAACCAAAATGACATCCGGGTCCGTTCGCTGCTGTTATTCTGGCTGACTTCCCTGGAAAAGAGAGCCCTGAGGCAAAGCTCATCCTGTGGAGGCTTTCGTGAATGAAGGGGAAAGCAGAATGAAACGAAGAAGGAGGGAACAAATCGAAGGCTGTTACCAAGATGGCCACAGCATCACCTTGACTCTGGGTCACTGGGAACCATAGCGTCACAGGAAAGATGGCGGGGGTGGCGGGTGGGAAGCAATTTCTCTGCCAGTTTCTCTCTGTCTCCTTCTTCTGTAAAGCTGACCTCAAGCTGCATGAACTCTGCTACTTTCTGGGGTGTGTCACACCTCCACGCCCGCCCCCAACCCAACCCAGGTACCAGGGGGATCCTATCGGGCATGTCGGGCAGCTGCCCCCAAACCTGCCCATCACATTCCGGGGAGACAGACAGCTAGCTGGAAACCAGGTAACAGCCCAAGCAAGCGAGAGTCCTTGCTGGTTATGTAGAGGGGAATGTGGGAGCTGGGGGGCGTCAGCCATTCCAGAAGGTGCCAAAACTGGGCTCAGTACTGACCTTATTCTTTAATTAGCAAATGGCCTGTGAGTTTGTTCAGGTCCTAGAAGCCCACAATAGAGCAAAACAGACTGGACTTTAAACAAGGACTTGTACGTTCTCCAGAAACTGTGCTGTGCCATATGCTAAGTCACTCAGTCATGTCCAACTCTTTGCAAGCCCATGGACTGTAGCCTCCCAGGCTCCTCTGTCCATGGGGAGTCTCCAGGCAAAAATACTGGAATGGATTGTCCTGCCCTGTCCCAGAGGATCTTTCCAACTCAAGGATCGAACCTGTGGTTCATGCATTGCAGGCAGATTCTATTACCACTGAGCCACCAGGGAAGACCCTCTCCAGAAGCTGTCTTCTTATTTAAACAGTGTAATTCTATATAGTTGTGAAAAAAATTCTTTTTTATGAACTGAAAAAAAAAAGAAAGAAAGAAAAATAAATTCCCTGAAGATGAGAAAAAAAAAAGAAAAGATCGGTACCCACAAGGCATACCTGGACCTACTCTCACCAGAACCCGCATAACCACCCCCATCCTCTAATCCGTACTTCAATGGATATTGGAGTGGTTTTAACGTGTATCTATTCATCACTCCTGAATAAAATTCTTCATTGCTTATCCACATCTTGTTGTTGCCGTTTAGTTGTTAAGTAGTGTCTGATTCTTTTGCAATCCCATGGACTGTACCCTGGCAGGCTCCTCTGTCCATGGGATTTCCCAGGCAAGAATACCTGCAGTGGGTTGCCATTTCCTTCTCCAGGGGATCTTCCTGACCCAGGGATCACACCCGCATCTCCTGCATTGGCAGGTGGATTCTTTACCACTGAGCCACCTGGGAAGCCCTTTCCACATCTTTGGGGTGGGTTAAACCTATGCTCCATAATTTAGCCTGCAAGTCACCTTCTCAGTGATTGTCCTTTTCAAGAACATTTTTTCTGAACCCTCAATTTTCTACTCCCCACCCCTCCACTCCACCTGCCTCTCTTCAATGTCCCCTTCTGCCATTGAGGACCAGGAATGGTGGCTGAGTTTGGGTCAATAGACAAAGGAGATAACACCCCTGGTGAAGACATTACTATCTCAACATGATAATCACTGATGAGGTAGCTGGACAAGCTTCATATTTGGTTTTATATAAAGTTATACAGCATGACAGCTGCCTGGGATCCAAGTGGGACTATCAAATTCCTGAATCCAGACTTCAGGAAATTTTTATCAAATAATATCACATTTCCATGCCTTTCATCCCTCAGACACTTACTCATCAATTTTCCGGGAGGATAAGATTTAAGATGTTTCATTCTTTCCTTGAGTTGAGAAAGAAATCATAAGCCTATGAGTATGCAAGTGGGGAAAAAAACAAAACAATGGCTATGTTTTCTTTTACGTACGATTCCCTTTCTTTTTGTGTCTTTCTCAGATGGAGATTGTTAGTGCCGACAATAATCATAAGTGTGCCTGATGCTTCACGTTTCGCCAGCTGTGTGTGGAATCCCATGCTGGGGACCAAATCGACACACATAGCTTGTAAATGGCAGCCATCATGCCCTCTCTGCCATTGTTCTTTGCTTCAGCTGGGCTTTTCATCAAGAAATGAGGCAAAACCGGCAGTGGGGCCTTCCTCCCCAATCTGCTTAGACATAATCATGTTCGTCCATGATCTTGAAAGTACACACTCCCACCCCCATTTCTGTATCTCACTTTCCATCCATTGGTACCAGAGTTAATAGTAAGCTTCCAACAAATCGAATGCATAAATATCCATTTGGGTTTCTAGATTCAGTTAATGAAGTTGATATCATCAATTTAATCCCCAAATGAGCCAGTTACTTAAATCAGCACCATTCCATAGACTAGCTTTTTCCATGATTGTGTTTCTCTGAACATTGGTATCCAGCAAGAGGTCAATACGTTTTCAAGGAAAAAAACAGAGAAACAGTTTCCTGTTAAAAAATATGTTTAAGAAAGATATGTGTGTGTGTGTGTGTGTGTGTGTGTGTTGCTCAGTCATGTCTGACTCTTTGTGACCCCATGGACTGTAGCCCATTAGGCCCTGTCCATGGAATTCTCCAGGCAAGAATATTGGAGGGGGTTGCCATTCCCTCTCCAGGGGATCTTCCCAAACCAGGGATCAAAGCTGAGTCTCCTGCATTGCAGGCAGACTCTCTACCATCTGAGCCACCAAACATGGGCTTATACAAATGTGGAAAAGCATTTTCACTGCAGGATTTCTCAGGGCCATTAATGTGCACAGTGATTCTCCCTCCATAAGAGAACAGTAACATTTTATAACACTTTTCCCCCCCAGAGTGATGGTTAACTTGGAGGGAATTTTTGAATGAGATTAACTTTTAAATTGGTGAACTTTGAGTAAAATAGATTTCCCTCCATAATGTGATTGGCCTCATCCAATCAGCTAAAGACCTAGTAGAACAAAAAATCAGCCTCCCAGTACAAGAGGGAATAATACTCCAGGAGCAGGCCTTCATTCCTCATCTGCGCCATTGGCTCTCTTTCGTCTCCAAGCTTCAGATAGGAGCTACATCGTCTGTTCTCCTGAATCTCAAGCCTACCAGAACAACGCATATTGACTTGTCAGCCTCCATCATTGCATGAGCTAATTCCTTACAACAAATTGGTTGATAGATAGTTAGATAAGCAGATAGATAGACAGATATAGAGAGATATCTCTTCTCAGTTGTATTCCCTGACTAATACAAATTTTGGTACCGGAAGTGGGGTGATAAGCCAACCACTGGTGGCAGGATGGTTTCACTGTGCCCATTCCATCATGGAAGGGGGCAGCATTTTGTTTTTACTGAAATAACACTTTCTTTGGATATGAATTTGCTTCCCCTGCATATAATCCTTCTGCCAAAACTACCATCCGTGAACTTACAGGAGGCCTTAGACACCATCATGATATCCACACAGTATTGCTTCTGATCCAGGAGCTCACTTCACAGCAAATGAAGCATGGCCACGGGCCCGTGCTCATGGAAGTCACTCATCTTACCATGTTCTGCATCATCTTGAAGAGGCTAGATTGATAGAATGGTGGAATGGCCAAAGACTTAGCCACAAGAGAACAGACAAACCAGCAATCACTAGTGGGGAGAGGGAAGAGGGGAGGGGCAAAATAGGAGTAGGGGATTAAGAAGTACAAACAACAGGGAGCTCAGCCCAGCACTCTGTGATGACCTAGAGTGGCAGGGGATGCCTGGGAGACTCAAGAGGGAGGAGATATGTGTATAGTTATGGCTGATTAGAGTTGTTATACGGCAGAACCCAACACAACTTTGTAAACTAATTTCCCTCCCATTAAAAAATTTTTAAATAAAAATGGGAAAAAATAAACAATGGGAAAAAAAAGTACAAACTGCTATGTTTAAAATAAATAAGCCACGAGAATATATTGCAAAGTATAGGGACTACAGTGAATATTTTATAACTTTCAATGAAGTATAGTCATTAAAAATTTTGAACCACCATACTGAATACCTGAAATTAATACTGTAAATCAACTATACTTCAATTATATATATATATATAAAAAGACTCAATTACAGTGCCAAGTAGTTAGCAATACCTGGCAGGGTTGGGGCAAGGTTCTCCAGGAGACTGTATATGCTCTGAGTCAGTGTCCAATGAATGGTGTTATTTCTCTGAAAGAGTCCATTGATCCAGGAATCGAGGGTAGGAATGAGAGCAGCATCATGTACTATCATCCATAGTAACACATATTAAAAAGCAGAGACATTACTTTGCCAACAAAGGTCCGTCAGGTCAAGGCTATGGTTTTTCCAGTGGTCATGTATGGATGTGATAGTTGGACTGTGAAGAAAGCTGAGCGCCAAAGAATTGAGGCTTTTGAACTGTGGTGTTGGAGAAGACTCTTGGAGAGTCCTTTGGACTGCAAGGAGATCCAACCAGTCCATCCTAAAGGAGATCAGTCCCGGGTATTCATTGGAAGGACTGATGCTGAAGCTGAAACTCCAGTACTTTGGCCACCTCATGCGAAGAGTTGACTCATTGGAAAAGACCCTGATGCTGGGAGGGATTGGGGGCAGGAGGAGAAGGGGATGACAGAGGATGAGATGGCTGGATGGCATCACCGACTCGATGGACATGAGTTTGAGTAAACTCCGGGAGTTGGGAATGGACAGGGAGGCCTGGCGTGCTGCGATTCATGGGGTCGCAAACAGTCGGACGTGACTGAGCGACTGAACTGAACTGGACTGAATTGTAGTAACACATGTGAAAAATTTTTCCTTCCTTTCCTCGTGACCTTATAATATCTGCTAAGAGGTCATGGTTACAAAGAGGCGAAAACCGTACCAGGAAATCCAGCAATGATTCCATTGCTCTAGAAGTTAAGACCACCACCTTGGGCTTTTCATGCCTCTGAAAAGGCATGAAATAGACAGACTAGGAAGTCACTCGGCTGGCTGGAGTGACTGGTCTTGACTAGCAGGTGAACTTGGGCTGCAAAGGAAGAGTATGCCTGGTATAAAGGAGATTTCTTAGGTTATCTCCAAGTATTACCCCAAGGGACTATAGCCCACCAGGCTCCTCTGTCCATGGAATTTTCAAGGCCAGAGTACTGGAGTGGGTTACCGTTTCCTCCTCCAGGGGATCTTCCTGATCCAGGGATCAAACCCAGGTCTCCTGCATTGGCCGGCAGGTTTTTTACCATTGAACCACCTGGGAAGCCGCAGGAGATTTCTGAGAGTATCTCCAAGTATTTCCACACCCTGTGATTAAGGTCACTGAAAACCTATAACAACCCAATCAAGGTATAACTACTAATGACCTAGATCCTTCAGGAATGGAATTCTGGGTTACCCCACCAGGCAGAGAACCACAACCAGCTGAGGTGCTTGCTGAAGGCAAAGAGAACACAGAATGGGGAGTGGAAGAAGGTAGTTATGAATACCAGCAACTGCCAGGACCAGCTGCAGAAATGAGGACTTCGTGTGTCATGAGTGCATCATGTTATTTTGTTATGAATATGTGTGTGCGCATAGGTGTGTATTAAGCAAATGTCTGCCTTCTCCCCTCTTAGTTCTTTTTCTATGATATAAAGAGATGCATGTAAGTGCCATGTTGACAAGAAGTGGACTTGTGATGGTTAGTAGTATTTGTCACCTTGGAGGGTGTTTTTGAAAGAGGTTAATATTTAAAGTGGCTTCTTTGGTGGTTCAGGTTGTGAAGAATCCACCTGTAATGCAGGAGACCGGGTTAGATCTCTGCATTGGGAAGATTCCCTGGGGAAATGGCAACCCACTACTGTATTCTTGCCTGGAGAATCCCACAGACCAAACAGCCTGGTGGGCTACAGTCCATGGGGTTGCAAAGAGTAGGACACGACTGAGCAACTAACACTTTGACACTAATGTTTAAAGCAGTAAACCTTGAACAAAGCAAATTCACCTCCACAATGTGCATAGGCCTCAACCAATCAGTTGAAGGCCTGAATAGAGCAAAAGACCAGTCTTTCTCAAGCAGGAGGAAATTTTTCAACAAAATGACTTCAGGCTTCATTTTGCACCATCAGCTCTCCTGGGTCTGGAGCCTGCAGGCCCACACTGCAGATTTTGGACTTGTCAACCTGCATGATCATGCGAGCCAGTTCCTTACAATAAATCCCCTTCTATTTTAATACACATTCATCACTTCCATTAGTCCCTCGGTCATGTCTGACTCTTTGTGACCCCATGGACTGTAGCCTACCAGGGTCCTTTGTCCATGGAATTCTCCAGGCAAGAATACTGGAGTGGGTTGCCATTTCCTTCTCCAGGGGGTCTTCCTGACTCAGGGATCGAACCCATGTCTCCTGCATTGCAGGCAGATTCTTTGCCATCTGAGCCACCTGGAAAGCCCTGAATATTCATTGGAAGGACTGATGCCAAAACTAAAACTCTAATACTTTGGTCACTTGATACAAAGAGCTGACTTATTGGAAAAGACCCTGATGCTGGAAAGATTGAAGGCAGGAGAAGGGGATGACAGAGAATGAGATGTTGGATGGCATCATCGACTCAATGGACATGAGTTAGTGCAAACTCTGAGGGGTAGGGAAGGACAGAGAAGCCTGGCATGCTGCAATCCACGGGGTCTCAAAGAGCTGGACCTGACTGAGCGACTGAACAACAAAACAGTTCCGTTTTTCTACAGAAACTTGACTAATACAGCCAGGAAAATTCTTTTCCCATGAAACAACTATTAAATTTTGCAAGACTAACTAGCGTTCCAAGAAGAATAGTCGGTTAGGGGAAATGCTACCATAGTCCTTGGCCTCCAAGAAGATCTGCTGTCTCATATATACAGAATACTGGTAAGAAAGAGATGAAAAAAGGTGAAGAAACCTCAAGTCATCATCGCCAGGGGTTAGCGAGCTCTCAAATCCATGACATCATTCACAGGATAATTTCTCTATCACTCAATAGCTGTTCACTCACATACCTCAAAAAGATAAGTGACAACACAAGTAAAAATATGATCTCAGGAATCTTTAGAAGATGGTTTTCCCACTTGACACACCTATTTTCCATCCTATGTTGCATCACGGTTTTCCTTTGAGCACTAAATTTCAGATGTGGCAATGGCATCATCTATGACACAATTGATGCTGACAGACAGTTCCAGTGGACTGGCCTGTTTCCTGAAATACATGCCTTCTGCCCCCCGATCCCCAACATGCTGAAAGACCACTGGCAAAGGAACTCTAAGATGTTCTCTGAACCCACTAGCAACCAAGTATCTGATCGGTAGGGCAAGGCATGTGCCCGTTGAGCAAAAATACTAGCACAAACTGAATCCTTTGCTAAAATATGTGATAAAAACACAAAGAACTCAAGCATTTGCTGTGACACAATTACCATGAACTTTAGTACAATCTTAAGAAAACAATTTAACCTTTTTTTTTTTTTCCACTATAGCCAGAGGAAATTCTCCTTATGTATTAAAATGAATGATTCCAGGCACTGATAGCTTAGGAATGACATAACTGTGAATGCCAAAAATATTGCTAATACTCAGGGAATCCTTTCTTGAAGGAAGGAAGGAAAACTTAACTATTGACTTATCAACTATTCTAAAGTAAAAATATATCAGTTCTAAAAAGTCCCATTTTGCTAGAACACATGTTTCTAGAGATTCCTTTTCTAACCTTACAGTTGATACTCTTTGAGTGTTTTCTCACTTTACAAGTAAGATTGAAAAATCACCTCCTACAAAACATTTTTTAATGTTTTAAATAAAAGGTGCTGAAATTCTACAATGTGTTATTTTGAATGATGGTAGTATTGCAGCCAGACTAGTGCCTGGGTGTGTGTGTGCATGCTCAGTCATGTCCGACTCTTTACGACCCCATGGACTACAGCCTGCTAGACTCCTCTGTCCTTGAGATTTTCCAGACAAGAATACTGGAGTGGGTTGCCAATTCCCCCTCCAGGGGATCTTCCTGACCCAGGGATCTAACCCACATCTTCAGCATTTCCAGGTGGATTCTTTTCCACTGAGTCACCTGGGAAGTCACCTGCAAATCACAAGACTATATAAGCTTTCAGATCACTGACAAGGCTGGCAGTTCCAATGGATTAAGCAGACCCATGAATAGATAAGTTTGCAACCCCTCAAGGATGGACTTTGCAATGTAGGGGGAAAGGGTTGAGATGCAATGATCATCGGTGATTATGTGAGATCCACCCTAAAGCTAGTGTCTTTCATGGACATGAAAAAACAAAAGGCAGATGAGAAACTGTGGTCTTGAAAAGTATTATCCCCACAGAGCTGATCTGAAGGAGGGGTACATTTCAGATAAGATAGAAAGTGTTGCCATGCTTTCTCTAAGTCGTTAGGCACCATATGATGTTCTTCAAATAATGGTACGCCCTTCCCTCTCTAACTCCAGCCACAGTGATTATTCAGCATTTCTGAAAGAGCACTGTGATATTATTAAGATATAGGATCCTTTCTTTTCTTATTACATCTGGATTTTATTAATATGGCATCAAGGTATTAAAACAGTCACTGTATATCACCCTCTGTGAATTTTGCGGTGGTGAAAATGGTCCTTGAATAGAAGTTTAAGACATTTTTCAAGTATTTAGACTCTCCAGCAATGAAAGTAACTACATAATGAGAAATGTATTATTTCAATTGAAAAGTCTTTTATAGGAAAGTAATAGGTTTAGAAAAATCCTTAAGGCAAATAACTCTATTCTGATAAAAATCACAGGACTCTGCAATGGCTAGAGAATGACATTTCTCGTTGAATAGCTTCAACCTGAGAAATTTTCCACAGTTTGAGGTCAGTCTCCTGTCGATTCTTATTAGCATCTGGTTAAAATAATGCAGGAAAAATTAGATTCAGGAGTACCTTGCCCTAAAACCTCATGCCCTGAAAGAATTCTATGGTGTATCATCATCTGAGAGGCCGGCACTGTGGCAGCAACCTCGTCCCCACCACTAAGAACCAGCTCGTAGCTCGAAGGGGATGGGGTGACGCAGAACACACAGACCAAATGGCCACTCCGATTATGTCTGCCATTGAAAACAAGGCCATTTCTGCAGTGTCTGAAAATGAAGGTGATGATGCAGGGAAGGAAGGAAAGATAAATGATTCTTATGGACTAGTGGATGAGCAACTTTTCACCTATCACTGAGATGGAAATTTTTTACAAGGGGTCTACCTAAAAATAACAGCACCTAGAAACACTGTAGGCCCGCTACTTCATTCAAACATCTGTGTCACCTTTTAGTCTGAGGATATATTCCATATCACAGCCTTGGGAGGAAGGGGGGCTGTCACCATTGCCTCTGCTTTATAGCCTGGAGAGGCCAAAAGTGGGAGAAAAAACAATATGCTCTAGATCACCACGTTCAGTCAACTCCAGGTTGAGGTTGAAATTCAGATCCCCCAACCCCCCGAGCCTGTCCTAACATTTCCTGGGACTTTTCAGCTTTTTGTGGTGAATTCAGAATTCTATTTTGACTTTGCAGGCATTGAAAGAAATCTGAGGGAGGGAGGATCAGGATGGGGAATACATGTAAATCCATGGCTGATTCATGTCAATGTATGGCAAAAACCACTACAATACTGTAAAGTAATTAACCTCCAACTAATAAAAACAAATTAAAAAAAAAAGAAAAAGAAAGAAATCTGAAAATCAACCATACTGTTGACTTCATTCTTCAGAGCCTGTTGATACTTAGAAACACATCTGCTACAAGATAAACACCATGTTACTTGGTCACTGAAAGAGGAAAGAGATTGGGTTTAGAAACTATATCCCATGCACAATTTTAAAACATGTGTAAACAGGAAGAACAAAGAGTATTGATCATCATCCCCTTATACAAATGGTTAAGTCCCAACTCATTGTATCACCTAGGACATCGCACCCTGAGGGGAATTCAAAATGGGGGAAAAAAAAAAAAGGAGGGAGCGTTTTGTGCTTTGGATAAATGGGCCCCTAGCTAGTAAAGATGCATATCTAAGGAGACCTCAGGTCCAGGTTCTTGCATTCTCCCACACAGAGAAAAGCACGAAAATCATTAACTGAGATGTCTGTTCTTTGTGACTAACTTGCATGCTCAGTCCCTTTAGTCTTCTCCGACTCTTTGTGACCGTATGGACTGTAGCTCACCCAGCTCCTCTCTCCGTGGGATTTCCAGGCAAGAATACTGGAGTGGGTTGCCATTTTTCTCCTCTAGGGGGATCTTCCTGACCCAGGGTTCAAACCCAGGTCTCCTGCGTCTCCTGCATTGCAGGCAGATTCTTTACCACTGAGCCACCAGGGAAGCCCTTGTGACTAGCAGTAATATTTTTATGCTTCACTAAATGTATTTCCCAGCGCTCCCCCCCCCCAAATACATATGTATGTAGGTATATACCGGCTCTTCCCACTTCTCTGGAGCAGTTTCTCAGAGCTATCTGAGAGGCTATCTCCTGGGCCATTGTCCTTAGTCAGGTCCCCAAACAAAACTGAAACTGCCCTTCGGTTGTGCATTTGGTTTCAGTAGACATGTGCAATAAGTCATTACATTCAAGAGAACACCTAAAACTCCACGGAGCTGGAGTTTCCACATAACATGGAAAACCCAACAGGCTATGTTGCTTACACAACTCTTTTGTTCAGGAGCCCTAAAATGCCAAGAACTTCCACTTGCAGATATCACAGTGTCATTGGCTATGAAAACTTGTCTGTGACACCCGTTTCCTTAAACGCAGGTAGAGTCAGCTTAGCTCTGAAAGATGAGAATGTTCAGTGACTACTCTTTCCCCTCAGGAACTGCGGCTGAGAAGAGGGCAGCTGTGGGGAGACAGAGTTTTTGCTTCAGCTGCACAGACACTAACACTGGAATGATGCAGAGATGATTAGCATGGCCCCTGTGCAAGGACGACACGCAAGTTTGTGAAGCCCTCCATCTCTGGTGGGGGCAGGGTGGGAGTTGCTTTCCAGATGGCACTAGGGGTAAAGAACACAGCTGCCAGTGCAGGAGATACAAGAGATGCTGCTTGGATCCCTGGGTCAGGAAGACCCCTGGAGGAGGCCATGGCAACCCACTCTAGTATTCTTGCCTGGGAAATCCCATGGCCAGAGGAGCCAGTCAGGCTAAAGGTCCTTGTGGTCACAAAGAGTCAGACACCAGCTAAAGCGACTGGGCACCGGGGAGGCAGAACCCTGCCTGGCTGTGCCCTAAATCCAGGACCCTGCCCAGCTGATCCCATCCCCCGGGGGAGACTTCCCAGGACAGACCCATCCCCCCGTGTCCTCTGCCTTAACGCCCCTCTGAATTACCTAGATAACAGTATCTGATGCAAATCGGCTGAGTCCTTTCACAGATGCCAAAACTCCCACCAAATGGAAAAAGTTAACTACTTAATGACCATGAGCACATAGCCCCCAGACCTACTGGAGCCCAAGGACTGATAATGTTAACTCCTGTGACATGGTCCTATTACCTCATCATCAAACAATCAAAGAATTGTGCACGAGCTGATCACAGACCCAGTGACCTAGTCCCTCACGTGGCCTTTAAAAATGTTTTCCTGAAACCCATCCCAGAGTTCAAGTTTTTGAGCATTCATGCTGCCTGGACTCCTTGTCTGGAGCCTTATAATAAATACCGCCCTCTCCTTCATCACAAGCCTGTGTCAGCAGATTGGTTTGACTGCTACCGGAGGGCAAGCAGACCCAGGTTTGGCTCAGTAGCACATCCGAATTCAACCCACCCTTCATACAGTAAAGCATTGGTGTTAATTTAAAGTATACTGGCTGCCTTCTGAGCATGGGATCCATGCATGAATGAACACAGAGCTAAAATAGCATCAGTGTAGTTGTATCAGTCGCTCAGCCGTGTCCGACTCTTTGTGACCTCATGGACTACAGCCCACCAGGCTCCTCTGTTCATGGAATTCTCCAGGCAAGAATAGTGGAGTGGATTATCATTTCCTTCTCCAGGGGATCTACCCACCCAGGGATCAAACCCAAATCTCTTGCGCCTCCTGCACTGGAAGTCGAATTCTTTACAACTAGTGCCACTGGGAAAGCCCAAAATAGCATCATCTGTCAGCATTTACCTCTCTGCTCTGCCCATCAGCAAAAAGAAAAGCCCCTTTGCACCGTTAAATGAGTTCAAAGGGAAAACACACAGAAGAAGAAATGACTTGCTCAACAAAGATCCCTCCACTGGGCACCTTTTTTTCTTTCTTGCATAGTTAATTTCTGTGACTCGTAAAGGATACTTAATTACTGTTCCTTTTGATGTTTCAGAAACCAAAAGGTCCTGTACACATTTCTCCGTGTACTGTAGTTAAAAACTACAATATAAGGAGAAGTGAGGTGGATTTTCTTCTTTCAAGGAGTTTATCATCTAGAAGAGTCACCAGCCGTGTGCATGTCTGATTACACCCCAAGCTAGAAGCATAGAATCAAGGGCCGCAGGACAAGCCCCGACGGTGCTAAGGGAGATTAGAGTGAAGGAGATTATTCCAGAGAGCAGAAGAGAGTGAGAGATGGGAAGGGCAGGGAGTCAGGAACAGAGCAGGGGAAAGCAGAAGAAAGTCTGGGAAGTTCGAGTGGGCTCTGACTTGGGAAAGCTTCACACACCAGACTAACCAAAGGCAGTGACTATTCCCTCCATGTGAATGAGAATTATGTTTCCCATGACGGTGAGCTTTTTCAGCCAGACGGGGAAGGGGAGTGAGAAGGGGGCCCGCCTTAGGTTAGATGACTCCAAGGACATCAGGTGCTTGTTTGTACTGAATTGAATTAAACTGGGCGGGTTGCAGGCAGGAAAGTGTGGAGTGGGGTGGGAAGTGACTGCCTGGGGGCAAGCCCCTAAAGTCTGGGCCAGGGGGCGGCAGTGGGACCGGAAATGCCCAACCAAGATCTCTCAGAATAAATACACTCCCGTGTTACTTTGTGAAAACACGGAAAAGACAACATGAACATCCTGGCCCACCAAACGGGGGCTTTTCTTTAGAAAAGGAGCTGGAGACGGAGTGCTGACTGTCTGAGGAAGGCTAGAGACTCACCCTCCGGGCTTCTTTCCCTTCATTCATGATCACACCGGAGGCGGAGTCCAAACAACTTGGGATTCACGGTTCAGCTTGCTCTGGGACCTCCACCGTGATGCCTAGCTCCTGCGTGTCACTGAGCTTACTGAGGCCTGAGTACTGAGGGGAGATTGCATTCACCCAGACAGGCAAGGTGGAGGGGAGCAGAATTTTGACACCCTTAAATATGTCTTTTTGGCATATTAATTATCTTAAGCTGGTTAAGGTGGTGCTACTGGTAAAGAATTCAACTGCCAATGCAGGATGCGGGTTTGATCCCTGGGTGGGGAAGATCTCCTGGAGGAGGTTATGGCAACCTACTCCAGTATTTGTGCCTGGAAAAATCCCATGGAGAGAGGAGGCTGGAGGGCAGGCTACCATCCATGGGGTCGCAAAGATGGGACAGGGCTGATCAACTGAGCACATGTTCTTTTTCTTTTTTTTTTAATTTATTTATTTATTTTTATATTGTAGTGGTTTTTGTCATACATTGACATGAATCAGCCATGAAAAGATGCTCAACATCACTCATTATCAGAGAAATGCAAATCAAAACCACATTTTCTAAGAAACAGCAAACAAGGGGAAAAACTGAAAATCAAGTAGAAGTCACCCTTTTGTAAGAACTATTTACATTTATAAGGGAATTCTCCACTTGTAAAGGTGTCTCCCTCCCTGGACCAGGAGAAGAGGATGAACATGTCTCTACAGAAGTAAATCTGCACAGCACCCTTACCCTTGCTTACTGCACTTCTCCTGGTCACCTCTTGTAACAGGCTGTACGCACCCTCAACATCCTCTTTTGTCTTTAGCTGAGAATGGCATTTAAGGTGAGGGGTTTAGCCATTTAGGTGACTTACTCACTTTTCCTAGGTTTCTCCCATGAATACCTGTTATTAAACATTTGTTTGATTTTCTCCTGTTAATCTGTCTCCTGTTAATTTGGTTCTTAAAGCAGTCAGAAGAAGCTAGAAGGGTGGAGGAAAATTTTTTCCTCCCAACAAGAACACGGGCCCTTTAATGTCACTGGGAATCTACAACCCACAGGATAAACTCAAGTTAACCTTCTCAAAGTAAAATGATAGGAATAATAGTAAGTAATAAGCTTACTAATAAGTATCATTTTATTGAACACTGTGTCCCAGACACTTAGCAATACACTTCATATGCCTTCATCTGTTTTAATATTCATAACCAGCCTTTGTGGTAGGACTGCCAATTTTGTCTAAATTCAAAGATGTTCACCTTTTTACAACATGTTAACACATCCAGGATTGGGTGTTTTACAATCTATGTATATATATATATGTATATATATATATTTAATGTGGGAGCAATATTTCGGGGGATATATTTGGTTTTTCCCTCTGAAAAGTTACTATTAAATTATGTCATTTAATAATGATGTCTTAGCATATATACATTGCCATGTATAAAACCGATAGCTGGTTAGAAGTTGCTATATAACACAGGGAGCCCAAAATGGCACTCTGTGATGAACTAGAAGGATGGGAGATGGGGGAAGCGGAGGAAGGCTGAGGAGGGAGGGGATATCTATAAAATTATGGCTTATTTGCATTGCTGTATGGCAGAAACCAACACAACATTGCATAGTAATTTCCCTCCAACTAAGAAGTAAATTTAAAAAAGCTTGCTTTCTAAAAAAAATAATGATGATGATGTTGATGTCTCAGGATGGAGGGAAAAGCGAAGACACTGTCTTTGTTTTTAAATGAGAGGCACACGAAGTAACAATTTCCCATCACGAGTAGACAAGAAGCAGGTAAGCAAACCTGCCCAGCTGTCTTAAAGGCTCTACTCTGAGTGACACTCTTCTATGGCTTGAGAAATAGTTCATTGCCTTATGAGGAGATTGCACGCAAGGATGCTCAGCCAGCGCACTAACCCAACCAAGCCATCAGCCATCTTAGTCGGTACCCATTTATTTATTTGACAAGCAGTGACTCAGCAGCTGTCTGCCCCACATTTTGTCGGCCAGCATGCTTCTGATGGTAAGAAAAGCAGCCTCTTTGCCCGTGGAACACAGAAGAGCAATGAGAGAGACAGCCTTCAAACAGCAAAGACATAGGCAAACATTGGATGGCAAACTACAAATCATCACAAGCAAAACCACACCATGTTATGATAACATTAATCAGAGGGTCCAGACATAGTCTGGGGTCTGAGGGACAGCCTTTCCTGAAGATTTTTTTTTTTTTTTTGAGCTCATCTGAAATATTCTACTAAGACTGGCAAAGGAGTGCCCTGGGGAGAGATCTGCTGGGTCTGGAACAAGGCAGGAGGAAGCAGACTATCCCATACTGTGGAAACTGCATGTGCAAAGGCCCTGAGGTCAGAGGGAGAGTGTTGAGTTTGAGATCTAGGAAGAAGGTGAAAGAGGTTTTGAAGAGGGGAGTTTGCCCACAGTGAAACCAGACAGGCTTGAGGGTTATGGTGAGACTGTGTCTATTTATCCAAAGAGCAGTAGGAGTCAGCTATTTTTTTTTTTTTTAACTTTAAAATATCTGAAATCGTATGATGACAGTGAAATGTGCAAATAATTTGTTTTATGTCAATGTAGGTTTAAGAGCAACACAGTATCACAAGGTGAGAGGCTCTTTCATAATAGGTGTAGCTTATCTCTACAGATATCCTAGAAGTAAATACATGATCTGTAACAAACATATGTTTGTTGTTTTGTTGTTTGGTCTGATCCTGTGACCCCATGAACTGCAGACCACCAGGCTCCTGTTTCCACAGGATTTCCCATGGAAACAATACTGGAGTGGGTTGCCAATTTTCTTATCCAGGGGAACTTCCCAACCCAGGGATGGGACCCATGTCTCCTCCATCAGCAGGCAGATTCTTTATTGCTGAGCCACCAGGGAAAGCCCAATAAATATATGTTACCCATCAATTGATAGGCCAGGATTAAACCATTAATTCTTCTACTGAACCTTCTGATACTCATCAGTAGCCCCGTGACTAGAATTAATTTCAGATACAGACAGATGTTCCTATATGGAAGAGATTCTTGCCAGTCAGGGAACACTGGGGCAGGATTATCCCATTTCGAAAAGGACAGCCTCTTAGGATGAATCTGTGTTTTTGCTGAGAACAGCATCACTGGCTTCCTATTGCCATAAGACAGCAACAAGTACAAAATAACAGGTTATCTTTCCTCTGAAGGCAGGCCACAGCGTAGGTGTCAGCCACAGAGTAGGAGGTGCTGAGCAGTAATAAGACTGGCCCTCACCCCAATGCCTGGAAGTGACTGAGCTCCTCGGAGGGAGGAGGTTGGCTCAGAGAGCCTCCCACGGGAGCAAATATTAGGGGAATCGCCCACCACGCCTGTCTTCCAGCCAGAGGCCACTCTCTTCCTGAGCTCGAAACCACTGCTAGAGGAAATCCAAAAGAAAATATGACTGGAGGACCAGGAAAATCAAATTTGCAGTGGAGGTGGAGTGGGTTAGGAGTTTTATCCAATTTATGGAACTTTAAGATCTGCATTCCCTGGTGGCTCAGATGGTAAAAGCGTCTGCCTACGATGTGGGAGACTCGGGTTTGATCCCTGAGTCGGGAAGATCCCCTGGAGAAGGAAATGACAACCCACTCCAGTACTCTTGCCTGGAGAATCCCATGAATAGAGGAGCCAGGTGGGCTACAGTTCAAGGGGTCACAAAGAGTCAGACACAACTGAACAACTTCACTTTCTTTCTTTCACTTTCTTCAAGATCAGCAGCTGCCTCATATAGAACTGGAGGGACTGTCAACTGTTCCTGTCTTTTGGAAACTAATTTGTCAATCTGCATTAATGGGCCTCCCTAGTGGCTCAGATGGTAAAGAATCTGCCTGCAATGCAGAAGACCCAGCTTCAGTCCCTCAGTCGGGAAGATCCCCTGGAGAAGAGAATGACAATGCACTCCAGTATTCTTGACTGGAGAATTCCATGGACGGAGGAGCCTGGTGAGCTATAGTCCATGGAGTTACTTATCAATAACCTTAAAAATGCCCATGCATCTTGAACCCATAATTCTATTCCTAGAACTGTATCTTAATGGAATAATCAGAACTATACAATTATATAATAATTACACTAATTACATATTAATTATATTATCAATTAATTATGTAGGTTATATATAATTATATAATTAGTTATACAATTATATATATATAATATATATATATTATCTGACAATAATTTTTACATAATAAAGCCTCATTATTTACAGAGCCAAAAAGTCAGACATACTGAGTTGGCCAAAAACATAAAAATTTCACTTGAGTTTTTCTGCAAGATGTTACAGAAAAACACGAATGAAAATTTTGGCTAACCCAATAGTTTATAATAGTTTATAGATCCAGTCATGGGAAAATGATGGAATAATTATAGCATATACAAAAGATAAACTATTTTGCAGTCATTGAAAATCGTATCTTTAAAGAACATTTGATGACATAGGAAAATATAATCCATGAAGTTTAAAAAACATCTTACAAAACTGTATATACAGACAGTCTAATTTTAAATACACGTCTACATACACATAGTCATAGGACAAAATGATAAGTGATAATATCTACATGCTAGTTACTTGCTTTTCCTATACTTTATTTTCTACAATGGGCAGGAAACGTTTTTAAAAATAGAAGAAAGTACAGGAAAGTAACGGACCCTCCACCCAAAATTAACTTTTGTTTTTGCTTCAAAAATTTAATGATGTAATAGGCTATTCCTTGGAAGGAAAGCTATGACAAACCTATACAGTGTGAAGAGTCAGACACGAGTGAGCAACTGAACAACAATGAGACAGCATATTAAAAGTAGAGGCATCACTTTGCTGACAAAGGTTCATCTAGCCAAAGCTATGGTTTTTCCAGTAGTCACATGCAGATGTGAGAGCTGGACCATAAAGTAGGGTGAGTGTCAAAGAATTGATGTTTTCGAACTGTGGTTCTGGAGAAGACTCTTGAGAGCAAAGAGATAAAACCAGTCAATCCTAAAGGAAATCAATCCTGAATATTCACTGGAAGGACTGATGCTGAAGCTGAAGCTCAGCATACTTTGGCCACCTTATGCAAAGAGCCGACTCATTAGAAAAGACCCTGATGCTGGGAAAGATTGAAGGCAGGAGGAGACGGGGATGACAGAGGACAAGCTGGGTGGACAGCATCACTGACTCAATGGACATGAATTTGAGCAAACTCTGGGAGATAGTAGAGGACAGAGGAGCCTAGCGTGCTACGGTCCATGGGGTCACGAAGAGTCAGACACAACTTAGCAACTGAACACCAGCAAGAGATGTTCTAGATGAAGTTGGAGCATACTTTGCTCCTAGTCCAGACCCCTCTCTTCTTGAGAATGCCTCTATCTCATTTCTGATTGCATACTTCTCTATACTTTGTGCTTTCATAAACATCATGTAATTTGTTTACATAAACTCGATCACACCGTCACTTTTTTCACTATCATTAGATTTTCAAGAGCCATTCAGGTTGCTATGTACTGAACTAATTCATTTACTTTAACTGCTGCGGTGCACCCATGTGTTCGTGCTCAGTCACATCCAACTCTTTGCAACCCCCTGGGCTGTAGCCTGCCAGGCTACTCTGTCCATGGAAATTTTCCAGACAAGAATACTGGAGTGGGTTGCCATTTCCTCCTCCAGGGGGCTCTTCCTGACCCAAGGATCCAACCTGCGTCTCTTGCGTCTCCTGCATTAGCTCATTACCACCGAGCCACCTGGGAAGCCTGCTGTAGAGTATTCATCAAATATACCACCTTTAATCTATTCCCTTACTGACAGACTTTTAGGCTGTTTCCAGTCTGTATCTACTACAAATAACACTGCAATGTAGAACCATCATCATCAGAAAAAGGTCATTAAGCTTAAAAGATGGACAAAGCTGATGATGGAGGTTACACTGAGTCTGAGAAAGGAGAGCTGCTGCTTCACACTCCGGTTTCTCGCTCTTCGCCCCGGGCCCTCCGGAGGCCACCTGCCTTGGAGCTCTCTCGTGCTCTGAAGAGGACCTGGAGGCCCAGATGTCCCTAACCAGGCACGCTCTGTCTTCCCTGACCTTTGCTGATACCTGCTATTGCCTGGACACCAACCACTAGATACCTGACATGCTTCTTCCTAGAAATAGCAAGCACCAGGAATCTTATGAATTTGTTTACGCCTCAAGACTTGGAGGAGGAGGCACAGAGAAGTTAGGTTCTGTGCCTGTGGTTACACAGGCAAGTGGATTCAAATTTAGACAGTGTGACTCCGAAGTCCACACTCTTAACCTCTGTGCCCAAGGCCTCTCGGAATTTTCCATTAGCCAACTCCTTATCTCATTTTTCTTTCTACAATCTCACCTCTCACCTGCTATGAGGGAGAGATGTGAGGCTTCCTGGGGTCTGGACTCTGACTCCAATCTGTGGTCATCATCCACACTGGCTCCACGGTTCACACTGCTATGGTTTCTTAACCACCGTCCCCCCCAAATCAATCTTTGCGTTTATAATTCTGATCTTGTCTTGGTTTATATATTTCTTGAGCCCCTCAAATCCTAAGTGTCCTGATCCCTTTCTTCCTTTTTTCTGGCACTAATACCTTTCTGCCAAAGCATTGAGGGTCATGAAATTAAGTAGTAAAGCTGCAAGTTTTTCACCCTCTGTCTTTATAAAATGTCTGTGTAACTAGTGTGTGTGTGCTAAGTCACATCAGTCATGTTCCACTCTTTTTGATCCCATGGCCTGTAGCCCACCAGGCTCCTCTGTCCATGGGATTATCCAGACAAGAATACTGGAGTGGGTTACCGTTCCCTTACCCAGGGGATCTTTGTGACTCAGAGATTGAACCCCAGTCTCCTGCCTTGCAGGCAGACTCTCTACCATCTGGGCAACCAGGGAAGCCCACACTGGATTAGGATGGGCCTTAAATCCAAAGTCTGGTGTCCTTAGAAGAAGGGGAGATTTGGACCCAGATACAGGGGTTGGGTTTAGGATTTTGTTTTGTTTTTTTTGTACAAAAAGGTCAATGGAGCAAAGATTGGCATTATTCTGCCACAAGCCAAGGAAAACCAAGAATTATTGCAACCCTCAGAACATACAACAGGCAAAGATGTATTCTTTCTTAGAGCCTTTTAAGGAAGCCTGGTCCTGCTGACACTTAATTTTGAACTTCTAGCATCCATGCCTTTGAGAGAATAAGTTTCAGTGAAGGCATTTAGTTTGCGTTGATTTGTTATGACAATCTCATGAAGCTAGCACCTAGACCAATCACTGTGATGATAAGATGCAGATTGTCATGCTGAATGACAAGCAATCTATATGCTGCTTATGAGACACATTTTAAATGTCTTTCAATCCAGTGTGACTTCATCTTAACCTTTTTTTCCAGTTTTATTGAGACATCACTGACACACAGCACTGTAAGTTGAACATGTCCAGCATGATGACTTACATATATTGTGAAATAATTACTACGATTAATCTAGTTAACATCTTTCATCTCAGATAGATGCAAAAGAAGAAAAACACAGTTCTTTTCCGTGTAATGAGAAGTCTTAGCATTTACTTTCTTAAACCTCATCTTCATTTGATTACATCTACGAAGACTCTATTTCCAAATAAAGTTACATTCGCAGGTACCAGGGGCATTGAGCATATCTTTTGGTAGATACACAGTTCAACACAGCACAGTGCCTTTCTGTTTAACACAGTTAAAGCTTCTGCCAAGAACAGAGGGCAAAGCACATGGCGAGAGCCTTCTGGTGGCTTCTCCCCTCGGTTAGTACAGATCTTAGAGTTCCGTGGTGGTTTATGCTGTCCCTTAGAAAGAACCGAATTAAAATAAATGTGTTCTTATCATTCCAGAGTGGTCAGGAAGTTGTTCCCTTTCTACTCTTTTGGAGGTGATTTTTGTATGCTTTTAGATTCTGGAAGGTTCCTGGGTGTGTCTGCTGCTATGGTCCATGGTCTTCATTTTTATCTTTCTGGCTGGTCAAGGTTTTCTCTCTCCACCCATCACCGCCGCCGCCCTCCCCCCCCCACCGCCACCCCGACCAGGGTTGTCTGTATGAAGGACAAATCAACTCAAGCACTATTCCTCTGATCAAACACCCACAAAACCATTTTACAGACACTGATTGTCTATAAAATGGGAAGTTTATGATCATTGTGGCTCTGTTAGCACAAGGGAAAAAAAGCAAGCAAGTCATAGCTACTGGGTAGGCACATAAGAGTATCTGTCTGCAATAGTCACGTACAGAACAAAAGTCAAACTCTTCGGTCTGGATGTCAAAGCTCCCACCACCACCTTGTCTTCAACCTGTCTCTCCGGTGTTATCACTAGGATCCCTGTGTCCCACCTGCCCACGTGACCCCATGGAAAAAGCCTGGACTTTCATGCTCCTTCGCAGTTCAGGAATGTACTCCTCACATCGGATGTGCCCTAATCTTTACCAAGATAGTCAGTGTTAACCAATCGGCTTCCTAGACCCCATCCCCAAAGGCTCAGTGGAAATACCACGCATGCCATGAAGCTGCCTCCAAGACCTTACTCGGAGAAACTTGCCCTTCTCACTTCCTCCGTATCTCCCTCCACACATTGTTTTCCACCTTCAGGTACAAAAGCATCTTACATTCCCATCTAGTTTGCATAAGAGTAGAGGTTTTATCTTTCTTGCCATCACATCGCCATATCTCAGACACTTTCCTGGGAAAAAGACACTTTACGTCATTGTTGTGGTGTATTCAATGGAAAGATCCACTCACAAGCAAAATCTGTGAACACTTCAATCCCACACTTACCCACAAATCAACCAAGACATACACATTTAGGCTCAATAATGGGGTCAGGTCTCTCGTTGTTATCTAATCACTAAGTCGTGTCTGATTCTTTTGCAACCCCAGGGACTATAGACTGCCAGGCTCCTCTGTCCATCGAATTTCCCAGGCAAGAATACTGGAGTGGGTTGCCATTTCCTTCTCCAGGGGATCTCCCTGACCCAGGGATCTAACCCATGTCTCCTGCTGTAGCAGGCAGATTCTTTACCACTGAGCCACAGTGAAGTAGCTCTCTCATAGAGAAGGAATATTCCTGGACTATTCTCTCCTTCACTAGCCAGAAATTCTTGACTCCTTATAATTACTGAAAAATTTACAGATGTGAAATAACACCAGATTTGATTCTGTCATTACTAATGTCTACAGTAGCTGGATCAGAAAAAAAATGCAGTTACACAATAGATATAATAAACCCATTCTACAGCAAGATAGCTTATTGTTCTAATCATATACAGTCTGATGTTGCTCTGATGTCTGCTACCTTACAAAGATGACTTTTTAACTTTTGAGCTACTTAGCAATGAAGGATAATGTTACTATCAGGATGGTGAATTCTGCTCATCTGAAAAGTGTACCAAGAGTTTATTGGGTGCTGTGATTCATGACTCACCAAGGGGACAATAAAAATGAGGTCCCCCACACACCAAGCTTTTCCTGGAGTTGTGGGGCCTGCCTAGCTCTTTTTTTATTTTGTGATCCACTGCTCTACACATGGATGTTCTTTTCATACTTGTGGGTACCAGATCAATTCTGTTAGGTAGGGCTGAATGTTGTGAAATGTAAGGAAAAGATGTAATAATTACCTGTACTTATCCTGTCAGTCATTTCAATCACCAGACGATGATATGAACACAACGAGAAAGAGATCCTGCCCGACTCTTCTCTCTGAATTAGAGAAACTGGAAGAATTCCCTCAGCTCATCTGACACTTCCACGCGGAAAGTGGCCCATTCCTGATGATATCATGGGACTTTTGGTGGCTGTGTTTATTTTGATTGGGGATTTTGCTTTGAAACAGAATAAAAAGTAAAATCTGACCTTCCCATACTTCTGTCTTCTGGATATTTGTTCAATATTTTTCTGGGTGTGCCCATTATTTGAGACTTCTTCTCTCTAGCCCTGATCCTTCAACCAAATTTCCCTGGTCTTCTTGGTCAGGGCCCTATTTCCCCCCTCTCCTCACCCTTCACTCACCATGTTCCCAGTTAGAAATTCTGGTAGCCTGACTCTCAGTCTTTAGAAATGTATGCTCTCCAAGCACCTGAAAGAGTGGCCCTTCAAGCAGAACTCTTTACAAGAGAAAACCTGCCACCATTTTGCCCAAATTAAAGAGGTGTTCCTTTCATCGATTTGTGGTCTTACTATCAACAGCTGCTCAGAGTCAGCAAGGCAAGGTGGAAAAAAAGGATATTTATGAGCAGGAAATTTTATTCCAATCTCAAAGTCATCCATTGAAGGCACCTGCCTTTTTAACCTCAAATAGAGACTCTGTTGCCTGTCGTTTCTCTAGAGCAGTCATTCCCAGATTTGGGGACTTCACAGAAGTCTACTTTTAAGTGTTGGTACACTTTTAAGAAGTAGGATTTTCAACTCAGTGGGGTTGGTCTAATTTTCCTAGTAAGAATGTTAAAATATAGTAATAACTAATGATTATTCTTGCCATTATCTTGTGAAAAGAAGGTCACTTGAATATCAGAAAAGAATTGACGTGGTCTCATCATGAAGGCAGTTCTTTAATTATATAAATTTAATTTTGTGCTCATGTTTTCCTCCTATCAAACACTGGTGAATCTTTGGTCCTGACCTGGCACTGGCCCAAGGACCAGCACTTGGAAGCCTTCACTCTGGATGTTGACACGTCTGGCCAAAGCTGTGATTAACCACCTACACTCTGCAGGTCATGGTAAACAAAGTTCACTATGGATGCATTTATTCATTCAGTCATTCCAAAGTGGTTAGAAAGAAATTGGACCAGCGAGCCAGACATACCTTCACCCAGACTCAATTCCATCACTTGCTAACTGGGTGAGGCTTAGGTATGTCACTTAACATTTCTAAGCTCCCATTACCAGGTCTATGAAGGGGAGAGACAGCAAAAATTCATGGAGTTGTTAAGAGGAATAAATGAGGATTAGCAAAAGGGTGTTTGTTTAAACAAACTGGTCATTTGTTCCAACAAACCAGTCATTTGCTAGATCTGGAGTTGTCTCTCATGTCAGACAATGTTAAAGACCTCAAAGACACAGAGTTAAAAGTCACCATTTTGTCTTCAAGGAGCTCACGGTGTAAAGGAGAAGACCCACAAGAGGATGGCTGGATTCAATGAAACCAGTGCTAAAATAGAGGTAAAGATTGGAAGCCATGGGGCTTGTAGAGAATTGAGAGCACAAAGAAAAGAGAAGTAGGGTAGGTGGAATCAGAGCAAAGTGCAGGAGACGCAAGAGACACAGGTTCAATCCCTGGGTAGGGAGGATCTCCTGGAGGAGGGCATGGCAACCCACTCCAGTGTTCTTGCCTGGAGAATCCCATGGACAGAAAAGCCTGGTGGGCTTCCCTTTACAGTCGCAAGGAGTCAGACACGACTGAGCAACTAACTAGATGAGTCCTAGACTGATCTGTAGTGCTAGACTGGAAATGTTAAAGTATGGGGGAAAAAGCCCCTGGGTCAGTACATTTAGTGGTTGAAGAAACGGTTCATCAAAGCAGTAGTTTCCCTCTGTCTTACTGTCTCCATCCTGTTTGGGTTGCCCTGAGAAGATTCTTCACTGTGAATTCTGACCTGAAGAAAATGAATTCTTAGCAAAAAAAGGAAAAGAAGTTAGAGCTGCTAACCTTGGGAAAACCCTGCATGTAGATCTTGAGAGAAAACCAGAGTATTTGGGTGAGTGAATCCCAGGCTACTGCCCTGCTCCTTGCTACTCAAAGTGTGGTCCTCCACCCAGCAGGATCCGCATCATCCGGGAACTTGCTGGAAATGTAGAATTTCAGGTCCCAGCCAAGAGCAACTAAATGAAAGACTGCATTCCCACAAGCTCCCCAGGGGCTGGGCAACTACACGATGGTCTGAGATATGCATCCCTAGCCTCACTGTTAGTGAAAAAACAAAGGTCTCAGACATGCTACCCTAACCTCACTCTTGGTGAACAAGCAAAGGTCTGAGACACTACCCTTGCCTAACTCTCAGTGAACAAAAGACGACCGCTGAACCAGAAGTGACCATCATCAAAACCCTCCTACTGACTTGGATTGACTTTACTTTCATTTCTTGGCATTCATTTCTCACCACTATGCATTAAAGAATAATAGATACGGAACAGAGAGCAGGGCTACCCCAGAGGTATATGACTTATGACTGCCCGACTATCTTACATTACACATTGAAATTGAATAACATTTACTTGCATATATATCCATGATCTTATTTATAGCCCCAAACAACTTATAACTGTGTTTTGTTTTGTTTGTTTTTTTAACACAGTGGAAGGCTAGAGTTCAGAGATGTTAGATGGCTTGCTGGGTCCACACATACATCGTCAGGTTTCAAGTCCAGGGTCCCTCCCTGAAGCCGAGCAATGCATCATCTGCCACAACTGAAAAGACAGGCCATGTGAATTAGTCACAATGGCCTTTATTTCCAGTCCCATAACTAGCAGCCCCATTCAGGCCGCAGTTCTGAGCTGCCAACCAAGCCTACTGCTTGCTGCCTTCAGTACATGGACAGCCACTGGAAGCCTAGCTCTGGGTCCCCTAATTATCGATGGCTAGCTCAGAAACATCTGAAGTAGTCACCCAGGACTATTACACTCTTGTTTGTATTCTTCTCAAGCCCACCTGATGCCTTAAAGACACAGAGTCAAAAGTCAACATTTTTTCCTTCAAGGAGCTCATGGTTTAAAGGAGAAGACCCACAAGCAGATGGCCAAATGCAATGAAACCAATGTTGAAAGAGGGATAAAGATTGGAAGCCAAGGGGCTTGCAGAGCATTGAGAGCACAAAGAAAAGCGAAGGGCAGGTTGAGTGAGAGCAAAATCTTAATGGATATGGATATGCAATTAAAACAAAGCAAAAGAATTACTGGGCCCTTAGTGGAGTACTAGATTGATCTGGGGTTTTTTGTTTGTTTGCTTTTTAAAGTCACTCAGTCATGCCCAACTCTTTGAAACCCCATGGACTGTAGCCTGCCAGGCTCCTCTACCCATGGAATTCTCCAGGCCAGAATGTTGGGATCAAACCCAGGTCTCCCACATTGCAGGCGGATTCTTTACCAGCTGAGCTACCATGGAAGCCCAGATTGAACTGGGTCAGTTCAGTCACTCAGCTGTGTCCACTTCTTTGTGACCCCACGGACTGTGGCATGCCAGGCTTCCCTGTCCATCACCAACTCCTGGAGCCTACTCAAAGTCATGTCCATCGTGTCAGTGATGCCATCCAACCATCTCATCCTCTGTCATCCCCTTCTCTCCTGCCTTCAACCTTTCCCGGCATCAGAGTCTTTACCAATGAGTTGGTTCTTCACATCAGGTGGCCAAAGTACTGGCGTTTCAGCTTCAGCATTGGTCTTTCCAATGAATATTCAGGACTGATTTCCTTTAAGATTGACTGGCTGGATCTCCTTGCAGTCCAAGGGACTCTCAAGAGTCTTCTCCAACACCACAGTACAAAAGCATCAATTCTTCAGTGCTTAGCTTCCTTTGTAGTCCAACTCTCACACCCATACATGACTACTGGAAAAACCATAGCCTTGACTAGACAGACCTTTATTGGCAAAGTAATGTCTCTGTTTTTTAATATGCTGTCTAGGTTGGTCATAGCTTTTCTTCCAAGGAGTAAGTGTATTTTAATTTTATGGTTTGCAGTCACCATCTGCAGTGATTTTGGAGCCCCCCCCAAAATAAAGTCAGCCGCTGTTTCCATTGTTTCCCCATCTATTTGCTATGAAGTGATGGGACTGGATGCCATGATCTTAGTTTTCTGAATGTTGAGTTTTAAGACAACTTTTTCATTCTCCTCTTTCACTTTCACCAAGTGTTTCATTTAGTTCTTCTTCGCTTTCTGCCATAAGGGTGGTGTCATCTGCATATCTGAGGTTATTGATATCTCTCCCAGAAATCCAGATTCCAGCTTGTGCTTCATCCAGCCAGGCATTTCTCATGATGTACTCTACATATAAGTTAAACAAGCAGGGTGACAATACACAGCCTCAACGTACTCCTTTCCCAATATGGAACCAGTCTGTTGTTCCATGTCCAGTTCTAACTGTTGCTTCTTGACCTGCATACAAGTTTCTCAGGAGGCAGGTCAGGTGGTCTGGTATTCCCATCTCTTTCAGAATTTTCCACAGTTTGTTGTGATCCACACAACCAAAGGCTTTGGCATAGTCAATAAAGCAGAAGTAGATGTTTTTCTGGAACTCTCTTGCTTTTTCAATGATCCAGCGGATGTTGGCAACTTGATCTCTGGTTCCTCTGCCTTTTCTAAAGCCAGCTTGAACATCTGAAAGTTCTCAGCTCACATATTGCTGAAGTCTGGCTTGGAGATTTTTGAGCATTACTTTGCTAGCAGGTGAGATGACTGCAATTGTGTGGTAGTTTGAGCATTCTTTGGCATTGCCTTTCTTAGGGATTGGAATGAAAACTGACCTTTTCCAGTCCTGTGGCCACTGCTGAGTATTCCAGATTTACTGACATATTGAGTGCAGCACTTTCACAGCATCATCTTTCAGGATTTGAAATAGCTCAACTGGAATTCCATCACCTCCACTAGCTGTGTTCGTAGTGATGCTTCCTAAGGCCCACTTGACTTCGCATTCCAGGATGTCTGGCTCTAGGTGAGTGATCACACCATTGTGATTATCTGGGTCATGAAGATCTTTTTTGTATAGTTCTTCTGTGTATTCTTGCCACCTCTTCTTAATAATTGAACTAATATTAATAGTTGAACTAATATTTGAACTGGGTAGGTAAATCTAAACGCCAGGGATTTCTGAGGAACAGATGAGAAAAGTTCTCGTAACCTCGGGGCAGGATTGAGTGAGTGAATCAGAAACCTGTTGTGGGAACAGAGACCCTAAACAGAGCAACTGGCAGGGGCAGGATTTGAGGAACCAGACCGGAGCTCTCACTTCGCCCAACAGAACAAGCTGAGTCCTGAAGGCATCAGGAAGGGTGTACGGGCCGCCTGGCTTGGCATAGAGAGAAGCGGGGGTGTGGCCCCTCAAAACCAACTAGGCTTGTGCTGGGGACTGGACACTGGACAGCTCTTTGGATCTTCTCAGGGATACTCCGAAGTCAGTGCAGCAACTCACATTTCACAGTTGAAGAGATGGAGGTCAAGTTAAATCAACGGCCAAGGTCACACCACCGGTGAGTGGCAGAAGGAGTTTCAACCCAGGTGGGTCTGATCCAGAGCACATTCTCTTTCTGCGGTTCTGCAGGGTGTGGATGCCTGCAAGGGAGGAGTGCAGAGTGAGCATCCTCGCCTCTCTCTCATGGTTCCGGAAACTTCTGACACACGTGTGTTACAGTCTCTTGATTGCGGTGTTGTGCGTTAAGTTACAAAACTAAACATCAGAGAGAAGACTATATCCTGGGCCTCGGAGTCCTTCCCACCACCTTGGGGTCTAACACTGTGTTAAGATTTCTGTAGAACCTCCAAAAATCTATGTCCTCATCTTCAGCCTCAGAAGCTGTGACTGTGACCTTATTTGGAGAAATGGGTCCTTGCTGGACCCTAAATCCAAGGGACTTCCCAAGTGACACTAGTGGTGAAGAGCTTGCCCGCCAATGCAGGTATAGGCCGGAGACAACGGTTCGATCCCTGGGTCCGGAAGATCCCCTGAAAGAGGGCACAGCAACCCACTCCAGTATCCTTGCGTGGAGAATCCCATGGACAGAGGAGCCTGGAGGGTTATTGCCCATGCAGTCGCAAAGAGTCAGACATGACTGAAGCGACTTAGCAAGCACGCATGCCAATCCAAGGATAAGGTCCTTATCAGGAAAAGTCGGAGGAGATTTGAGACTCGGGAGACTCAAGGGAGAAGCCACATGAAGACACTGCAGAGATCAGAACTGGGCAGCCATGAGCCAGGGAACGTCTCAGCCTCCAGCAGAGGGAAAGGCACGGCCTGGCCTCACCGATTTCCAACTTCAGGCCTCCGGGACGGCTAGAGAATAAATGCCTGTTATCTTCAGAACCCCAGTCTATGGTGCTTTGTCATGGCAGCCACAGGAAACGAATTCACACTGAAATGAAAGACCTTTCATTTTGTAACCACCACGCACAAACTGTGCTGCTGCCTACAGCCTGTTGATGTTGTTGTTTAGTTGCTAAGCTGTATCCAACTCTTTTGCAACCTCATGGACTGTAGCCCACCAGGCTCCTCTGTCCATGGGATTCTCCAAGCAAGAATACTGGAGTGGGTTGCCATTTCCTTCTCCAGGGGATCTTTCCAGCCTGGGGATCAATCTAAGGCACGTGTCCACACTGGCAGGGGGATTCTTTACTGCTGAGCCACCACGGAAGCCCACATGCAGCCTATAAAACTTACCTTACTCTAGATTCACCCAGATTTGAAAATCTAGATCCTGAGTATTACTGATTTTAAGAATATAGAATTAGAAAATTATATATAAAGTGGGGCAGTGCATCAGCCACTTTATTTTCCTGAAAGATAAAGATGCCTTTTCACATAAAATGGCTTGTAGTCAATAGATAACATTATCTCAGGCTGAGGGTTACTTATGCTATTTCTATAGTATCCTAATTGACTTTTCTTAAATGGGCATTAAGCATAGAGGAGAGGAAACAAAGAACGAATGAATGCAAAGAGCCTAGACTTCAACCACAAATCTGTTTTGTAGCCTGCAATCTGCCAGAAAAGACTGCATATCCCCCACTAGGTTTTTGTTTTTTTGTGTTTTTTTTTGTATAAACACTTTCTATTTTGAGCTTTTTCCTCTTCTCTTTCACGCTAATAAGACATTTTTAAAGCAATCATGAGCCCAAACTGAATATAAGTAGGGAGACAGGTGTCTCTTAAGTGCACTACATTATCCTCTCTCTGTCCTCAGTTTGAATCATTCTTTCTGAAGACTCTGCAGTAATCTGTCGTCTTCTGAGTGCAACTGAGAAAGTTTCCCTCCCTGGAGCAGTGTTTACCTGGCAGGTGAGGTTATAAAGCCCAGGACTATACTGGAAGTAGAGAAGGGAATGTGTCCTTCCCAGGGTAGCCCTAGGGAGTCTCTGGATTCAGCGGGTTTGCTGTGCCCCAGCTCCATCTCCAACTGGCAAATGACTCAGCCTCTCTGAGCCATGGCTTTCTCACTGGTAAAGTGTAAAGAAAAACAGTGCCCACCACACAAGGTTTCAAGATGAAGGATATAAAAGTGGCTTGACCGTGAGATCAATTCTGTTTCCATCTCCCTCAACTGATTCGGGCAGTGGACATCGTTGGTCAGGTTCTTGATTTACCGTCACCATAAGCACCTGGTTTCCCTCCCACCTGTCTGGACTCTCCTCAGCAGGCGTCCCTTCTCTAAGCAGGAATGCTGGAGCACCTTGGGCCTCTTCTCGCTCCCTTGATGGCGTCTTCTAGATCCGTGACTTCAGAAAGCCCTTTTTCATTTTTTTGCTGATGACACCTGAATCTAAACAACCAGCCTCCCCTGGGAGTTCTTGATCCACTGGGCTGCTCAGCTCTCTTTTGGACACCGCCCGATGTGTAAGAAGCATCACAAAGGTGGCATGTCCATACCAAACTCTTGATCTGTGTCTCCAAAGCTGCTCCTTCCTGCTAGATGTCCAGGACAGTAAATGGAGAGGCTAATTTGGACTCAAGTCACAACATGCTTCTTCTCTTGCTCTCAGCTCACATCCAAATCCATCAGCAAATATGTTCATCGTAACTCCAGAGTATTTCCACAATCTACCACTTCTCACCTCCTCCAACTTTAGGTCATGGCTGCGAACCATCACCATCTTCCTCCTAGATGACTGCAGGAACTTCCTAACTGGGCTTCCTGCTCCCATCCTTACCCTCAACCTAACCTTTTCTCCACTAAAGAAGCAGTGCAATTCCTTTCAAACCTACATCAAAACGTGTGCCTGCTATAATCTCCAAGAGCTTCCCCATTCCACTCAAATCCCTAGCTACCTTCGTCCCCAATCCCTGTCCCCCTTCCACCCTCCGTCAACATGCCTTGCCCTTCTAAGAATCAGGGAACTGCTGTTCCCTCTGCCTGGGAAGTAGACAGATACCCACTTAACAGAGCAACTTCCTGACACACCCTCTGTCCACCTTTATCCCGTGTTCAGGATAGTTTTCTTCCTAGGACTCATCTACTTTGCATTATATGTATGCTGGTTGGCTTTGGCCCTACTAGAAAGTTAGCTCTAGGAAACAAGGACTTTGTTGCATTCGTTGCAGCATCCTTGGTACCTAGAACACTGCCTGGCACATTGATAACTGTTGAACAATGGAATAAAGGAATGAATAAGTGAATCCACAAATGAATCAATGAATGAGGTTCTACATCTAAAGCCCTGAGCATAGTACGTAACTAATAAATATTACCTTCTGCTGTACTTGTTCTTTTTATTCTTAATTATTTATTTAATAAATAAATAAACTATTTATTATTTATTTATTTAATAAATAAATTTATTCATTATAAATATTTATTTATAATATAAATAAATATAATATAAATAAATATATAAATTTTATATTTATATAAATAAATATATATAATAAATAAATAAAATAAATAAATATAATATAAATAAATATACAAATTTTATATAATATAAATAAATATAATATGAATAAATAAATAAAATAATATAATAGTATAAATATTTATTTATAATAAATTTATTTATTTACTAAATAAATAAATCTGATTATTTATTTAATAAATAAATAAATCCCAAGCCACCTGAGACAAAGTACGTAACTAATAAATATTACCTTCTGCTGTACTTGTTCTTTTTATTTTTAATTATTATTTGTCTAGGTGTTTTCCACGCCCTGCCTTTCCTCCTGGCCCTTCAACTTTTTAGACCTCTCCCTGCCATTCCCAAGCCTCTCCCCTGAAACCTAAGAAGAGTCAGAAGACAATGATAAAGATTACCATCGTGGCGAGAAAGAATGTCAACAGCCAACCCTCTTCTACTTGTCACGGAGTTTGGTTCCGCCAGATACACAGATAAGGAGGATGGTTGGCGGAATTGTCTTCAGCTATGGCCATCACATGTCCTGAACAATGTTATCGGACAGCCTCAATTCCAATAACGTGTTCTGTCCTTTTCACTCACCAGCTAAAACGTAAATATTTCTGCCTCAAAATTACACCTCCCAGACTAAAAAGCAGCCCAAAACGGTATTCGGGGTTCAGAAAACACAACCGATCTTCCCTTTAATGACCATTGTGTTGTTTTGGAGATTGCACACATTTAAATAGGGGGGGTTTCATAGGGAAAAGTTAGGTGTCAGGGCTTAGTTCTGTTCGACTCTTTGTCACCCCATGGCTGTAGCCCATCGGGCTCCTTTGCTCATGGGATTTTCCAAGAAAGAATACTGGAATGGGTTGCCATTTCCTACTCCAGGGGATCTTCTCTGACCAGGGATCGAACCTGCAATGGCAGGCAGATTCCTTTACCACTGAGCTACTTACTAATGTCTATTGTGTTGTTTTGGAGATTGTACATATTTAAATGGGCTTCCCTGGTGGCTCAGATGGTAAAGAATCTGCCTTCAATATGGGAGTCCTGGATTCAGTCACTGGGTTGGGAAGATCCCCTGGAGGAGGGAACGACTTCCCACTCCATTGTGCTTGCCTGGGAAATCCCATGGACAGAGGAGCCTGGCAGGCTACAGCCCACAGGTCGCAGAGTCAGACACGACTGAAATACGGGGAATTTCATCAGGGAAAGTTAGGCAAACCTTGAGAAAGGCAAACCAAATAAGCTGGTCCCAGAGTTTGCACTGAAAACTGTTACAATAATAGATCCACACCAAATGCAACTGGTTATTGACCTGCCCGTTGTTTTGAGCTTTGGACCACATATTCTGTGTGGGCACGTCAAGGAGAGATGAGCACACAAGTGACGCATCACTGTTAACACACCTTCAAAAAGCCTTAGCAGGGTCCTCAGGAAACCTTGGGGCAAAGACAAGATGTTTTTCTTGACTCCTGAATGAGGCCTCGGGTACATGGCTCCCCTGGCCTGGGAGGCAGCCAAGCCACCCCAGATAAGACCTGTCAGGGAGGCCTGGTCTGTGCAGACACCCCGGCGCCTGCAGCTGACGGAGCTACTTAGGGTGTCAAGCTCAGGTCAGACACCCACCTGCGGCCCCAGCTCTGCAGGGAATTGGAAAATTACTAACCCAAAGGCCAAGAGGACTCTGTCTAGGCCCCGAGTCACCAGAATTCCCATCCTATCAGAGGGCAAAACACTCTCTGGGAGACAAACTGGCAGGTTTCTTAGACAGAAGGAGACAAAAATCACTGACTCGGGCAAAGCAGAGCCTCTCTGGAGAAGCTACAGCCTTGAAGACATGCCTGAGATGTTCTTGGGTGGAGCAGCTCACCCCGAAAATAAACAACTTAGCAATTCTTCTCCACCCCAAACAAGCCTCTCCATGAACTGCCCCACCACGGCCTCCACCTCGGGCCAGGCCACTCCGACTGCTCCTGAAACTACAGGATTTTCCTTCCCTCGGCCACAGGAACCACATCCTGGTGTGTCGGGGTCCCCGACCGGCCACAGACTTGGCCCAGCTCGCACACCGCCTGATCTCAGGCCAACAGGGTCCTGCTGCATACGCAATCCCTAGCTCAGTCCACCTCAGACGGCGACCCCGGTCAAACCCCGCATGGATGTGGCCAAATTAGAAGCTGCAGAAGAGAACAGAAGCTGGGAGAAAACTGGAGACCTAAAGTCCTCTCTGTGTCCTTGCTCAGTTGTATCCACTTCTTTTCGACACTATGGACTGTAGCCCACCAGGCTCCTCTGTCCATGGGATTCTCCAGGCAAGAATACTGGAGTGGGTTGCCACTTCCTTCTCCAGGGGATCTTCCCAACCCAGGGATTGAACCAGCATTTCTTGGGTCCTTCACATTGGCAGGCAGGTTATCTTACCACTGCATAACCTGGGAAGCCTATAGCCACCATTTTCAGCTCTGAAGACAAAGCAGGACCACCCATCGACAGCTGTGGGTGCTTTCCTGCACTTCTATTTCCTGGCAACAAGGTGATGGGTCCAAGGATGCAGTCCTTCCAGGCCAGTTCTCTGATAGCAAGAGGCCACACCTGAATTCCACTTGCCATGCCCAAGGAGCTCTCAGGGTCTCTAGGACCACACAGCTGGCCTTTCCCAGCCCTCCCCTAGTCAGCTGGCATCTTGCCTAGGGGGAAGTTTATCCCCCTGGGCAAATCCCACTCTATAAAAAGAGAGACCTGGACAGGGTCCCTTCACTGGAGCGTGACCCCATGCAGCTGTGTCCCAGCTCAAGAAATCCTTGACATAAGATGCAGAGAGACCAGGGAACTGTATTGGCAGGAACCTGTATTGGCAGGCAGGGTCTTTACCAGGTGGTTCAGATGGTAAAGAATCCACCTGCAATGTGGGAGGACCTGGGTTCGATCCCTGGATTGGGAAGATCCCCTGGAGAAGGGAAAGGCTACCCACTCCAGTATTCTGGCCTGGACAATTCCATGGACTCTATAGTCCATGGGGTCCCAAAGAGTCGGACATGACTGAGTGACTTTCACTTTCACTAGAGAAGCAATGTTTTGGTTACATTCAGTTAAATAAAATATATGACTAAAATTAATTTCACCTGGGGACTTCCCTTGTGGTCCAGTGGTTAAGACTCTGGGCTTCCATCGCAGGGGGCGTGGATTTGACCCCGGATGAGAAACTAGGATCACGGGTGCCACATGGTGTGGCCATAAATAAACAAATAATAAATGTCTTTGAAAGCTTTCACCTTCATCTGTTTTGTTCTAACTTTTAAACAAAGCTACTTGCGGTGGGCTAAATAATGGCCTCCAAGGATACCTACTCCCTGGAATCTGAGACCAACACCTAAATGGCAAAAGGGTGGCTACTGCTTTCTATGGCAAAGATGAGATTGTCTACGAAACATAGGCCTCACTTCTGCACAGAGCAGCCAGCCATGAGCTTGAGTTGTCTGCCTTTAGGGGAAGGAGAGTATACATTTGCAGCTGTAACTAGAATAGTGGGCCTTGTTAAGCAGGCCCACTTTGAAAAACTGTATGTGGGATGATGTATATAGGTGTTACATAGCCGGCGTGCAGGGGCCATGCACTAAACACCTGTTGGGCTGTCTGCTAGCTCCTCTCTGGGGCTCCCAGTAGTCACTGGGGACGTTAGGACCCATCCCCGACTCCTCTGATTGAATCAGGGTGAGCACCTGACCAAAGCTGACTCACTCAGGGTCCCTCTTGATGAAATACAGACCTGGGACCAAAAAGAACCTGACAATCTAAGCTCAGGAGCTGTGGCTGGGCATTTTCTAACCACCATGAGGACCAGAAAGGCAAAGGATAAGAGAGGAGAGAGAGGAGGAAAGGAAGAAAAGAGGGCAGGGGGGAAAAGAGCGCGAGAAATCAGGATTAGAGATGCAGAGAGAGTCCCGACGATGCTCAGTCCCTCGTTCCAGGCCCTTCCTGAGGCCTGGGTCCTGTGAGCTATACCTATACCTTCATCAGAAATCCCTCTTTTCAACTTCGGCTAGTTTAAACTGATTTCTCTTACATTCAATCAAGAAATTCAACCCATATACCTTCTCAGAGACCAATTGTGAGCAAGGAATGTGTGCTTAATCGCTCAGTCATATCCAACTCTTTGTGACCCCATGGATTGCAGCCTGCCAAGCTCCTCTGTCCATGGGGATTCTCTAGGCAAGAATATGGAGTGGGTTGCCATGCCCTCCTCCAGGGAATCTTCCCAACCCAGGGACTGAACCCAGGTCTCCCACAGAAGAGGCAGATTCTCTACTGTCTGAGACACCAGGTGAAGCCCTTTCTCCCTTCGCGCTTCCTCCCTTCTGCCTTGAGCAAGGAATGTAATTCACATGAAAAGTACTTTGCAAAGGGCACAGCATCCGGAGGGGCTGTTATCAAGGCAGCCCCGGCTTGATGACAAGCCCCTGCTTGTCGCTGCTCTAATGAGTGACTTGCCCCCAGCTTGGGGGAACCCTGACTTCCTTCTGTCTCTTCTCTCAAGCCTGGGGACACAGGCCTTGCTCCCAAGACATCCTCAGGCCCCCATTTCTGAGAAACCACCAGCACGGCTGCTCTACACCCAGGAGTCCATTGCCTTTTCTCTTTTCAACCTAAAGCAGGAGCTTTGCCACTGGTCTAAACAGTCTTCAAAATTTCTTGCAGTTTTGCTATCATGGGGTTCTGAGTCTCTTTAATGATCCACACAACTCTACTGACCATACAGACTACAGATTAGGGGAGATGGTCTGAATGGGGAGAACTGGCTAGGATCTTGTGAGGTGCTTGTGAAAATGCAGCCCCCCAGACTCCCTGTGTTCTTCAGCCTGAATGCCAGACTCTGAGCGAGGACTGGGATTCTGCATGGTAAGCAAACAACATTTAAAACACCCTGGCATGGGGATCAATGTCTTTTAAGTCATGCAGGTCTGGGTTCAGTACCAACCTTGCTCCTTATTTGTTGTAAGACTTTAGACAATTTGCTGAACTTACGTATTCATGCTTCCACAGCCTAAAACGGAGAGGGTAATAGTAGCAAATGTATAGGATTACTCTGAGGATTAAATAAGATGATGTATGTAAAGAATCTAGTGTAGTGTCCAGCACACAGAAAAGTTGTAATTTAGCTATTACTTGTAATATAGCAAATAGAAGACTACCAAATTCTAAAGCAAATTAATTGGTTTAGCAATAAATTAATATCAATCAAACCTCCCTTTTCTCCATTTGCCACCTCGTATACCTATTTCTGGGCTTCCCTGGTAGCTCAGGTGGTAAAGAATCTACCTGCAATGCAGGAGATCCTGGTTTGATTCCTGGTTTGGGAAGTTTCCCTGGAGAAGGGATAGGCTACCCACTCTAGTATTCTTGGGCTTTCCTGGTGGCTCAGACAGTAAAGGATCTGCCTGCAATGTGGCAGACCTGGGTTCCATCCCTGGGCTGGGAAGATCCCCTGGAGGAGGGCAAGGCAACCCACTCCAGTATTCTTGCCTGGAGAATCCCCATGGACAGAGGAGCCTGGCTGGCTTGGTGCATGGGATTGTAAAGAGTTGGACACAACTGAGCGACTAAGCACAGCACAGCACAATATTCAAACATAAATTGGAAACTTCCTTATCCAGCCCTTGCTGAGGTGGCCAGCTGTATTGTTAAGTACAGTATGTAACTGTATATTTACATACTCTTGAGAGTCCCTTGGACTGAAAGGAGATCCAACCAGCCGATCCTAAAGGAGATCAGTACTGAGTGTTCTTTGGAAGGACTGATGTTGAAGCTGAAACTCCAATACTTTAGCCACCTGATGCAAAGAGCTGACTTATTTGAAAAGACCCTGATGCTGGGAAAGATTGAGGGCAGGAGGAGAAGGGAACAACAGAGGATGAGGTGGTTGGATGGCATCACCGACTCAATGGACATGAGTTTGGGTAAACTCCAGGAGTTGGTGATGGACAGGGAGGCCTGGCGTGCTGTGGTCCATGGGGTCGCAAAGAGTCGGACACGACTGAGTAACTGAACTGAACGGAACTGAATTGTATATTTATTTACACATTTATATTTATTTGTTTAATAGCTGTTCCAGGAAAGAAGGAATTATATTTTATTTGTTTTGTTTATTTGTTTTTATTTGTTTATTTGATAAAGGTGGTTTATCAAGATAATAATTTATATACATAAAATAATCACCCTTTTTAGGTGGATGGTTCTCTGCATTGGGGAACCACAACCACAGTCAAAATATAGAATATTTCCATCATCCTAAAAGTTCATTTATACCATCTTATAGGCAATCCTTTCAGATCTCCAGCCATTGGCAACTATTTGTCCAATTTCTGTCCTATAATTTTGTATTTTCCATAATGTCATTTGTGTGAGCGCTTAGTCACTCAAGTTGTGTCCGACTCTGAGGCACCAGGAATCTAACCAGGGTCTCCTGCATTGCAGATGGCTTTTTTCCCATCTGAGCCACCAGGGAAGGCCATAATGTCATAAAAATATTATCATATAGCCTCTAACTTCTTTTGGTCCTAATAATGCAATTGAGATTCATCAATTTTGTTGCACCCATCAATGGTTTATGGTTTTATTGCTCAGTAGGATTCCATATATGGATATATCACAATTTATTTATCCATTCACCAACTAATGGCCATTTGTGTTTTTTGCAGTTGTTGGTAATTATGAGTAAAGGCTGCTACAAAGATTCACCAGCAGGTCTTTTTCTGGACATATACTTTCATTTCTCTTGGGTAAATACCTAGAAAGGGGTTGTTTGATACGTGTTTATTAGAAACTCTCAAACTGCTTTCCCAAGCAGTTGGTTATACCATTTTGTATTCCCACCTGTGGTGTATGAGAGTCCAGTCTGCTCTGACTCCTCACCAGCACTTGGTGACATTTGGTGTTTTCTGCTTGTTTCCTTGTTTTTAATTTTACCCATTCTTATAGGTATTTAATGGTTTGAGTGTGTATTTCTCTAGTGACTAACTAGTGAAGCTGGCAGTCTTTTCATGTGCTTGTTTGCCTTCTTTCCATCTTCTTTAATGAGGCAGATTTTCACATTTTTACCCATTGCTTAATTGGGTTATATGGATTTCTATTATTGTGTTTTGAAAGAGTGTGTGTGTGTGTGTGTGTGTGTGTGTATGACTCTGGATACAAGCCCTTTATCAGATATATATTTTGTAAATATTTTTCACAGTCTGTGGCTGGTATTAATTTCCTTAACCATACTTTCAAAGAGAAGTTTTAAATTCTGAAGTCCAATTCAGGACACCTTTGCATATGGTTTGCGCTTTTGATGTATATCTTGGCCTAACCTCAGGTCACAGAGATTTTCTCTCATGTTTTTATTTAGAACTATTGTATTGATAGTTATCAGAGATCAAATTGCCAACATTCTTTGGAGCATGGAGAAAGCAAGCCTTTGGAGCATGAGGAAGCAAGGGAGTTCCAGAAAAACATCTACTTCACTTACTATGCTAAAGCCTTTGACTGTGTGGATCACAACAAACTGTGTAAAATTCTTAAAGAGAGGGGGAATCAGACCACCTTACCTGTCTCCTGAGAAACCTGTATGCAACACAAGAAGCAACAGTTAGAACCTTACATGAAACAACTGACTGGTTCATAATTGGGAAAGGAATATGACAAGGCTATATATTGTCACCCTGATTCATTATTTAACTTGTATGCAGAGTACATCATGAGAAACGACGGGCTGGATGAATCACAGGCTAGAATCAAGATTGCTGGGAGAAATATCAATAACTTCAAATATACAGACGATACTACTCTAATGGCAGAAAGCAAAAAGGAACTAAAGAGCCTCTTGGTGTGGGTAAAAGAGGAGAGTGAAAAAGTTGGCTTAAAACCCAACATTCAAAAAGCTAACATTATGGCATCTGGTTCCGTCATTTCATGGCAAATGGAAGAGGGAAAAGTGGAAGCAATGACTGATATTATTTTCTTGGGCTTCAAAATCACTGTGGATGGTAACTGCAGCCATAAAATTAAAAGACATTTGCTCCCTGGAAGAAAAGCTATGACAAACCTGGACAGCGTATTAAAAAGCAGAGACATCACTTTGCCAATAAAGCTATAATTTTTCCACTAGTCATGTATGGATGTGGGAGTTGGACCATAAAGAAAGCTGAGCACCCAAGAATTGATGCTTTCAAATTGTGGTGCTGGAGTAAACTTTGAGTACTTTGGACAGCAAGGAGATCAAACCAATCAATCCTAAAGGAAATCCATTCTGAATATTCATAGGAAGGACTAATGCTGAAGCTGAAGCTCCAATAGTTTGGCCACCTGATCTGAAGACCAGACTCACTGGAAAAGACCCTGATGCTGGGAAAGACTGAAGGTGAGAGGAGAAGAGGGCAGCAGAGGATGAGATGCTTAGATAACATTACTGACTCAATGGACATGAATTTGAGCAAATTCCTCTGCAAGACAGAGGAGCCTGGCATGCTACAGTCCATAGACTTGTGAAGAGCTGGACACAACTTAGCAGCTAAACAACAATTATAGAAAAATAAAAATAAAATGCATAAGGCATACATCTGTACTCTGATTAAATCTGTCTCAAATCCTGTTCTCAGAATAAAAGAGAAATAAACAAGAAAAAAACAGGCATGAGATTTTTATTTCTGCTGTCCATATTGTCTTCTTTTGATTTAATTTTGTTTCAACACATAAGACATAAAAGATTCCAAAGCCAAAATTTGATAATAAGTTACATTCAGAGAAATTCTTCTTCCTTCCCTGTTCCACATTGGTCTCTTACTTTTTTCCTCATAAATAAACATTTAAAAAATTTTTGTTTATACTTCCAATGTGTCTTTTCACAAATATAAGCAAGTACACACAGGTACACACAGCCATATTCATATAGCTCTCCTTTTTTAGCGCCCAGTAGCAAACCATTTGAGATTGGCACCTTGCTTTTTTTCACTTATCAAAATAGTCTGCAGGGATGTCCCTGGTGGCGCAGAGCGTAAGAATCCACCTGCCAATGCAGGAGACATGGATTCCATCTCTGCTCCGGAAGATTCCACATGCTTTCAAGGGACTAAGCCATGTGCCGCAACTACTGAAGACCACTTACACTAGGACCACACACCACAACTACTGATCCCACGTGCTGCAACTAATGAAGCTCACTTGCCAAGGGATTGCACTCCGCAACAGGAGAAGCCACTGCAATCAGAAGCCCACACACCACCCCTGCTCGCCACAACTAGAGAAAGCCCACTCGCAAAAATGAAGACCCAGGGCGAGCAAACATAAAAAATAAAATTAATTAATTAAAAAAAATAGCCTGAAGATCATTCTATATTCAGCTCCGCTCAGTCATGTCTGACTCTTTGCCACCCCATGGACTGCAGCACGCCAGGCTTCCCTGTCCATCAGGGAATTCCTGGAGCTTACTCAAACTCATGTCCATTGAGTCGGTGATGCCATCCAACCACCTTATCCTCTGTCGTATTATTTTACAACTTTATATTAGTATGTAGAAATTTCCACTCATCTTTACAGCACATTTAGAAGCATCTGTGTGGTCCCTTTAAAAAATAATATTAAAGAAGTTATTAAAAGTGAGAACTATAACTTTTTAAAAATTTTTACTGAAACATAATTGTTTATAATGTTGTGCTTAATTCAGCTGTACAGCAAAGTGACTCAGTTATACATGTATACTCTTTTTCACATTCCTTTCCATTATGGTTTATCACAGGTATTGATTACAGTTCCTTGTGCTATACAGTAGGCCTTTGTTGTTCATCCATTTTGTATGTAACAGTTTGCATCTGCTAACCCCAATCTCCTGATCCACCCCCCTCCCCACTCCCAGAGGCAATCACAAGTCTACAGAACTGTAACTTATGACAAATTTTAACTAGCAAATTCTAGCTTATTCACAGCAAAAGCTCAATTTCAGGATAACTTACTTACGCCACCCACCTCCTACCTCCAACTGTGGGGATATGCTGAGAGTGAAAATTGGCTTTGAAAATTAAACCAAGCAAATTATAAGTAGGCTTTGGGCTGGAAGGACACAGAGGTGGTGAAAGTAAAACTTGAAGTTTGGGGCAGAACTTTTTGCTCTCTGGAAGTTTGGATATGGGCAGAAATAATGACATCATGAAAGAGGTCAATATTTACATGAACACAATTACATAGTCTAGAATCAGAAGCTCCCCCTCAGCCCATTCACAGTGAGCCATGTACTAACACTGCACTAGGCCCAGATGTAGGACCATAAAGCTGGAATTTATATCTAGTCTGCTCGATTTGGGAGGGCTTTTTGATCACTTCAAAACTGGACACCGACATCTGGGTTTAAATCTTCCATCAAAACTGTCTATTAGGCTTTTCTGGTGGAATAGTGGATAAGAGTCCACCTCCTAATGCAGAAGACACTGGTTCAATCCCTTGTCTGGGAAGATTCCACCTGCCCCAGAAAACCCAAGTCCTGAAACCACAACTACCGAGCTTCTTCACCTCGAGCCTGTGCCCTGCCACAAAAGAAGCCACTGCAGTGAGAAGCTCTTGCACCGCGAGAGAATAGCCCCACTCACCCCAACTAGGGGAAGCCTCCAAGCAGCAATGAAGACCCAGTGAAACCAAAAAATAAAAATAATATTAATTAAAATTCTTCCTCACTACTTTATTAAAAAATTGGTTATACTAAATACATGATATTGGATAATTCTGTGTGACCCATGTATTGATATTCCCAAGTGGCTCAGTGGTAAAGAATCTACCTGCAAGTGCAGGAGATGCAGGAGACCTGGGTTCAATCCCTGTGTTGGGAAGATCCCCTGGAGCAGGACATGGCAACCCACTCCAGTATTCTTGCCTGGAAAATTCCATGGAGAGAGGATCCCAGTGGGCTACAGCCCGTGGGATTGTGAAGAGTCGGACATGACTAAGTAAAGGAGCACACACACCGTGTATTAATAGATAAATCTTTGAGGTTAATCTTACACAAATATTTATGACAACTGCTGCCAGATGAAGTCCATTGCTGTCTTTCCAACTGGAAGCCATTGGGCTCCTCAAATCAAGGACCCGAACAGTAGAGTCCTAGAACTGTGTGATCTTAAACATGATCTTTTATTCTGTCCTTTGCAGCAGATATTCCTTGAGGGTGTGTGCGAGCTCAGTCGCTTCAGTCATGTCTGACTCATTGTGACCCCATGGACTGTAGCCCACCAAGGATCCTCTGTCCATGGGATTTTCCAGGCAAGAATACTGGAGTAGGTAGGCATTCCCTCCTCCAGGGCATCTTCCTGACCTAGGGATTGAACTTAGTGTCTCTTGAGTCTTCCACATTGCAGACAGGTTCTTTACCCCTAGCACTACCTGGGAAGCCCACCTTTGAGGGTAATTTGAGCATATTCACTTATGCTCAAAAGCAGAAAAAAGTAAACCAGACATGTATGTAACTTTTAGTTTCTCTTTTTGCATTAGAGTCTTCAAAACTGGGTATTAATAATTTCAGGCATTAAAATCATAGTATATTGCTGGTCTTCTATGAAATTGTTTTGGGAAGAGTAAATTTTTCCATGCTTTGTAATCAACGCTAACTTGTACTTCTAAGGAAGTTTCATAAATATTTTTTAGAACTCATTTTCTCTTTATGAACTTATATATGCCCATTGTGTTTAATACTGAAAAGTATAAAAGGAAATAACACTATGCAGCTATAACTAACCACTGTTAATAGTTGAACATATTTTTTCCAGCACTGTTTCTGGTAGGTACACAATTTTTTCTTACACTGTTGGATATAGGGTCTGTAGATCCTGTAATGATGTTTGTGTTTCAGTCATCAAGTCGCATCCGACTCTTCTCGACCCCATGGACGGCAGCAAGCCAGGCTTCCCTGTCCCTCACCGTCTCCTGGAGTTTGTGAAAGTTTATGTCCATTGAACTGGTGATGCTATTCAACCATCTCAACCTCTGTCTCCCTCTTCTGCCTTCAATCTTTTCCAGCATCAGGGTCTTTTCCAATAAGTCACCTGTTAGCATCTGGTAATGATCATTAGCCAAAAGCAATCAACTCTAAACTAAAAACTTTGTACATTTTGACAGTAAAACTGTACCCTCTGAAAGGTAATACTCTGAATCTAATTTAAATGATTTTGTGATCTCTTATTGGCTTCTGGGTAGTTTAGAAAAACTTCCTATTCATTACCATCACCAGTATTCTGGAGTTATGCTTTCAAACAACTGCTAGGTTAAAAAGAGGAAGACAGTGAGAGAAAGGCCAAAAACTCCCTATGAAATCTGATTTTGAATCTTTGACAGGAAAAAAAAAGTAATTAACTGTTCCATTCAGTTTCATGTTGTCATAGTGTGACTGAAATGCAAAGCCAGATGACACAATTAAATCATTTACTTAAAAAAAAAAGCACACTTAGAATACTCAAACAAGGATGATGACCTCTCATTGATTCACTGGAACTTTTTCACTGTTCCTTCCTAAGACAAAAGCTATGTGTTTGCAGCAGCAACAGCCGTGCGGTTGGTCCTTGTCCAGGGACCAACCAAGGCAAACTAAACTTGCTGAGGATCGATTGAGAACCTTATCAACCCCGCATGCTAGACAAAGGTCGGTGTAATTAGACTGCTTTAAGTAAAATTGCTAGTCGACAGAATGGATAAACCACGAGGTAATATTTGCTATAGGAAAAAACTCCTTCCCTGAATATCCTTTAAATAATAGGCTCTCTTGGTCCACTTAAAACAAGAGCCAAGGATAGTAAAACATACCTTTGAGGAACTTCCTATTGAAGAGAGTCCTATACACAAGAACTTCCTGTTTTGCTGGGAAATCTCTTAAATAATACTATTTGACATATATAACACAACAAATAATTACCAGAATTTTAATTTTAATTATAGGGCATGTAATATGATGTTACATCAGAGCTGCAAGGTAAATGAGCTTCCTATTTCTCAAGACCTTATTCTGTCTGGAATTTTAAAAGGTGTTTTAAAATTAAAAAAAAAAAAATAGAAAATGGAAATATTTCATGGAAGTAAGGAAAACATCTAGTACTTTCAAATAATTGTGAAATACCTGAACCCAGGAGGTGGAGGTCGCAAGCTTACTACCAACAAAAGCTTAACAACCCTAAATGGGAGGTAACAGGCTTGTGCCTGGGTGTACAATTACTTTATTACTTCTAATAATTAATTTATTTACTATGCTAAGTAAACTTTAAGAGATGGGGGAGGGAGTGCAAAATAATATGAGAAAGACAGGCTAAAATACATGCAGACATACCAACCCCTCATTCAAAAATTATGAATTTCCGGAGGCAGAGCATTTAACAGGGCACAGCTCCAAGTGCAGGGCGTTTGTGAGCACACAGGTTACACACCTATGAATGTAGACGTGCACAGAAGGCCTTCTGTATCCTCCTTTAAGGTACAGTGATTTCCACGCACCCTCTCCCTTCATGAGATGCCTCACGTTGCGGGCCTGGGCCCTCGGGTCACAGCGCACCAGAGCAGATAGCCATGCTGGATGTTGGCTTTTGCTGCCTGGCTCACAGTTCTGAATTTTTAGGTAAAACATTCAGCACAGCTCTTATTTACCCTGAAATCACTGGGGCAAGTGTCATAAAACAGATTTTTCTTTCCTTCTCCTTCTATACTAAAAAGAGACAGACTTTTCGAGTTTTGCTTTGTTGTTTACAATCGTGACGTCGGCAGAGGAACCTCAGCTCACAGTTGGCAAAGTCGGCTGGGGACCGGTCTGGGCCCCCCAAACGCCGGCGCGCCCAGTCTGGGCGCTTTTGGGCACGAGGCCCGCATCCCTGAGCGCATTCCACCCCCTTCCCGTCCCCGCCCCGAGATGCGGGTCCCCGTCGCCCCTGGACACCCTGAGAGAGAGATGCTTGTTTTCTGGGTGTCTCCCGCCCGCCCAGAGCGAAGCCTCCATCTCTCCCGGGCCCCCAGCTGCCCAGGTGGGCCCCAAGCAGGTCCCCGCCCCGCTCTAGGCGGCCAACCGGGGATGGGCTGGAGCGGCCTCCGCTATGGGAGGTTGCGGGGGGGGGGGTGGGGGGAGTCCTCCCAAACCCGCTCCTTCCCGGCCCCTGCGCGCCCCATCCCTTCCCGAGCATCCGCGCTCCAGCCGCCTGTCTCCCACACGTCCCAGCTCTTCCCGGGACAGCGCGGGGACCCCAGCCCCCTCTCTGGCCCCGCGGGGCTCGGGAGTCAGGGCCCGGCCAGGGAGCCGAGGCGGCCCCGGGGCCTCACGATCGCTGGGTGCGCTGTCCTCCTCAGGCGTCCCCCCGGCGGCGCCCTCGTGTGCAGGCCGCGCTAGCGCCCGGCCCCCTCCAGCCCGCTTTCCCCGCAGCCCCGCGCCGCCGCCCCCACGGCGCGTCCGGGGCACCGCGCGGCCCGTGCGTGCGCAGCGCCCCCCGCGGCCGAGCGGCGCGCAGACGGCGGCGCCGGGAAGGAGGGCGCCGCCCGCCCGCCCCGGCCCGGCCCGGCCCGGCCCGGCCCCATCCCCAGTTCGCCGCCCGCCCCTCCGCCCCCGGGGCCGCCGGCCGTGTCCGCGCCTCCGCGCCCGCCCCTGATTTCCTCCGCGCGGCGGCGGCGGCGGCGGCAGCGCCTCGTGCGCGCGGTTATTTATTTCCGGGCCCAGAGCGCTTATAATGGAGCCGCTGTCAGCAGAGCCTCCCGCCGCCGCCGCCGCCGCCGCCGCTGCTGTCCCTCCTCTTTTTTTTCCCGGCAGATCTTTGTTGTGTGGGAGGGCAGCAGGGATGGACTTGAGCTTGAGGATCTCCTGCTAGAGCAGCCGCGCTTGGAGAGAGGGCGCCGCAGCCGCGAGGAGGAGCCGCCGCCACCGCCGCCGCCCCGAGGCCCCTCCGGACCCGGCCTCCGCGTCCTCCCGCGCCCCCGCCCGGCCCGCGCCTCCCGGCACAGTCCCCTCGCGGCGGCAGATGTGTGTGGGGTCAGCCCACGGCGGGGACTATGGTGAAATTCCCGGCGCTCACGCACTACTGGCCCCTGATCCGGTTCCTGGTGCCCCTGGGTATCACCAACATAGCCATCGACTTCGGGGAGCAGGTAAGCCCCGGCCACCCCCTCACCCCCGCACTGGGCAGCGGCGCCCCGCACTCTGCACCCCGCGCCCAGCTCCTTGCTCCCTCTCTGCCTTGGCCTCAGATGCCCGGGCATTTAGTGGATGGGGACAGAGGCGAGTCACCTGCTCCGCGAGGCTCTTTTTAAAATCCTAGAACATTTGGTGGGGTTGACAGCTTGTCAAAGATGACTTTCCGGCATTCCATTCCCCCTCCCTCCTCCCCCCAATTATTCAGCAGACTTTTCCAGCTCTCGCTGGAAAACATGAAAAGCCCGGAGGGCTTGGAGCTTCACCTATAGAAAGGTTTTTCGTGCACGGAAGGAGTATTATGTAATTTGTGATTATGTAAACCTCTGGTTTGTGAGTAAAATGTTTCTAATAGCTTGAGTGCCGGCGATTTTATTTATCCCGAGTTTGTGGTGATGGTGATGATGGGGGGAATTTTGCATTAGAATGTGTTCAAGTTGATTTCCCAGGTACTACTACTTTTTTTTTTTTTTTTTTTTTAAGCTTGTGTATGGATTAGAGCTGTCCCAAATGTGTTCTGATAAGCTAACCATTGACCATCTCTAGTTTTGGGTTTCTTTCTTTCTTCTTCTTCTTCTTTTTTTTTTTTTTTCCGTCTTGGATCACCAAAGAAGGGGCGCACATTTTTGTTTGTTGCCTTCTCATCCTTGTTTCTTTTTCCTGTTTTCCCCCATTTCTCTCCATGTGGCGTCATTGCAAATCGAGCGCTGCAGACTCCAGCAGCGGGGCTTTGGTGCTTGGCACTTCCCACTCCGCCGGTGGGGACCGTTTTCGCAGGCCTCTTGCGGGATGCGGTTGCATTTTTAAGGCTGGGAAAGAGTGTTGAGGGGAGGGGGCAGCGCCTGTCACCTTGATGGGCAGGTGTCCGAATGGCCCCAGGGAGTGATTGAGCAGCACCTGCCATTGTCCTACCGTATTTCTTTTCCTTTAAGTCAACAGACTTGAAAGGATGTTTGTATAGAAAAAGCATCTATTTAGATGCACCTTTAGTTAAAAAAGAAAAAAACTAAAATAATTTTTCAAAAGGGGATACATTTGACTCCTCCTTTTGGTGAGTATCTGCTTCCTTTGTCTCTCTGTGCTCAGAACTTTTGACTGATGCAACTGTTTAGCTACCAGAATGCTTAGCCCACCTTAAAAGCTACTTTTTTACTTGGAATTTTATTGCGGACAAGTGTTCACAAAGTAGCAAAGCCTCTGGAGACCTCTGTCTAGCTAGGAAACCAGCTTAGTTCTTTTGATGAAATATTATGTCTTTTCTGTTGCCACTTTGCTCTGCCAGCACCTCCCCAGGGTCCCCCAAAGGCTCCACCTTCCCCCCTCCCCTCCCCTTCTTGCATAATTGACTGGTGACTTTGGGCATTTCCTTTAATCTTTGGAAAGGTTTTTAGGCCTGAACTTATTACATTGCACATTTTACACGACTTAAGTTCTATGTGTTCACCTTAACCTTTTACTATTTTCTTATCTTCTCAGAGCTGCCCTAAAGGCTCTGAGGTTGCTCAACTGATCCCTTCTTCCTGAACTGTAGTGTGTGTGTGTGTGTGTTATAGGGATAACTGGGAGAAATGAGTATTCTTTGCCATAATTAAACGGCCTGAAACATACCACAGTGTTGCCTCACATTTGCCTTGATTTAATGCAAGGTGATATAATTAAGAATTTTACTTTACTGTAAAGAAAGGCGCCTCCCTGAGGTCATAAAAGGGAGGCTAGACATGAAAGAAGCCATACAATCAGTCTATCCTAGTGGGTCTAATTGAAACTCATCCTTGAGACGCTAAACTCCTGTTGTAGGTGACATAAGCAAAGTGCTAAAAGAGTCATCTTGTTTTACAGAAGCAAGTTTTATCAACAAGTGTTGTTTTTTTTTTTTGAAGCCCTTATCCCTTAAGTGCCAGTGTATTTATGAGGTTACAGGCTGCCTGGTGGTAGAGACAGTTTATCAGAGTTGAGAGTAGAGAGATGGAGGGAAGAAATTGATATGTTTCCAAAACCTTGCTTTGCCTTCTGGCATCAGATGATAATTTGACAAAATAGGGCAGTGTGCAAAGAACAAAACTGACTTTTTCTTATTGTAAAACTGAAGGGGAAGATTAACAGTGTGAGCTAAAGAGTGACTGGGTCTTAGGTGGGTCCTGAACAAAAGAACATTTTAGCCCAACTGCTTTGAGGCACAATAAAGAGGAGGAAAAATGATCCCATTATATGCAAATATGCGTCTACTTTAGACTTTTGAAAGTATGCAGCTCTTACATGGAGGCTTATCTAGTTCTCTAGACGGATGGACGCATGTAGGTTTCTACCTTCTTTCCAAGCAGGCAGGTGTGTTACACCTTGCTCTGGGTGAACAGTGATTCACATTTCAGTAATTTACTATTCCTCAAGTAGGCAGGTGACATGGGTGTCCAGAGGTCGAAACAGCCCCTGGTACACAAGCTTTCGAGAGGATGAAGAAACCCAAAATTCAGAAATAAAGCATCTCATTAGCTTTTAAGTCTCAAGAACGAAAGGATACTGAAATCATTTTAAATGTTTCTTAGGTGAAGGTTTTTCTGTTCATAAACATCTCCGTTTGTGGTTTCTTTAGAAAATGTGGACAGAACTTTTAAAATGAAAATCCAGCTATAAGCAAGATTCCAGTGAAATTTGAATAAGCTGCCCATGTGACCGTGTGAAGTTATTATAGTCATCTCGGGGCTGTTAGTGTTGGGGGGGAAGGCGCTGTGAAAAAGCCTGTGACAGTCCATCCAGGGCCTCCTGATGGTTTTCCGTGGACATTATCTGTTTTGTATATCTTTTCCTGTACTGTTAAGGTCAACCAAGGAAGAAACCCGAATATTATGGAATATTTATTCTAACAAAATCTCGCATCACACTTTTTGGTTTTGATGGTGGCAGTAATTTGGAGGACGGGGCACGTGTTGAATTCTACACTGAAACAAAACAGGCTATATGGAGTAGAATGACCTGCTTCTTAATATTAAGCATAGGCATCATAGAAAAAAATGGACTTCCCTGACGGTCCAGTGGTTAAGACTCTGAGATTCCAATGCAGGGGACAAGGGTTTGACCCCCGGTCAGGGAACTAAGATCCCACATGCCATGCAGTGTGCGAAAAGGAAGAAGAAGAAGAAAGAAAGAAAGATAACACATCCTTTATTGCAGAAACTAAAATAATGTTTGTAGAACCCTTTAGGTGTGTCGAACACTGAAAATTGTACTATATGTGAAATTATCATTTTACCTATATTTTTACAGATTAAGACTCAAAAGGATTCATTATTTCCGTTCATCGAGCACTTCATTTGTATTTGTAACGTCTCAGCACGTGTTATATGTGAGAAAGGAATCAGAGGCCCAGGCGTGTTAAGGCATAAGTTCACACAGGCAGTGCGGGGCAGACTCAGCGTTCAAACCGTATCTCCCTGGCCCTGAGCCATTCTGGTCTCTGCTTATGCACTGAGAGCCACCCCAGGAGTTTTCTTAGAAATTTAGAAGCAAGTTCTGGCTTTTCTAAGTCCCAGATTTGGTTTAGATGTAATCTTAGCTGTCGTATTTTGAATTTTAAAAGACTCAACAGATGTAGGATGGTCATAACAAGGTCTTTCAGGAAAAGGAGATTGTGACCAACAGGGTCATGTAAGAAAGGCTCAGTTATCTAGATCATTAATTAAATCAACTCTGTATCTTACTTTAACGAGATCAGCATAGCCTTTGGTTAAAAGTGAGGGGAAAAGGTAAGAAACAACTGATATTGCCCCAAATTGTGCAGAAATCACTTGGTCTTTATGATTCGAGCGGTACAGATTGCTCAGGAAAGAAGGAAGATGCAGAGATAAGTTTTGAACGATGTATTTCTTCAGAAGTGTCTGCAAATGTCCATTTGATGTCACTGTATTCAGAGGGCTGTGATTTCTGTTTAAAATCAAACTTGATACAACGTCCTTGAATTCCTTAAAAGCCAAGTTCACCAAATTATGTAGACTAAATCAGTAATTTATTTTTTAAGGTATCTATTGACACTTAAAGGTGGCACTATTGGTAAAGAACCCTCCTGCTAATGCTGGAAACCTAAGAGACACTGGTTTGATTCCTGGGTGGGGAAGACCCCCTGGAGGAGAGTAGGGCCACCCCCTCCTGTATTCTTGCCTGGAGAATCTCATGGACAGAAGAGCCTGGAGGGCTACAGTTCATGAGGTCACAAAGACCTATGCCATGACACTTAAAATGTTAAGGACGGCTTTGCTGTGGAGATTTGAAAGAGAAAAAAGATGAAGATGGTCTCACTGAGGAAGAAATGTGTTCTGCTCAGTGCCAGGCAGTTTGACACCCAAGTGATTACTTGTTATTGCAGGTTATTTCAGATAACCCTGAGTGAATCAATCAATTTGGTTGGGACCAATATGGTACATGAAAGACCCAAGTTATCTGTGAGCGAAGAGTTTTTCATATGAATTGTTAATTACTAGAGTAAGATGTGTGACAGGAATGTTTCACCCAGCCCCCTTTCTTACTTGTGAAACCTTTAGTTAGGTTTCCATGGTATAAGAGGGTTTCAAATTACTAACATCACAAAATGGAAAAAAAGAGAGAGAGAGAGAAGCCCCAGAAAAGTAGCTTAATAAATATTCCCCTTGTCTACTAGTAGAGAAATTAACTCCAGCCCAACCCAATTTTAAAAAGGTCTCCAGGAGGTATGGGAATGTTTTTTAAGTGAATGTTGTACATGGTACTACCCACTTCATCTAAGGTCGTTAAGTGATGAAAGAGATATCCCCAGGGAGAGCTTGCCCTCAGTAATAACAGAAGTGGCCATTGCATGTTTCACTTTCCAAAGTACTGACAGACAGAAAAGGTGATCCCAGAATGAGTTTCTAAGTAACTGTAGGTGAGAGACTTTTTTCCGCCTTCAGTCTGTTCTGTCCTCATGGACTAAATATCAAAACAACATTTCTGTTTTCGAATTATTAAAGTAACATATGCCATTTAATGTTCGGTTTGCTTGTGGGCTCAGCCGTGTTCCACTCTTTTCGAACCCATGGACTCTAGCCCACCAGGCTCCTCTGTCCATGGGATTTTCCAGGGAAGAATACCGGAGTGGGTTGCCATTTCTTTCTCCAGGTGATCTTCCTGACCCAAGGATTGACCCAATCTCTTGCATTTCCTGCATTGGTAGGTGGATTCTTCACCACTGTGCCACCTGGGAAGCCCCCAAAGTTTGGTTACATGTTAAAAAAAATTGGGGGAAATGTAGATTACCTCTAAAGCTACTGTGAAGAAAAACCCCTTTAATATTTTAGATATCTCCTGCCTTTTTTTTTTACATGATTAAGGAGATATATATACATATATATGTATATATGTTTCACAGAACACACAGGTATTTTCCCCATATCACTTAAAGTATTTAACTGTGGTTTTAAATAGCAGCATAATTTGTGATTGTATGAACATGCATAATTTCCCTTGCTGTGTATTCTCCTATTTAAATGCTGAGGTTTTTTTGTTTGCTTTTTCCAGTGTAAACTTAGTGGACATCTTTGTGTAATAGGTAGATAATGTGTTTTCTCTGATTGCCTTGGGCTTTATGCCTGGCATAATTTGATGCCTATTTCAGTTTCTCATCCATACATAGAAAATGAGGTCACTGGCAGTCTGTATTTAGTCAAGGACACTGTGGCCCTCCTTAGTTCAATTGACAGTTACTTCTCCACTGTGTTTTCCCAGTTTTCTTTAGATGTACTGATGTATTTGCATTTACAGTACCTCTCTTTCATTGTACTTAGGTAAGTAGATTATTTCTAGGACCTCAAAGATATAATCTTGTGGTTCGTTTCTTTACTCATTTATTTATTGGGGTGGTTTGATGAGCAACCTAATTACTACTTTGTCAGAACACTTCTTCCTGCAGAAGGTAATCTAACACTTCATGCGTCAAGACAGTATCTAAATCTTTTTCTAGTAATACATCAAATTCTTTAAAAGCAGTTTTTAAAGTATACCAAATAATACCATTTATGGTACCATTTCACTTTTTTGATGTGACAAGCCCAGTTTCATATTTGTGGCCAGTAATTGGTTTCCGTGTCTTTTCACTCTCCCTTGTCTGATCTGGGGCAATTGGGGTAGGTTATGTTGGGATGAGAGGCGAGACGTCATATGTGGAAAGTCATTCCTTTAATGTCCTGTGTAAGTCAGAATAAATACACTTGTTAAACTTATACCAGAGTGACTTGGGTCATGTCTACATTTTAAAAAATCAACTCGGTAATTTTTTTAGCACCTGTAACTTTATTAGTTGATGCGGTGTTGCCATAATGCTGCATTTTCTGGATATGAGCTATCTCTCTGTGAGTGCATTTTCATGATAATCGAAGCTTATCCCTTAAAATGCAGATCGCTGGTTTTCTTTCTGTAGCATGAGATTGTTATTGCTGGAAAGCTATGTTGCACATTTTTCTGCCATATTAAATAAATACTATATGCAAATCACAAAGAACGTCTTTCTGGTGGCTTGTGAATGTTGTGCAAGGCAATCAGCTGACAAGGTATCCACTGACAGGTGATATTCAAAATACTTAACAAAGAGTTTGGCCAGTTTAAATAAAATAATATTATTTTATTTATAAATAAAATATAAATAATAATTTATCTGTTTGGCCAGATAAAATAAAACTAATAAGATAATAATGAATGAAAATAGCAAATACATGTTGAATACTTGCTTTTTCATTTTCTGCTTTGGATCTGCTCTGGACCCTAGAAACTCAAATCCATTAGAAGTCCATGAAAAAAATGAAGAATATATAATTTTGGAGGCCTCCCTTGGGGGAAAAAAAGCATATATACTTTGTGACACTAGCCCTCCTGTCCTGGCCTAATTTTGTTTCTCTTCTAGAGAGATTCTAGAGTCAGTGTCAGGTAGGTGACATTTGAATAAGAGAAGCATTTGACACAGCCCCTGCTCCCAAATCAGGTCCTAGTTGAGAAAACATACTGGAAACACTTTTGCAGTCAGAGCATCACAGAGCATGATGCCTCATTGCACACTGCAGTTTGTGATAAGGTGAAGCAAGGTATTCAGCACTCAAAGCAGCATACAGTGAGTGTGTGGTCTTGGCGATGAAATAGTAAGCCGTAAAGAGGTAGTTTTCACAGCTTGTCTCCCCTGCCTCCTTCTCTCCAAACCCTCCTGTCCTCAAAGTGGATACCACCTGTCTATAGAGGTGAGAATCCCGTGGACAGAGGAGCCTGGCAGGCTACAGTCCACGGGTCACAAGAGTTGGACACGACTTAGCGACTAAACCACCATAGAGAGAAGAACAGAAGTCACAGGACAGGGAAACTGGTGGACTTCACATCAAGCCGTATAAACCCCAGGTTTTGTGCCTGGTTTTTGTTTTGTTTTCAATACATATTTTTGGTCATTGGGATGATCCCTTGTGGCATTTGGGATCTTAGTTCCTGCATGCATGTGTCAGTCAGTCATGTCCAACTCTTTGCAACCCCATGGTCTGTAGCCCGCCAGGCTCCTCTGTCCATGGAATTTTCCAGGCAAAAATAGTGGAGTAGCTTGCATGCTCCAAGGGATCTTCCTGACCCCGGGATCAATCAAACCCACATCTCATGTGTCTTCTGCATTGGCACGTGGGTTCTTTACCACTCGCACCACCTGGAAGACCCCCTTAGTTCCCTAACCAGGGATCAAACCTATGCCCCTTTCACTGGAAGATCGGAGTTTAACCCCTGGACCCTCTGGCAAGTCCCTCTGTTTTATTTTTGCTGTTTCTATGGTTTGGGGGTCATTCAGCTGCAATGCCAACAACCAAGTACCATTCACAATGCTGAGAGCAAATGCGCTTGTAATGACCAAGACTGCAGTTATCTCAAGTCAGCTGATGATTTCTGCCTCACAACTTTCTGGTTCTATATAGTTGCTTCTCCATGCCAAAAATGTTTTCCAAGTCCATCTTGGGAAGGGAAATAACTTACTTATTTGTCAGGGCAAAGGTGGTATTGATTCCACTAGATAATGAGCGTGTACATCTGGTCCAGGAAATGCCATGTGGTCCCCAGGGCAGATGGACCAGCTTCGTTTCTACTGGGGGAGTATCTTTTGGTCTCAGTTACAGCTCACAGGGTCTAGCCAGCTTTTACATTTTTCATGGGGTTTTCATATCACAAGATTGGCAAGGCTTTCCGTGAGACTGACGCCCGGCACTGTTGCAAGGCTGTCTTCCTGTAGGTGGGTTTGTCAGTATGAATGTGCAGCCCTCTTACCGAAGTGAGTCCGCATCTCTGTCCCCAAGCTGGGGGTGGATGAGGGGCTGGGTGGACGGCAGCCGTTTTCATCCCACCTGGATGGGGACTGCGGCTGGCCCTGGGGACCTCTGACTCCAGGCTGGGAGGAAGTGAACAGCAAAAGTAGGACTCTGGCTGAGAACTTTCAAGGATGACTAGAAAGGTGAGGCTGAGACTCCTCAGGGCGTGCAACTGGAACTAAATGGCTGGAACGCAGAATGTGTACCAGCAGATTAAAGGAGCTAACTGAGCCAAGATGAGAGGGACAGGCGTTGTCTCTGTGGCCGTGATCTTCCCGGGATGTGAGAAGTAAAGGTAACTTACCTTGTGAGGCACCCAGGAAGGGTTGGTTTGGGTGGGGGAACTTTCAGGATTGTGGTCCAGCATAAGCATTTACATGGTGAGAGCCGGTCACTCCTGATTTTCTTAACTAAAGAATAATGCGTGTGGGCTAAGTCGCTTCAATCGTGTCCAACTCTTTGCAACCCTATGGAATGTAGCCCACCAGGCTCCTCTGTCCATGGGATTCTCCAGGCAAGAATACTGGAGTGGGTAGCCATTCCCTCCTCCAGGGGATCTTCCTGACCCAGGGATTGAACCCATGCCTTTTGCAGTTTCTGTATTGCAGGTAGATTCTTTACCACTGAGCTGCCCAGGGGAAGCCAAATAATAATGAACCCACATCAATAAGCTTGTCAGCATCCCTGCTCAGTTTTTTGTCATTTTTTTTTTTAAGAAATATACCATTAAGTCTAGGGAAGTTTCTGAGTCATTTTTTTTTCATTTGCCAATTGGCATAGGTGTGGCTGTTTAGTGTTCTCAGAGGTGTCTTTAGGATGATAAGAAGTATGTATACTGTTGACCGCTGCTCTGTGAACAACCCCAAGATCTGCTGGCCACCGGGTTGTGCATTTTAATACAGGGGAATGGTGATGTGGAGAATCTAAAATAGCAGATTACAAAAAAAGAGAAAGAAAGTCATCTGAGTGCTTTAAATGGTTTGGCAGGAAATTCACCGTGGCTGGGACACAGCTGCCTCCCACGACGTGTGGCCTAAACTTGACATTTTATAATGACAGACAGCACAGAGGAGGGTAACAAATAACCATGCTTCATAAGAGAGTGGTAGCTGCTACCTCTTCAGGATCCTAGCCAAGTCCAATGCAGAAGCAACTGAAAAGACCCCTTGCCACCTGCTTGATCCCAAACAGGGAGTCAGAGGTCTCTGCTCTGCTTTAGACTCACATTCAGTTGTTTCCCTGGAGCTCTCCCAGGGAGCTTGTTTTTTCTTGGGACAGTTATGGTTCCACCCCCTCCCGTTTCCTTTGTAGGGTTGCATCACCTGGAGTCCCACGTGAGGTCAGGGTGGACCTCCTGGCCTCCCACACTGAGCCTCACATCTTTGCGTGTCAACACCACCTGCACCTCACACCTCTTGGGCTGCTTACCAAACCCAGGGAGGCTCCCTGGCGCTGTTGGCAGTTTGGCCCAAGTGTTTACCAGGCTTCCCTGGATGAGCCAGTGTTTTAGGAGCCTGGACTTAGTTCCAAAGATCCACTGTAGGGCCCCGAGCGATTGGTGGCTGAGATGCAGAACCGTTTTTGTTTTTCTAAAATTCATGATTAATTGCTTTCAGGCTTCATATGTCCTCTTTCAGGGGAGGAGGCTGTTTTTCTTTCCTTTTTCCATTTATATGCAGTGAAATGTACAGATCTTACGTGAACAGGTCCATGAGTTTTGAGCGATGACAAATGTATACCCGTATATAACCCACACCCTGATGGCTCAGTGGGTGAAGAGTCCGCCTGCAATGCAGGAGACCCAGGAGATGTGAGTTCGATCCCCGGCTCAGGAAGATCCCCCGGAAAAGAATATGGCAACCTGCTCGAGCATGCTTGCCTGAAAAATCCCACGGACAGGGGAGCCTGTTGGGCTTCAGTCTAAAGCGTCGCACAGAGTTGTGCACAACTAGGCAACTAAACGCACACACACCAGTCAAGATAGGGAGGTTTCTGGTGCCCCCTCTCCCAGGGGCCAGCTGCTGTTCCAGGTGCTGTGGGAGCCTTTTTAATTGCTCGGACAAAGCGACACGCATGCCTTCGGTCCCAGATAACTGAGTTTGAGACCTCTCATTGCTATTACAGACGGTAGCCCTGTTACTCTTGCCTGCTGCAAAAAAGGGCTCAATCTTGTGGATTTCAGTGGGTGTAAGGCAGGTGGACAATTTGACTTTCCGTGTGAAATAACTTTTCTCCTTATTTGGTACTGTTTGGTGCTTTTAATTCTTCAATGAGTGTACACCCGTCAGTTATATGATCATTTTGATTTTCAGATATGCTTCAAAATTAAAGTCTGCTTAGAAAGCTGGCATCATAAAATGAAAGGTGGTACGTACATACGATGGACTCTTTCCAGTCCTAAAACAGAAATGAAATCACGATGTATGCAACAGCATGGGTGAACTTTGATGCTATGTGACATAAGCCAGACACAAAAGGACATGCTTTTGTGTATGTGGATGCCTCTACCTGTATGCAGTACCTCAGACAGTCTTACATCATAGAGGCAGAGGGTGGAATAGCAGTTACTAGGGCTTAAGGGAGGGAGGAATTCGAGCTATTGTGTAATGGGTACAGAGTTTCAGTTTGGAGACAAAGTTCTGAAGATGGATGGTGGTGACGGTTACACAATACTGTGAATGTACCTAATTCCACTGAACTGTACACTTCTAAATCAGGGATCCTCAGCCTTCGAGATCTTAATGCCTGATGATCTGAGGTGGAGCTGATGTAAGAATAATAGAAATAAAGTGACAATAAATATAATGCACTTGAATCATTCCCAAACCATCCCCCCCCCCCAACCCCGTCTGTGGAAAAAATTGTCTTCCACAAAACCAGGCCCTGGTGCCAGAGAAGCTGGGGAATGCTACTTTAAATGGTGAACATAATAAATTTTATGTTATGTATATTTTATCAAAATTTTAAAATTTTCATGAACTGCATAAGCTGCTCGGAAAGCCAATGGCTTTTGAAGAGGGCCTCTCTTTAAAAAAAAAAAAAAAGTTTATTAGTTTTATTCTAGTTGTAGTCATTGTATAAAGAAGGAAAATAAAAGTATAGAAAAGAAAGGGCTTCTCTGATAGCTCAGAAGGTAAAGAATCTGCCTACAGTGCAGGAGACCCAGGTTCAATCCCTGGGTGAGGAAGATCCCCTGGAGAAGGGAATGGCAACCCACTCCAGTGTTCTTGCCTGGAAAATCCCATGGACAGAGGAGCCCGGCAGTCCATGGGGTCGCAAAGAGTCAGACATGACTGAGCAACTAACACTTTCACTTTTCTTCTTAGAGAAGAAAATAAAAATATATACCATAGTGTCTAGACGCATCTCCCCCCAGCACCTAGAACTAGTGCTGTTTATTATCTTAGTGCTTGCCCTTCTCATTTCTTTTCTGTCTGTATATTCTAAAACAAAATTGCAGCCTTTTTCCATTTTACCTCAGAGGCAAGTTTCCCTTGAGTTTTCAGTATTCATCTCAAATGGCATTCTTTCACAAGGATACGCTATTCCCAAATTAACTGACCCTCTGCAGCTGGATTTCTGTTCCGTTCTGTTACGAACAGTGCTCTGAAACGTGTTTGCTCAGGAATCTGTGTTTCTGATTATCTCTTTGGATTAACACTAGAAATGCCTGTGGGCTGGTGCCCCTTTCCAAGGCTTCCCCTGTGTGTGACCCCGCACGGCTGTCCCAGTTGACCCGGTTTCTCCTGCAGTCGCCCATTGGATGCGGACCCAGCCTGAGTGGGCACTCCCACCTCAATATTAGAATCGGTGTTCTAGTTCTCTCAAAGCCACGTGGTACTGAACTCCTTCAAGTGACTTCTTGTATGAAAAGCATGGTTTAAATGCCAAGAGATCAATGCAGTGTTTCATCATGTAATACTTTTAAATTCTTGCAGGCCATACATTCTTTCCAGGGAGCATGTATCAATACATTCACTGCCCAAAGTGAAAGAGGTAGTTGCTTAATCGTGTCCAACTCTTTGCCACCCCAGGGACTGTAGCCCACCAGGCTCGTCTCTCCATGGAATTCTCCAGGCAGGAAGACTGGAGCAGGTTGCCATTTCTTTCTCTACAGAAACTTCCCGACCCTGGGATCGAACCTGGGTCTCCCACATGTCAGGCAGATTCTTTACTGTCTGAGCCACCAGGAAAGTCCAACTACGCGCCCGCTTGGGGCTGGACATGAGCCCGGGAAGGAAGAGGGAGTGAGTTGGTTTGACTCTTCTATGTCTGGGAAGATGCCTGTCCCTGCAGGTTTCAAGGCAGAGAAAAGGGCTTTTTTTTTTCTTTTTCTTTTTTTTTAATGAATCCAGTGATGCTCAAGAAGTGTGCTTCCCAAACTTCTTGTGTGAATTCATGGGAGAGGGAAGGAAAAGTAACCCATCTTCCAAGGTGTCAGGTCCTGCCTGAGACACCTGGCGTGTACTGTGGGGGTGTCCCCACCCCCACTTTAAAGACGAAAAGATTGAATAGCTGTGCCGGGTCATTGAGCCTCTGCAGAGCCGCCAGGCTCCTCTGACCGGTGGCTCATGCCTGGAGTCTCAGACGAGAATGTTTGGAGTTGCCTGTGTTCTAAGGAAGGGCGAAGCTAGTGATATTTAGGGGAAAGGGAAGATAAAAGGTCCTCTTCTCTTTTCTACTCTCCTTGGCTGTGACTTCTTCCTTTAACCCAATCACCTTGCTATTTAGAGCCCACTTTGGAGAAAAGGGGCCGCGTGGACCAAGGGAGATGGTTCAAGCTGATTGAGAGATGCACTGGATTCCTGTGGTTTCTCCTCTGTAGTTTCTAGAAGCGCTGCAAGCTCACCTCAGCATGGCTGAGGGAAAGAACTTCCACTTCTGCCAGGCCCCCTGCTCATGACCTCCTCCGTCTGTGCACCACCCCGCCCCCCCCCCGCCCCCCAGCTCTGTGACCTTGAGCAAAGGCCTTGACTTCTGGGGCCTTCAGTTTTCCCAGTTGTTAAATGGGTGTAGAGGGTTTCTATCCCTTCTTTTGAAAATGTAGACCACCCAGACACTGGACACAGAAGAGCTTTGAAAAATATGAAGAGCTTTGAAAAATATGTAAAGCAATATGCTAGGGCTTTATGCCAGGCAGGCTGCTGCTACGCCTGTTTATTTTCACCCATCCTTGACTAGAGCTGACCTTTCTTCCCTTGTATTGAATCTGTGCCTTGCCTTAAGGGGACTTGTTAAACTAGGGCCAGTTAGGGGCAAGCAGAAGTATGCTAGAGGACAGATGCTGGAAATACTTGGCTTTTACAACATGTGTGTCAGCAATATTTCTGCTGGGTTCCCCCACTTTGGGGGAAAGATGTTTATGGCTGCATCTACTCAGTAATACTTTTTTGTTTGTTTGTTTTAGTTGAGTTACTAAGACTTAGGTAATGTGCTTTTTGAAATGATAGGTTAAATTTCCATTTGCTCTTAATCATAGGTGGTTGTTTGGCACAGATTTGGGGGAGGGTGGTTACAGGGACCACTGACTGCTTCTCTAATCTAGACATACAAACAGGACCAAGCCTTTTTCAAAAGGCTTCCCTGGTGGCTCAGATGGTAAAGAATCCACCTGCAATGCAGGAGACCCTGGTTTGATTCCTGGGTCAGGAAGCTCCCCTGGAGAAGGAAACAACTACCCACTCCAGTATTCTGGCCTGGAGAATCAAAGAGTCAAACACGACTGAGCAACTTTCACTTTCTGGCAGTAACAAACCAAGAGGTTTGAAACCAAGTATGGGGGCTGCTTAATGAGTTGAAAGTTGTCACCCTCTTTCTTAGGTGCTTAGTACGTAATTTTGGAGTGTTTTCACTATTAAATGGAGCATCATTTCACTGTTAATGGATAATATGGGACACAGTGGGCAAGGGTGTCTTCATGAATGTGTTCCTTCAACAGGTGTTTCTTGAACACCTGCGATGTGGCAGGTCCGGTGCTAGTCACTAAAGATGAAATAGGAAAAAGACTGACTCAGCCCTTGCAGGTGCAATAATTAACCCAGAAAGGCAAGCAGACAGGCAGGCCCCTATCAAAGGATGTGATCAAGTCTGAGATAGAAGAAGAATAGGGTGTTTACCCCAGGACCGTAAGTGTCAGGTCAAGCTGAGACCAGAGATCTAGAGATCTTGCTTCTGGAAAGCAAGAGAATTCCAGGTGAAAAATGGCAGATGCTTGATATGACTGGGACACGGGACAAGCCAGGAGCAGGCAGGAGGGCGGGTGGCAAGGTGAGCGGAACCCAGATGGGGGAGGACCCACTCAGTCAGGGTAAGAAGTTCTGCCTTGATGGTTAGGGCAGTGGGGAATTTTGAAGGGTTCTCAGTGGGGGTGTGGTTTGCTTGGATTTGCCTGTTTGAAAGGTGGCTTTGGTTCCAGTGTGGCTAATGAATGAGACAGAGGTGAGAACAGAGACGGGGAAACCAATCGAGATGCTCTGGTGGCCCCCACCAGACAGACAGAAGCGGATGACCTGGAGCAGGGCCGGGGCAGGGAGGGAGGGCTACAAGAGACATGATGTCTAGAGTCAAACGGCCTTGACCGCCGATCGGGTGGGCTAGGAGAAGGTGAAGCCGATGGTGATGTTACTCAACTTTAAAAGAGCTGGTTTGGAATGAAGAGAATGAGTTCCATCTCAGTCGTGTTAATTCATTGATGACTGGATTTAGTGACATGTTTCAGACTTGCTTGCCTGAGAGAGAAGACAAGTTATGCATAACGGTGGGAACGGCGATAAATAGTATCCGGATCACATTGCTGCTGTTTGTCTCTCTCTCTCCTGCCCTTGCTCTCAAAGGGGCAGCTCCATCATGTTATCCCTAAATGGGAGCTTTTTGCATTTTTACCTAAATGCACATACTATGAGTATTCATTTTTTTCCTTCACAACGTAAAAATGCTTTATTGTAATACAGTCATTTCTCAGCCATTTGCCTTAAAGGAAACAATGATTGGAAAATTCAGAAACACTTCTGAATATTTGGCATTGGAATACATCTAGGACTTTGGGGGAAGCATGTTTATCTGCTTCATCATTGTGCTGTGCTAAGGATACTATTACAGTTAGACTCGGTGCCTGGTGACAGCAGAGAGGTGCCATCTGGAATTAAATTTGATGAGGCTCCATAATTTTGCTCCATCTCTCTGTATATTAAATGTTTACTGGGTAAACGGCAGAGAGGGGACCAACCTTAGAGGGGTTCTTTTTATGGTTTTATATTTATTTGTGTGTTTGTATTTGGTATAGTCTGCAGCTTACAGCCTGGTTGTAATTCATAAACCTTATTGAGAATACATTTTACTCTAAAAATAATATGATAAATTGTGGGAAGATTTCCAGGCCAGTCGACCAAAGTTACATAACCCCTAACGTTATTAAAATATTATCTATTTGCACCAAAAAGTAGTAGAAAATCATGCTGTTAGAATAGTAGTCATTGGGGAAAGCAGTGATGCTGAAAAATATTGTTTATCTTAATTAACTTTACAAACAGTTGGCTTCGTAAAACGTAGGGAAGGTGCTGGCAGTTGGGAGGGGAAGAGATGGGTCCCCAGGCCTTCGAGACTGGGTGAATTTAAAATCAGAATGTCTTTTCCATCCCCGTGCCTCATTAGCTGTAATCATGGTCATTTGAGAACTCATAAACGGGAGTGTCCGACAGTCCTTGGAGGATGACTTGACAAGACTTGGAAGAGAGATGTGAAACAGATTTCCTGGAGTGGAATTAACAGGAGGGACTGGGCAGATTCCCCTGGATGAACTGTGCGAGAAACAGAGAGTATGAGGCTGGACGCCCCTGTAGACTGCTGTGGGACCCCTGCTTCCTGCTGGTGTTGGGGACCCAGGGCAGCTGGGGTGGGGGTGGGGTGGGGATGGGGATAAGAGGAAGGTCACGTGCCTTCATCCACTTCCATGGGAAACCACTGCCTGTAACCTGGAGGCATCTAAAGTCTGCAGAGCTGAGCCTCCCCTGCTAGTGGGACGGGGAAGGCAATTTTAAATGTTTTCATGTGGAAAATAACTCTGATTTCTTTATGGCTAGAGAAATAATTGCTCTGCTGGTCACAATCAGTAGCTCCCTGGACTTCAGAATTCATCCTCCCTGCTCTCTAATTTATTGTGACCTAACCACTCCAGTATTCTTACCAGGATAATCCAATGGACAAAGGAGCCCGTCGGGCTCTAGTCCATGTGATTGTAAAAGAGTGGGACACAACCAAGAGACTGAACATGTCTTAGGTGCCTAGCTGGTTTTCACGGGCCTTGCCACTTCTATATCATGTTCCTTTTCTGCAGTTAGTCTGTAAGTGGCATTTAAATTCTGATTTTAAGTGTGTTATCACTAAGTTTTCTAGTGAGAATAACATTTTAAAACAACTACTGATATTTATTGATGTAGGCTTACCTGTGCCTTCATTGCAATTGATATCTTCTTGAAAAATAGTCAAAATGAAGCATTTAATAGTAAGACACCAATAAGCTACTGGGAAGCTGAGAACTGAGATGAGACTTGGGGGAAGTGAAAATATTTTCTGTAATTGGACCATATCCGTATTGTAAAAGGAATACCTCTAATATGTGTGTGTGTGTATGTGTGTGTGTGTGGTGGTGGTGGTTTAGTTGTGTCCAACTCTTGCAACTCCATGGGCTGGGAACCTACCAGGGTCCTCTGTCCATGGGATTCTCCAGGCAAGAATACTGGAGTGGATATCCATTTCCTTCTCCAGGGGATCTCCGACCCAGGAATCAAACCTGGGTCTCCTGCATTGCAGGTGGATTCTTTACCAAGTGAGCTATCAGGGAAGCCCATGTGTGTATATGTGTATATGTATGTGTTAGTAGCTCAGCTGTGCCTGACTCTTTGCACGCCCCTGGACTGTAGCCCACCAGGCTCCTCTGTCCATGGGATTCTCCAGGCAAGAATACTGGAGTGGGTTGCCATTCCCTTCTCCAGCGGATCTTCCCCACCCAGGAATCGAACCCAGGTCTCCTGAGCATTGCAGACAGATTCTTTACTGTCTAAGCCATGAGGGAAGCCCTGTGTGTGTGTGTGTGTGTGTGTATGTGTGTGTGTGTGTATATATGGATATATATATGTATATGTCCAAATACATTTGTTTGTTTCTTTTTCTAGGAGTCAGCCAAGGTTGTTATAAATACCTTAAATTAAAAGGGGGGTGTAAAACAAATGTTTAACCCAGGTTGTTGTTTTTTTTTTTTAAGTTCAGCAGAAATGGTCAGTCTTTTCTCAGGATGCTGTAAATGAGCAGGGACTGGTGTGCCTGCAGCACAGAAAGCCAAACTCTGCGAGCAGGCGTTTGCAGCAAAGTTAGGGTTTGTTGCAGGGCGTCAGGCAAGGGAGCGGCAGACAGCCTCAGATCCGCAGCCACTTGGTCTTTCGGCTGGGGCTGTTTTTAAAGGGGAAGAACCGAGAAGCTGGGGTCAATCATCATCTCGCGACATCTCCTGCCATCGCTTGATTGTAGCCGTAGGGGTTCAGGGTGTTCCCCACCCCTTTGCCTTCTCTGGCCAGGTGTTCCATGGCTTGGGGGTCTGTTAGCTTATCTTGCTCTGGAGAAGCCACCTGAGTCCGTGTGTTAATGATTATATCTACAATAGCGATTATAGTACGGTAACGGCATTAACAGCGGCAGTTTTAGTCTTCTGATTATGGTCGCTGATTGTTCAGTTACCTAGGATTAAGGTCAGAGGGGACAAGGAGGGGAATAAAGTTTTGGATAGAGAGATTAATCATCAACTCGGCAAGGGAACTCAGATTGAGGGGGACTCGTTTTTTCTCTTTGTTGTTGTTTTTTTCTTTCATGATCCAGTTGGATTTATTCCAGGATTATGAGGGTGATTTAACACTTGCATATCAACCAGTGTGGTGCACGACAGCAACAAAAGGAAGGATAAAAATCACATGATCAGCTTTCTTTTTTTAAACACCAAAACATTTTGTATGGGGGTGTAGCCAATTAACAATGCTGTGATAGTTCCAGCCGAACAGTGAAGGGACTCAGCCATACATATACATGTATCCATTCTCCCCCAAACCTGGGGGGCGGGTCTCAATTTTCATGCAACAAAATGAACATTGCCCTTTCCCTTCCCTGGGGCACACTTCACATTTGGAGAGCACTTCACAGTTTATAAAATATATTCTCATTGAATGCAATAGTTGTGGCACAACCCCCGGGCATGTTGGGTGACCCTTTTGGGGAGAATCTGAAGCCATCAGCAGGGGATGGCTGTGGAAGATGAACCTGGACATGAGAACCCAGTGGTCCCCAGCCCTCACCACCCCCTCCCCTCTCTGAGGCGAGCCTCATCTTCCTTCTGTGCCCTGGATGATGCTTCTTCACAGGGGTCCCCTTGAGCATGGAGGAGTACGGAGTCCAGTCTTGGCGTTACAGAAATTGGCATGAGCTGTAGGGAGCTCTTGGGAGCAGGGGATTTATGCTCGGGTCAGCAGATCACAGCTGGAGGACCGCCTTCCTTCCCTGTGCGTCTCGCTGGACTAAGCCTCCTCTTCTTCCTCCTGTTCGAGGGTCTGCTCTATCCTCAGAACGAGTATGCGTGCTTCCCCTCCAGCACTGAAGTGGGGTCACAGCCCAGGCTTAGCCGTGCTGGCTCCACCCTGTCCTCCTGGAAGCCTATCCTCTTGTTTATTCACTGCTCTGTCCTTCAGCATCCCTGCCTGCAGCTCTGCCTTCCCCAAACCGCAGACAGTCTCCTCCTGCCCCTCCCTCTCTCCTCTGAACGTGAGTGCCTCCTGGTCCTTTCCCTTATCTATGCGGCAGAGTATCGCTGTCTTCAAATCTAATCAAGTGAAAAGAAAAAAAAAAAAAAAAAAACCCACTCCATGTGGGCTTCCTGGGCTCTCATTGGCTGTACCTTCTGAAAGACTGCAGTTTCCTTGCTTTCGGCACCTTTTCATAAATCATGTCTCTCTCTCTTTTTTTAAGCTTTTTTTTTTTCCTTCCAAGCATTCATTAATTTCAGATTAGTCTCCCCAGGTTTCTGCCCGGCTGAGTTTCTTGCCTTTTCCCGGCAGCTGGCTCCAGAAGTGAGCAGCCTTCGTTCCACCCTTCCCAGGGCCTCCAGGCTCTGTTGCCCTCTGCACCTGGTCCATCTCTACCGTCCACGGCATCTCCATGGTTACATGTCTGTTTCCCCATCCCCCCACGAACCCCTGAGGGCAACTGATGCCACCTACCTACTGTGAGGAAGGCGAGCTCTGGGCTCCCCTTCCTACAGCTTTCAGGAGCCTCAGAAGGCACGAGTGAGGTAACTGGGTGCAGTGAACCCCCTTCCTGACAACATAAGCCACGTGACACCTGCGATTTGCTCAGGGTTGATGGGGCTGTCATCTCAGTGTTCAACCAGGGTGGCCTCCCTCCTCTCCCAGCCAGGAAGCAGCTGAAACAGTGATGAATCTGGAGGGGATTACTAGCAGCACAGACTTGATATTTGGGCTTGTCAGCTGGTCTTAAGTAGACACCTGGAAGATTGAATACCTTGAAAAACAGTTATTCTTGTGTTTGGGTGAGAAATCCTTCTCTGGTGAAATAAAACATACAGAATGATGCCTTATCGGGAAGGTGATTTCAGCCCCCGAGGGGAAGGGGGGTGATTTGTGACCACTGGAGTGCCCACCTGATGCGGAGATGGTCTTAACCGTACAAGGCGCATCGTCCCAGGGAGGTGGGGGAGAGTGCCCAGGAGACCCCCGACCAATCCAGCCCTCAACCCTGAGAGTCCACAAAGACCAACTCCTCGTTAGCGATGCACATTAGACCAGTATCTCAGTGCACGAGGATCTTGTTTGATTGACAGCTATCTTCATCCAGGGCAGAGGAATCACCCTGCACAACCATGGCGAGAATTAGACTGAGAAGATCCAGATCTAATGTGAAGAACAGCATTATAATATTAGCTATTGTCTCCTAAGAAAGAGCATTCTGCACTTTTTGGGTCATCAGAGAGGGCTGTGGCCAAACCAAAACACTCTGAATATGCCATATTGTATGTCATGGCAATGGCAATATTACATGTTATAGCATGGGATTGGAACGGAATAACACTGGAGTGACAGTGACAGATAGCTACCAAACACTGTTGCTATTCAGCTCGCTTTCCCTACCTCTATCTGTCCAACATTTAGCCTTCAGTTGAGTTCAGTCGCTCAGTCACGTCTAACTCTTTGTGACCCCATGGACTGCAGCATGCCAGGCCTCCCTGTCCATCACCAACTCCCGGAGTTTACCCACACTCATGTCCATTGAGTCGGTGATGCCATCCAACCATCTCATCCTCTGTCGTCCCCTTCTCCTCCCGCCTTCAATCTTTCCCAACATTTAGCCTAATAACCTGCCAAAATTTCTGTACAAATAAAGTTTAGTAATCACAGTTTATAAGCGCTCTCTCTATTTAATGCTGTAGGAGGGGAAAGTCCCTTGCTATGTGTGCTCAGTCATGTCCAACTCTTTGCGACCCCATGGACTCTAGCCCACCAGGCTCCTCTGTGCATGGAATCCTCCAGGCAAGAATACTGGAGGGGGTTGCCATTTCCTACTCAGAAGGGATTCTGATTTTGTTACATCATGATGTCGTTACATCATGATTTCTTTACATCATTTACTATTTACACAGAGGGAGAAAATGTGATCAGGAATAGAACTTGAATGCTTTCCTCCCCAAAATCTAAATGAGACGGCAAGAGACAAAATGCATTTGGGACTTCACCACTGCATCAAGTTTATAAAGAAGAAATCTGATCTCCAGTATATGCAGTTCCTTAGCAACTGAGGTTGAGGTGCAAGTCCAAAGGGAAAACCGTGGAAATAAGAGTGGTATGTTTTTAAAACCCAGCACTGTTTGGTAAACTAAACTCTGTTCTCTTTTCCCCGTGATATGACATGTACTTGTTTGCATTTATTTCCCTTCTGAGGTTATTAAATCATCAAGTACATAACTCGGCAACATTCTATTCGTTTTCTGTCATTTGAGGTTTCCCTTAGCCTGATGTAAAATATTTACAGGTTGTTTGAAATAAGCTAGATTTTCTTTTTAATAGGGTGGAGCTAATTTTAAAAAAGGAAAGAAACAACACAGAACAGAAACCTTAGAAAGCAAAGCATGGATTTGCCATAAAGCTGATGGTAGGACTTCGAAAACAAAGCGTGCAACCCAGACTGGATGAGAACAATACAATTAATCCCCCAGTGACTGCCCGCTCCTCTCGTCTGCATGTCAGTGTGGTTTTCCAAAATACAGAGATAACTGTTTTATGCATGTGCTGTTGTCCCTTTTCAGGGTGGACAGCTCCTAAGCTTGGAAGCATTTTCGCTGCTTTTATCTCCTCTGAGGTGTGTTTGCATTTTGTAGTTTTTCTGTTTGTTTTTAGTGGGGAGGGGGGTGAGATGCCGGGGAGGGTAGAGAGAGATGAAACACTCTTTTCCTTTCAATAGATCATGAAAAATAATTTATCCCTTACCTTTCCTCATAATGAGCTGTCATCTGCTTCCTAACAGTCACTCTTGCGAAAGGTGCAGTCATGACATTTGAAGTTTCTCATCATCAAAGAACAGAGTGTCCCATTAAAAAAAAAAAAAAGCAAACTGAGCATCCTTCCTGAATTTTTCCATTGCAGTTTTTTGTGGGATCTCCTAACGAGCTGTGGTTATTTAGAAACACACGGTCCTCCCTTGCTCTCCATCCTCAGCTTGTCAGAGAGGCTGGGCCCCTGTCTGCAGGCCCAGGACGAATGGCATCTGTCCCTCTGCCAACCTCTGTGCTCCGTCAGCCTGAGCAGTAAGATTGTAAGTTGATGTCGCCCTGGCGGTTGTGGACCCAGAGGACAGCTGAAGTGATAGCATCAGCCCCCGGTAGGGCTGCTCCCCGGGAGCACAGATGAAGCCCTGGATAGACATCATCCTTCTTGATGACAACCCTTTTGTTCGCTTAGCAGCGCTGGGAGCTGGCTGCTTCTCTTGGCTAAAGCCGCCGGTCCTACAGGAAGACAGGGTACCTTCCTTTCTTCTGCTGTCAGGGCCTGCTCATACACAGCTGTTATCCGGAGCACCACGGCGCAGCTTCTGCAGCAAAGACTGCCTTTCAAGACCAGAAACAACTTATTTTCCCCTCAGTCATCTCTGTCTTCTTTATTGGCCATGTCATCACTCATTTTGGGGTGCCTACTTTGACCTCTCTTTCTCCCCGCACCACCCCCCCTCCCCCGCAAGTATCAATGGAAATAATAAAGGTTTAGCTCTTGTCAACTAACACTGTGCCTTTCGTGGTTTATCGGCCGCTTCCTCTCCCTGAGAACAACACGCTGATTCTGAAGACAAGCCCTTCATCTTACAGGACAATCTGCGGGTTTGAAAAGCCCCGAACTTGAGGTTTATTCTTAGTGCATTTCATAGTGTGTTAGGTATGCGTGTTTTCTCTCAAACGAGTTGTGCTGGATGAAGTAGACTTGGTCTCTCATAGAAACAGCCCAAGAAACAATAATCAGTTGCTTAGCCATGACTTTTCATTTCCTCTTGAACTCCCATCCCATTGCCCACATAGGAAATAACTGCCAAAGAAATCCCCTGGAAGGCTGAATGACTGAAAAAGCACTTAGAAGTGGTTATTAAATAAATCTTGCCCGCTTTATATCAGAGTCCAAACTCCACTGACGGTTACACTGAATCCGTGTAAACGATAGGAATGCCTTCTTAAACCCTTGACTCATGGAAATAGTGTTCTTGGACACCTTGGTAACAGTCTGTAAACTTTAGGAATCAAAGCCACTTCCTGGCACTTTGACATGGTGCTAAGAGCATGATTTACCAAAAGATACTCAAAGGTTGGGCTTCCTTTGGCTCAGGCAGTCAAGAACCAGCCTGCCAATGCAGGAGATGCAGGTTCTATCCCTGGGTTGGGAAGATTCCCCTGGAGGAGGGCATGGCAACCCACTCCAGTATTCTTGCCTGGAGAATCCCATGGGCAGAGGAGCCTGGCGGGCTACAGTCCATGGAGTCATGAAAGAGTCAGACATGACTTAGTGACTAAGCAACAACTCACAAGGTTAGAATTTGGCTGTGTCAAAATAAGAGTTTTCCTGGGCTCTCTTAGATGGTGAAAAGCCCACAAGGAGATTTTTCTGTGTCCAGGTTGCAGCACCAGGATTAATCTGTTACCTTTGGTACATCTCTGATCAGACTTACCTTAGGTCCCCTTGCACCTCTGGCCATTGACCAGTGTCGTCGGACAGAGAGCCCAGTGTGGGGAGAGTCCAGTTAGGCTCTGTCTGATTCCCTTGGTGGACTGGAATCCCAGGGGAACTTGGGCAACCCTGTATTGCTTCTCCTAGGGCCAGAACAAAGAAAAAATTCCTCTCAAGTCATTGTCAACCCAGCTCTTTGTGTAGGGGGGTTCAGAAGACCCTGTAAGTTTGTGGCGTGCGTGCATGTATTCTTGGGGGTGCCAAGTTGCTTTAGTTGTGTTCAACTCTTTGCAGCCCCATGGACTGTAGCCCACTAGGTTCCTCTGTCCGTGAGATTCTCCAGGCAAGTATACTGGAGTGGGTTGCCATGCCCTTATTCGGGGGATCTCTCCTTCCCTGGGAAGGGATCGAACCTGAATCTTTTGCAGCTCCTGCTTTGCAGGCAGGTTTTTGTTGTTTGTTTTTTTTTTTTAACCACTCAGCCACCAGGGAAGTCCCTAAGTGTGTGGCCCTATGTGATAAAAGCAGCAGGTACTCAAGTCTTATGAGGAACTCCTGGACTCTGGCACCTAAACACACACATACTCATTTTGTTTGATCACTTTATATTGCCTTTTTGTCCTTGTCCTTTCTTAATGAAACCAGGAAATGTAAAACGAACCAAAGCCATCCTATTTTCTTCTACCAGCAGCAAAACCTTTAAACCAGGAGTCCCCAACCTCTGGGATCTAATGACTGATGATCTGAGGTGGAGTTGCTGAAATAATAATAGAACTAAAGTGCACAGTACATGTCATGTGCTTGAATTATCCCCATATCTTCTCCTCCTGCGCCCCCCCCCCCCACCATCCATGGCAAATTGCCTTCCATGAAACTGGTCCCAGGTGCCAAAAAGGTTGGGGACCACTGCTTTAAACCTCAGGGTAGTGGCTTCAGGTACAGGATAGAGGGTAGATAGACAGCTCTGGACTCGTTTATCCACCCAAACTAGACTCTCACCAGATTCACTAATTACATAAACAGGTCAAACAATACTCATTTTTGTTCTTTGCCAAAATAAAACAAATGGAAGATTTATTGGAAGGCACGTTTCTGTCAGCACCATTCATCTGAATGGTAAATGATCAGATATCTTATTAAAGTCCTCCCTGAAAGTTCAGTTGTAAAGAAAGGTTTGTGTTCCTCTCTCCCGCTGAGCTAAACAGGAATAGAAGAGCAGGAAGAGGTTGATAATATGATAGGTTGGTAAGTCATTTCTCCCCCGAGGGAAACATTTTTAAGTAGAAAATTGATACCAACCCAAGCGGCTCCAATCCTCCCTGGAAGACAGTCCTAGAAGCACCAGAATTCTCGGACCCAGACAAAGAGCTTGTTATACATAAAGGAAAGGCTGGGGGCAGGGCGCCAAGAAAGACAGAAATAACTCTCACATTCAAAGCAAACACGAAAAATCCTTAAAGTTTGGAGACTGTGCCGATGAACAAGTCCTAATCTGCTTGCTCTTCAAGCTGGGCCATGGCGAAACAGAACGTTACACAGTGGACTGAGTCCAGATGGCCTGGCAAATATAAAGTCATCTCTGACTTCCTCTGTGTCCCCAGATCTCTGAGTTACAGCTATAACCCCTTGGGTGTGATACCTGCCTGCTAAGCTGCCTTAGTCATGTCCAACTCTGTGACCCTATGGACCATAGCCCGCCAGACTCCTCTGTCCATGGGATTCTCCAGGCAAGAACACTGGAGTGGCTTGCCATGCCCTCCTCCAGGGGATCTTCCTGACCCAGGGATCGAACCCATGTTTCCTAGGGCTCCTGCATCGCAGGTGGGTTCTTTACCACTGAGCCACCAAGGAAGCCACCCTTTAGTTGAATCTAAACAGCCACAGTGAAAACTCACCAAAGTGAGGACAAGCCTGGAGAGTTAGAAGCTACAACGGAAGCCCTTGTAAGCTACAGTCAAGATCAAAATAGCTTTCGTGTCTTTTTTTTTCCTTAAGATTTTTTTTTCCATACGGACCATTTTTAAAGTCTTTATTGATTTTGTTACAGCACTGCTTCTGTTTTATGTTCTGGTTTTTTTTGGCCCCGAGGCATGTGGGATCCTAAGCATCCCAATCAGGGATCGAACACACACCCCCCTACACTGGAAAGTGAAGTCTTAACCACTGGACCACCAGGGGAAGTCCCAGCATTCATGTCTTCCTTTAGGTTGAGGACCTCTTCTAAATTAAAGTTTGACAGTTGCTTTTGAGCTGATAGTCAGGAAGGTTGGCAAAAAAAGGCTGAAATAGTACATGTATCTGGAAACAACGTTGGGCCCAAAGTAAGATCAGGGAAACTTGGCAAGTGAAACACAATTGGGCATTTAGGAAGTAAGCGAGCCTGTTGTGAGGAGAAAGAATGGACTACAGAGAGAAACATAAGACATTAGAGTTGTCCCAAAACTGCCAACCTTGGGGATAGTAAAAAAATTCAAAAGGCTTTAGATTATACCTGAATTCAGGGGAAGAAAGGCGTGAGGCAGAGGAAGACAGACCCAACGGCCTGGCTACGGAAGTTGTTCTGCTCTGCGGCCAAGGGGTTTGTTTGCTCTGTGGTGAGTGTGAAGTGGACTGCAGCTCAGAATGGTGGGGATGATGCAAGAACACCCTGCTCTTTCCCCTTCACCCCCCGCCCCCGCCGTGGATTCACAGAGGGAGAGAAAAGCATTGTGTCCATTACAAAAAGGTCACATTCAGTCAGTTCAGTTACTCAGTTGTGTCCGACTCTTTGCAATTCCATGGACTGCAGCACGTCAGACCTCCCTGTCCATCACCAACTCCCGGAGCTTACTCAAACTCATGTCCATTGAGTCCATGATGCCATCCAACCATCTCATCCTCTGTTGTCTCCTTCTCATCCCACCTTCAATCTTTCCCAGCATCAGGGTCTTTTCAAATGAGTCAGTTCTTCGCATCAGGTGGCCAAAGTATTGGAGTTTCAGCTTCAACATCAGTCCTTCCATTGAATATTCAGGACTGATTTCCTTTAGAATGGACTGGTTAGATCTCCTTGCAGTCCAAGGGACTCTCCAGAGTCTTCTCCAACACCACAGTTCAAAAGCATCAATTTTTTGGTGCTCAGCTTTCTTTATAGTCCAACTCTTACATTCATACATGACCACTGGAAAAACCAGTAGACATTCAGGTGTCTAAATAGATCCCAGGTATATTTACTTACTGTGTGTGCACAATGCATGCTCCCTGTGTGTGAGCGGTCCTGCCTGGCGGTCAGTTTGGAAAGTTGGGATTTCATTAACCCTGGAAGGTTTTTCTTAACACTTCTCTTGCATTGTCTTCTTTTGGCGAAGACCCATATCTCCCGCCACCCAGAGCTTACGTTACGGGACAAACCAGGACACATCCAGGAGAGAGAAGAACCCACCTTCCACCTGAGTTTCCTCCCTCCCATCCGCTGCTCTTCAGGCTCAGGCAGACCTGGTCCTGGCAACCCACTCTTGCTTCAGGGTTGCATGGTTCACCTCTTCTGCTCCTCGGAGGTGGGCTCTTTTATTTTCCTTTTGGCCAACCCCTATAGTAGACTCATCAGCAGAGGCTCCCATTTGTTGGGGTCTAAATCAACTCTGAGTATTCATTGGAAGGACAGGTGCTGAAGCTGAAACTCCAATACTTTGACCACCTGATGCGAAGAGCCAACTCATTGGAAAAGACCCTGACGCTGGGAGAGATCGAGGGCGGGAGGAGAAGGGGACGACAGAGGATGAGATGGTTGGATGGCATCATGGACTCGATGGACATGAGTTTGGTAAACTCCAGGAGTTGGTGATGGACAGGAAGGCCTGTGTGCTGTAGTCCACGGGGTTGCAAAGAATCAGATCTGACTTAAGGACTGAACAACATGGTAGAGAGAAATGAGAATCAAGGGACACGGTTGGGGAGCTGAATGGCCGAGGAGATGGGCTTCCACCACCTCAGGGCAGGCAACACACCATCCTCAGGGTGTTCTCATCACCCAGCGCTCTGGCTGCTGCTCAGTGCCCGCCTTGCCATGAAGCTCCCCAAGACTCTGCTGTCCTGCAGCGGAACCACGTAAGAACAGAGGAGATGGCGGGGAGGACAGATTTTTCTCTCTAGGCATCTTCATGTGTTCTGCATTGCATGTCCAGAACATTCTGCTCTAAGCACTGTTACTGAAAGGAAAGGGATGGAAAACCGTCATCCACTGGTGACGTGACTGCTCAGTCATGGCTCATGAGCACCTAGTGAACAGAGGGGACTTGGGAGACTGAAGAAAATTCCCATTCCCTGCGCCTGCCAGTGAATTCGAGTTCTGCCCAAGAAACTTAGCTAGTGTTTTCCCAGGGTGCTGCAAACTAAAGGCTCAGTAGGCCACCTGGATGGTCAACTCACTTTCCTTTCTCTGCATCTATGCAGAGTGAGACGGGCTTCCCTGATGGTTTAGATGGTAAAGAATCTGCCTGCAATACAGGAGACCCGGGTTCGATCCCCGGGTCGGGAAGAACCCCTGGAGAAGGGAATGGCTACCCACGCCAGTATTCTTGCCTGAAGAATCCCATGGACAGAGGAGCCTGGAGGACTGCAGTCCATGGGGTCACAAAGAGTTGGATGTGACTTGAGTGACTAACACGTGCAGAGTGAGACAGAGCTTGTTCCCCGGGAAGAACTAGGCAAGGCTTACCTACCTGTGTGTCCTCTCGGCCCAACCGTGCTGGCCAAGCCTGAACAACTAGCCGGTCCCAGGGCTCAGAAAGAGGCCCCTGGACTGGTGTGGACCCTGCAGGCCAGGCTCCTTGAGGGAGGTGCTTGGTCAGAGCTGGTCTGTGTCCTTGGCCTTCAGATCTGCTGGAGCGCTGAGCTTTCCATGTGCTTCACTGCCGCCTAAAACACGCCAGCAGTCTCCAGACGGACAGGTGGGAATTGATTGGCAAGGCCGTCAGCTGGCTAGGAAACCCCACTCCCAGCCTCAAAGGGGTCTCAGGTGAGATCAGGATTACAAAGAACCTCCCCCAACTCTTTTTTAACCAAATCTACCTTAAAAAGAGGAGACACTGTAAATTTCCTCACAATACGTAGCCTTCTATGCATCTGTTACCTAGGAATTCATCTGATTTTATCTAGTTATCCAGATAAAACGGTTGATCTAGTTAGCCTTTTACTACCTCCTGGGGGTAGAAATTGCTCAATGCTTATTATTCTTTTGTAAAGCACTAGTCCATTTAATTTTTCTAAAACCAAAAAAACAAAAAATAAACAAACAAAACCTAACTCCTTAGAACTTCAGAATTGATATCCAATTCTAGAACTCTAGGATTTGGGGAAAACACAGTGCCCACATATTGTTGAACCTTCACGACGTCACTAACCTGAAATAAGCCAATCTCAAAAAGTCAAATACTGTATGATTCCACTCACGAAGTACCTAGAGGGGCAAAATCAGAGACAGAAGGAGAATGGTGCTTGTTGGGGCAAGGTGGGGCTGGGGGAGGGAAGTTAGTGTTTGATGAGTACAGTTTCAGTTCTGCAAGGCGAAGAACGTTCTGAAAATGGATGGCAGTAATGCTTGTACAATAATGTGAACGCACTTCATGTCACTGAACTTCCCACTTTAAAGTGGTTAAAATGGTAAAGTTTATGTTTATTTTTACCGCAATTAAAAATAAATTTTAAAAAAGAAAAAAAAAATTCTATGCTTTAATTATTTTCCTTTGGACCTCTTTCAGGCATTTGAAAGCACTTGAAATATTTGTCCAGATTGAGGAGGCCGTGTTTCTTCTTCAAAAACCTTGTGTTAGCTCTTCGTCCCTCTAAACATTTTGTTTGCTCATTTCTCTCTAATGGGGCTTCCCAGGTGGCGCCAGTCATAAAGAACCTGCCTTCCAATGCAGGAGACCTAAGAGACGCAGGTTAGATCCTTCCAGGGAAGATCCCCTGGAGGAGGGCATATCAACCTACTCCAGTATTCTGGCCTGGAGAATCTCATGGACAGAGGAACCTGGTGGGCTACAGTCCATGGGGTCGCAAAGAGTCAGACACGGCTGAAGCAACTTAGCTCACAACACAACACTTCTCCCTGAAGAATGTAAAGGCAGTGGTTTGACAATTAGTCCCCTTATGCGTGTCAGTCATATGCATTCCCCCTCAAAACTTTTAGGACAATTCCAGACGTGTGCTGTAGGGTGAAGGAAAAAATCATAATTAAGTATTAGCCTGTCAAAAGTGAAAAAGTGTTAATCACTCAGTCGTGTCCGACTCTTGGCGACCCCTTGGACTGTCCATGCCAGTCTCCTTTGTCCTTGCAATTCTTCAGGCAAGAATTGCCGGGCCAGCCGGAAGATTTCAGCGAGCAACACGACGCGTTCCTTTAGGCTAAGAAATAAGGAGACAGAACAGATGGGGTCGAGAGGATCGCTGCAGTCAACGATGATTCTTTATTTCTCAGGGTTACATATATACTAAACCAAGAAGAGAGGCATCCCAAAGAAAATTCTTCCCCATGTACATCATCTTTAAGATAACAATCACCAGAGCTCTCTCACGGCGCCAAAGACATCCTACTTATCTTAAGGGCAGTCGTGCAAAGCCATCTATCTGCACCTTGTGTGCATTCAAGGCTCACTAATGGTCTGTTAGGAGTTAACTTGGATAGTAAATTTCAGAGGGGTGGCGGGACAGAGAGCTATGTCTGCGAACAGACCCTTGATAATCAATCAAGGCAGCTCCCAGAGTCAGCTCTTTCAAGCCGCTCCCCGCAAAGAATACTGGAATGGGTTGCCATGCCCTTCTCCAGGGGATCTTCCTGACCCAGGGGTTGAACCTGCATCTCTTGTGCTGTAGGGTGAAGGAAAAAATCAATTAAGTATTAGCCTGTCAAAAGGCACACTGATTTGGAGGAGCTGTGGGTTTTCTTACTGAGGCTTCACTCAGTGGGAACTTCCCTGTTTTCCATTTATCTTCTGTTTCACAGATGCCCTTGGCATCACCTTCTGGGATGCACCTTGGCTATCTCGGTGTCCAAACCTTCTCCTTTGGGACAGACTCTGAGGCTGCCTGAGGAATCATTAGTGAGTCAGAGAGAGCTCTGACAAGTCAGTGGTATTTGAAAGCGTATCTGAAAATTCGGTACTTACTAAATCAGCTCATTTGTCATTGCCAGAAGCCATCTTATGTAGCAAATTCAAAAGCATTTGCCTTTGCTTAAAGCTAGAAACTAAATCATTAGAGTAACTGTCACACTGCGGTTAATAATACTGCACTGTATGTTGGAGAGTTGCTAAGAGCATGTATGCGTGCACAGTCGCATCTGTCTCTCTATCACCCCGTGGACTGTAGTCCGCCAGGCTCTTCTGTCCATGGGATTCTCCAGACAAGAATACTGGAGTGGATTGCCATTTCCTCCTCCAGGGGATCTTCCCGACCCAGGGATTAAACCTGTGTTCTCCTGCATCTCCTGCCTTGGCAGGTGGATTCTCTACTACTTAGCCACCTGGGAAGCCCTGTCGCCAAGAGAGTAGATCTTAAAAGTTCTTATCACAAGATAAACGGTTGTAACGATGTGTGGTGATGGATATCAACTAAACTTATTGCAGTGATCATTTAGCAATATATAAGTATAAATCATTATAGTTTACACTTGGGCTTCCCTGGTGGCGCAGTGGTAAAAGAATCTGTCTGCAATGCAGGAGACATGGGTTCTATCCCCTGGGTCAGGAAGATCTCCTGGAGAAGGAAATGGCAACCTGCTACAGTATTCTTGCCTGGAAAATTCCATGGATAAAGGAGCTTAATGGGCTACAGTTGCAAAAGGGTCAAATATAACTTAACAACTAAATAACAAAAAACAACATAGTTTATACCTAAAATGAATATGATATTGTATGTCAATTATATCTCAATTTTTAAAAAAAGTGGGAGCAAGCATTTGCATTATTTTGATAGTGGTGATGGCTTGACTGGCATATGTGTATGTCAGAATATCAAAGTGAACACATTAACACACCTACTAAATATACCACAATAAAAAGATGTCTTTTTAAAAAATTTAAAAAGAAGATATCTAATGAAAAAAGAGTAACTGTCACAAATCAATAAAAGGTGCAGATCAATTAAGCTCATAAATAGATTATTCAATTTCAAATTTATGTGAATGCAGGTTTTAAAAAATCAAAATTTGGTTGTGCTCTGAATCCAGAAAAGAAGGATCCATGTTCGTGATTTTTTCATGTTTCACAGCCCCCTCCTTCCTAGAAAATTATAGCAGAAACAACTTTCTTAATATGGTTCTTAATATGTTTGTCCTAGCATAAAATAGAAAATGGTGGACACATATACTTCGCTGGAGTAATGTTCCTTCTTTAAAATCTCTGAACCATAACTTGGATGAAACAGAAAGAGGAAAGCCAAGTGTTGGGGGAATTCTTAGCTTTGGCCAAATGCTCCACCTCTTGAGAATTGAAAAGAGTATTGGGATCTCTTCATGAACAGACGGTTTATAGGAGATATGAGGTGTGGTAAGGATGAAAACCAAATGGTATCATCCGTTGCTTGTGTGGCAAGAACCCCCTCCCCTTTTGAGACATTAAGAATGTCACGTATATTCTCTTGCTTATTCTCAGAAATTTTCTGGGATAGTCACAGAAGGGCGTGGCTGTGTGTCTTGGATGAGGCCAGCCTAGACATTTATTATGTAAGATTACAAAAAAGTCAGACATTGGTCATTTTCACTGGTTTGATGTGTGATTGGTTACATGGTAATTGACAGAGGTACATGACATGGTACTTGACATGATCTTGACATGGTCAAGGTGAAATTCCTACCTCTGATGGGGAATATGTCTTACATTCCTTCATAGGTCAAGGTAAATGCTGGGTCCCACAGATATCCGGGGCTTCCCTTGTGGCTCAGCTGGTAGAGAATCTGCCTGCAATGTGGGAGACCTGGGTTTGATCCCTGGGTTGGGAAGATCCCCTGGAGAAGGGAAAGGCTACCCACTCTGGTATTCTGGCCTGGAAATTCCATGAACTGTATAGTCCATGGGGTCGCAAAGAGCTGGACATGACAGAGAGACTTTTACTTTCACTTCACGGACATCCATGACTTGTGTAAAGTGTCTTATTCATGCTGCAAAGTTAGAATATTGAGAATGATCGGCTAAAAGCTGGCTGCCCTTAGGACTTGCATTCTGTTATCCAGTGTTTGGTAATTTCTTCTAGGAAAAGGAAAATCTAGGGCTTGGCGTTTTCTAGTCTTGATTTCAGCCTGATGGTAATAGGAGTTTGGAGACTGATCAAAATCTAACCGGTCTTGAAAGCAGAACCAGACAAAAGCCCGTTTTTAAAACTAAAGATTAAAAAAAAAAGGACTCTCTCTGGTTTTTGTTCTTAACTGATAAAACTCTAAGAATTGAGGCTACATGCTTAAACTTGACAGAATATGCTGGTACAATATTCTTTAAAAAGACCAAGTCAGTAAGACAAAACCATGAGTGGGGGGGGCGCGGCGGGGGGCGGTGTATGCACGTGAATGCCCGCCCTTTCAAATTATGAAGTTTTACTCCCTGTCTTAGCATCCTTTTCACAGTAATGAAGAGAGTAGTGAAGCTTTCTGTCTTCACTACTCTCCACACTTAGGGTTTAAACTCAAGGGTACAAGTCAGGAAGTAAAAATGTTAGATGCTGTGGTCACTATGGAGATTCCCAGGTGGCCTCAGTGATAAAAAGCCTGTCTGCTAATGCAGGAGATGTAAGAGATGCAGGTTTGATCCCTGGGTTGGGAAGATCCCCTGGAGGCGGGCTTGGCAACCCACTTCAGTATTCTTCCGTGGAGAATCCCATGGACAGAGGAGCTAGTGGGTTACAGTCCAAAAGGTTGCAAAGAGTTGGACATGACTGAGCAACTTAGCATGCATGTGGTCACTATGGAAACTCACTCATACATCTCTTGCTGTATTTTCTAGACCTTTCCCCTTAAAGTAGCATAAGACTAGGCTCAGTTTGCTAAACTGAAGTAAAGACTCATTGGGATGATCAGATCAAAATCACTTTAAGGGACTTTGCTGAGATGTTCACAAATAGCTTTCTGGTTGCCTTATTGTTCAAAGAGATTCTCATGATATTTACAGACATTGGAGTCCTCAGTGCTTAGGCCCTTCAAGTTCTTTGTCTTCATGTGGATAATGACCTGTTGCATGGCCAACACAGGCACACCTTAGTGGCTGGGAGGGCTTGGGTTGGGTTTTTACCTGGGCACACCTGCAGTTTGCATACCTTGGCAGAAAAATTTCATGTTATGGAGTATTTTTGTTGTGCTTGTTAAGTAATTTATTGAAAAAATAAACTGTTTCTAAGCTTCCCTTTATCAGAAAGTGTGCAAAGAAGCATCTGCCAAATAACACAATCCCAGTGGAATTAAGCAAACAGTCCTTTGGGGACCAGTTGTTTGTGTTGGAGCTTCTCCCCTCCTGACACCCAGGCAGGGGAGTGGCCCCTGCAGGCTTGCAGGGAGGAAGAGCTCTGGAGTAAAATGTATTTGTGGTTTTCTAAAGGGAGAAGGGATTACCCCCCGAATGTGATCCTGTCAGAAGACAGAAGGTGCCTGGTTGAGCAGAAAGGCAAGCAGGAAACGGAATTTGCAGTCAGCAGGAGCATCTGCTAGAATCTTACAAGCCCCCAACCCGTAGTAACACAACACGGGTGTTTCTGGACCTTCCCGTGGCTTGAAATTAAATGATGGGGGAGCAGGATGAGGTGGACGCCTCAAAGGGTTTGTATAGGACTCGGTGCTTTGTATCACCAGCATACCTCCTGTAAGAAGGACTGGTGGCCTAATGGTAGTTTTGTTCTTCAATGTCAGAGAAGCATTTCAACTGCACAGAGCGAGCCATGGGCACAGACTGTCCGGTTTTCCTTTTGCAATGGGACAGGCTCTTCCAAGACACAAACTGAATGATTACCTAGAGGCACACATTCATCTCTTTTAGCAACATGTCTCAGTCTCAACAGAATTAAAAATATTTATGGCAGTACTTTACAATTTAATCATCTCTGTCCAAATCCAGAATTATAACTCAAAAAAAAGTCTTGAAAGCATATCACCATAAAAATTAGTTGTACTAGTATTAAAAGACGCTTACTTCTTGGAAGAAAAGCTATGACCAACCTAGACAGAACATTAAAAAGCAGAGACATTACCGACAAAGGCCCATCTAGTCAAAGCTATGGTTTTTCCAGTAGTCATGTATAGATGTCAGAGTTGGACTATAAAGAAAACTGAGCACCGAAGAATTGATGCTTTTGAGCTGTAGTGTTGAGAGTCCCTTGACCTGCAAGGAGATCAACCAGTCCATCCTAGAGGAGATCAGTCCTGAATGTTCATTGGAGGGACTGATGTTGAAGCTGAAACTCCAATACTTTGGCCACCTGATGTGAAGAACTGACTCACTGGAAAAGACCCTGATGTTGGGAAAGACTGAAGGCAGGAGGAGAAGAGGAAGAGATGGTTGGTTGGCATCACCAACTCGATGGACATGAGTTTGAGTAAGCTCTGGGAAATGGTGATGGACAGGGAAGCCTGGTGCGCTGCAGTCCATGGGGTCACAGAATTGGACGCGACTGAGCGACTGAACTGAACTGAACTGCATGGAGTATTAGGAGTCATGATTAAACCTGCTTAATTTGTAAACGTTAGTGAAATAAACAACCTTTTCCTCTCTCCCTTGGCTGACTTAGTTGAGGATGGTGCTTTGCTTTGTCTTAAGGATGGTAATCATTACAAAAAGTCAAATCGCCCTGACTCTGTTCCAGGTAATGGCTCTAAGTGCTTTTTGTGTATTAATCCATTCATCTGCTAAATAACCTGACCACACCGTGATTGTTGGGAACTTCTTTTTCCAAAGGAGGAAGTAAGGCAAAGAGACCATAGGTGACTTGCCTGAGGCCACACAGTAGATTTTAACATTTTTTTTTAAGAGTCTCAAGGAATTTCATCATCAGTATATGCAGGTTTTCCCCCTAACACTGCCCTTTTCTCCCTGTCTTTGAACATGCTTGCCTTGACTGTAATTAGCAACCAGACAAGAATACTGGAGTGGGTTGCCATTCCCTCCTCCAGGGGATCTGGGATCACACTCACATCTTTACATCTCCTACGTCTCCTGCATTGGCAGTGGATTCTTTACCACTCTCACCAACTCCAATGAGCATCTCCACGATGGAGCACTTATTGCTCTAAACCAGTCAACAACTGAGTATTTTAAATGGATGTTTCCCCCTGTTGTGGCTCCTGGGATTATCTCTGTCTTACAGACAGGGAAACTGGAGTTAAAGCTGGCAGATGACTCGTCCAGGGTCAGACAGCAGTGTTCTCCTCTGCGCCCTCACGGCAGCCCAGAGCTCTTGTTCTCTGCCCCATCCTCAGTCCTTCTTTCCTTGTACTTCAGGATGGTATGTAAAATCACCGTAGTCCTCCGCATGCTTTAAAGATGCTGATGAATTTTGAGGAAGGGGAACCACCCTCTGAGTTGAAGCCAGGGCAGCGTGGAATGCCTGTGTGTCATCGTGCTCGAGCCCCTCGAGGGTGCTGTTTGCTTTCCTAATTCCTTCCTGCTGCCAAGACTGAGGTTGTTGGTTACTGAGAAGTGTTTTAACCCAGGGGAGAGAAGGGAGTGCGTTATGAAGGATGGCAGAGCCCCAGACAGTGCCTTTGAACTTAGATATTTTAGACACAGGAATGACCCACCAGGGGGCTGTGACTATGCACCAGGTCATTCTCTTCTTAGGGAATCTGATGCGCTGGGCAGGGCCTTAGGTCAGCCTGGCTCATCTCCCTTGGGCACAGCATAGGCCAGTCCACGAGGGGTAGCATCTTAGCTATTTTCAAAGGTCTCTGGCAAATATCATCACTTGCTTTTAAGCTTCTGCAGCAGCTTTTTCAGTCCTGAATGTTTAATGTGACCCTCACCCCTCATTTTTTTTTATTTTTTAACTCCCATAGCCTTGGAAATCAACTCTAGAACCCTATACCCCGGCCCAGGGAAGAGCAAGCTCCAGGTGTTACAAGGATGGGTTCAGGGAACCGTCAAAGTGGGTACCCCACTTTTTGAAAGTTCGTTTTGGGCCACTTCACTTTTATGAAAGACCTCCATTAGGACCTTTCTGCTAACTGAAAGAAATCCAAAGAGGATTTTCAAATTTAGGAAATAAGTCAAAAAGCAAAAAGTTCATTCAGCATTAGTTTCTCCACAAGCCGTTGTAGAGCAGCTTACACGTAGGGCAGGGAGCGCAGCACCTCCAAGCTCCTTCGCTGAGACCCATACTCGGCAACTCAGCATCCAGCCGCCGTAGCTTTGAACATGTCTGTGAGCATCCATGCTTCATCTCAATTTATTCTGTGCACCCATTAGCAAAATGTGTCTTAAAGGTAATTGCATCTTCACTTTGCATCATTTTGGCTTCAGAAGGATTTCACTGGCATGCCGTGCTTTCGGATAGCAGGGGGATACCGGTATTGCAAACAGCCCAGTATGCTACACAGGTGCCAACTAAGGGATGTCACTCACCATCCAGCTCTACAAGAATTAGGTCATCAATCACTGTAGCCTCTGACTTCCAACACACCCCGAAAGGAATTCAGGGTGGAGATCAAGAACAAGACACTGTGCTCTGGGAAAAACTGGCAGAACAGGCCTTCAGGGAGTTAGATAGTTTCGGAAGAATTTGATGAACCGAATTTCTTTCATCGTCTCATATCTCGAAAAGCACTGAAGTCATGAATGGAGACATCTTGCTCCTCGTGACTAGCAGAAATCTTCTACGGAGATGTAGGCTTGACTGCACGTCCCCCTTTGTCAAGATCATATGTATACTGACCTCCCCACCCCTCTCTTCAGGACAGTTCCTCAGAGATGTCTGAAAGACTATCTCCCAGGTTTTAGTCCTCAGTGGGTTTCCTGGGTGGCTCAGCAGTAGAGAATCGGCCTGTGATGCAGAAACCACAGGAGAGGCAGGTTCTTTCCTGGGTTGGGAAGATCCCCTGGAGGAGGGCATGGCAGCCCACTCCAGTATTCTTGCTTAAAGAAATCCATAGGCAGAGGAGCCCGGTGCAGAGGAGTCCATGGGGTCGCAGAGAGTAGGACATGACTGAAGCAACTTAGCACCCACACATGGTCCTCAGTTCGACACCGAATAAACTCAATTCATAGCTTTTATATCATGCGGGTTTTCTTTGTTTTTAGTTGGTGAGAGCTTTGGCCAGTCTCTCACCAATTACTATGAATAGCTTACTCCCTTGTCAGCAAATGAACCCCTGCCCCGTTTCCACCCCAAGACCTGAGCTCTACAGAAAAGGGGGTGAGAGAATATCAAGATAGATACCTCATTTTTCATGAGTATGTGACGTCAATTCTTGTTTCCAGTCTTTTCTGGTGGAACTTCCAAAATGTATGGCTACACTATGATTTAAGAATAGAATGAGTCTTCACCCGCTTTGAGACTTATGATCTATCAAGAGCCTTAAGATGCGTGGGAGGAGCCCACTGACCTCATGGTGATTCTATTTGCTGCCCAACTGCTCTCTGTCTGAGACACAGGAATAAGAATCAAGTTGGCCGAGCTTGGGGCCCATGGAAGCAACTGTGTGATTCTATCAAGGAACTGAAAACATGTTAAGCACCAGAAATTGTCTCTGGCCACACGCTCATTTGGTTGTGGCTAGATATATTTTAATTGTCCAGTGGAAGGTCGCTGGAAGTAATTTCTGTAAATGAGTCCGATTTCTCCATTTCAGCAAGGTTAGGTGTTGATGCCTTTCCCAAGATCTCAATAGTCATATTCTTCCCTACTTTTTCATTGCTTTCACAGTGGAACAAATCCCTTTTTGAAAGATTTTATTTATTTGGCTCTGCCAGGTCTTAGATGCAGCGTGTGGAATCTGTTTGCCGACCAGGGATCAAACCAGGGTCCCCTGCGTGGAGAGCTGGAAGTGTTGGCCACTTGACCAGCAGGGAAATCCTCAGGACAGATATCCTTATTCCCATTTTAGAACTAGAAAACTAAAGTATGAAGATTAACTGGCACTGCTTCAACCTTTGGAAACTTACCTCCTCTGTTTCCTCTGGAAGCAATTTTAAATCAATCCATGCGAGTTTGTTGTTTTATTCTCATGCTGTGCTTTTAGATGACTGGAACCCGTCTATAAATCTGCTTATTTACTAAGTGTAACCTGTTTATTTTGACTTTTTTTCTCTGTGTGTAACCTCTAGCACTATTAACTGGCAATTGGATCATTGACTTTGGTGATTTAATTTTTTGGCAAGGATACTGCTTGCTTATTGTCGGGAAATATTTTTTCTGTCATTGCAACTATTTAGGGATCTTCTAACAAAGCACAGTAGTGGGAATGATATTTATTTACGTGTGGAAAACTGTCAGAATTTCCACCATGACAATAAAATTTATGTCTATGACAGCAATCTTTTAACAACTTTTAAATACTTTTTGTTGTGTTTTAGTTTTTGAATTGCATTTTATTTTGGGATGGTAACTGCTTAAAGACTACTTTCTTCATATGATTTTCAGACCAGAAAATATTTTTAAAACCTTGTATTTGGAGGTTATTGATCTAAAAATTGGTTTTTTTTTTTGTAGAAGGCTGCCAGGAAATTTCACTGTGATTTTGAGGAGAGCTGAGCACTTTTGGTATCAGTGCCCTTGAGAAATACAAGGGCAGCATTGGGTATTTCACTGGCAAGTACTTCCCCCCCCCTCAAAACTTAGGTTAAGTTTTAAAAGCAGAACATTTTTCATAAATGATTAATCTTTGTTCTTTAAAGTTTGTCTTCTTTGTTTTCTACATTCAACTTGGTGATGAAAAAGATTATGGGAAATAATCTATGATTTGGTACCTGCTTTTCCTCAACTAGCAAGATTAATATACTAGCTGTAGAAAAAATACCACTTGTTTTCAGTTCTGTGAATCCCTTAGTTGAGCAAATTGCCCAGAATACGCTGCTAGACAATTTACCTTTGGTGCACAGCGGACCCTGTGATCAACTAAGTTTGGGCACCGTTGGGTTGACTAGAGTAAAATCATTTTCAAAGATTTTTTTCTTGAAACCTGACCTTTGCAAATGATTAGCATATATTTAAACATCTGTTGAAAGAAATAGGGTTCTATGACTTTTTCAAAATCAGCAAATCATCAACAACAAAAGCCAGCAGCCTCCCGCTTTGTGTCCAGAATGCCAAAGCAGTAAATCAACTGAAAGGATGCCATCAGGCAGGCAATGTGGGGTCACACAGGACCCTGAAAGTGCCTGCTAAGTCACTTCAGTAGTGTCCGACTCTCTGCAACCCTATGGACTGTGGCCCTCCAGGCTCCTCTGTCCATGGGACTCTCCAAGCCAGAATACTGGAGTGGGTTGCCATGCCCTCCAGGACGCTGTAGGAGCAATCCAGTGCCTGATGAAGCAGCCCGCAGGGGTCTGACAGAATGAAGAAACCCTCCAGCCCTTCCTTGCCGGCATCCTTCCTCGTGTCCTCAGCCTTTTCCTGCCCACTCTGCCTTCAGAGTGTGAGTGCAGCAAGCTAGTGGGGGAGGCTGGCTTTTCAGGAAGGACAGTGGAGAAGGGTGATGTCAGGTATCGGGAAGGGGAGCCTGGGGATCAGAAAGGAACCCCGGGTCCCATTTGTTCCTGCCCTTCCCCCCCCACAGGGGCGGAGTTCCACAGGGGAAGCTGCAGCCAGGCGTAGGGGCTTCTGGGGGGTGTAAAAGTTGTAGAATATTGCTTTTTTATTTTTTTTTTAACATTTATTTATTGATTTGGCTGTGTTAGGGCTTACTGGCGCATGGGGGCCCCTCATTGCATTGCGCAGGCTCATTGTGGCGCTCTGGCTTAGTAGTTGTGGCACATGGGCTTAGCCCTTCTGTGGCGTGTGGGATCTTCCTGGACCAGGGATTGAACCCACCTCCCCTGCACTGCAAGATGGATTCTTAACCACTGGACCGCCAGGGAAATCCCACAGAATATTGCTTTTAAATGCACCAACAGTGGTACTACAAATAATATGTCTTAATGTAAAAAATAAATAAGAATACATGAGAGATTGCCTTGTAAAAATTTTAAAACAGCTTTAAATGCGTTTGGATGTGTCACCTTATATGAGGTCCAGCTTTGGGAATATTCAAAATTACAGTTTCCCTTGAATTCTGTTGATCCAAAAAAGTCCCTTCATCTAAAACTATGTCCTTAAAAAGAGTGGGGGGGTGGAGAGGATAGTTGAACCACTTCTCCATGAAGGCTTACACACACACACACGGCTTTTTACCCCCAAAGCGGCAATCTCACATCCCCATCTCTCTACACACACACACACACACACACACACACACACACGGCTTTTTACCCCCAAAGTGGCAATCTCACATCCCCATCTCTCTACACACACACACACACACACACACACACACACACACATTCACACACACACTCTCATCCTCCCCAGCCCACAACGTGGAAATCTCCCAAGCCCTGGGGAGTGTCTTCCCTCCCACTGATTTCCTGCTCTTCCCGCCCCCAGACCCTGGGAGGGTGTTTGATTTGACCTCTTCACTGAGCACGGGGACGACTCCCACTCCTGCCATCCCCACCGTCCAGGGATGCAATGTGGGTGTGTGTAAGCGGTGTGGATGTGTGTAAGTGGTGTGGGTGTGTGCAAGCGGCAAGGGAGTGCCAGCATCGGAGTCTGGCCACAGGCAGTGTGTTCTCCACGTGATAGGGCCCTGCGTTAGGAAAACACTTGTCCCATGAGCCCAGGCACAAAAGAAGATTGTTTTGAGGGGCAGCCTCAAATACCCAAAAAGACTTCTGCCTAACAATCTTGCTTACTATGCCCATTAAAAAAAAAAAAAAACAACCTGCTTAATGGTTATCCTTAAGTATCTATTCAGTCTGTCATCGTGACTTTAGTCTATCATTTAATGAAGTGCTTTTCAACTTAAAACACTGTACTTTCCTGACCTTAATTCATCCCTCCATCCATCTCACAGATAAAGAATAGATGGGTGGCTTCCTCCCCACATCTAAAAATTGCAAAACCAGGATCAGAAATCCTGTACTAATAATTCCCCATCTGATAGATCATGGATCATTTTAGAGGCTAGGTTGATATTTTCTTGGCTGAAATTATTAGTCGGTTAGAAAAGAGTTAACAAACTTTGATGAAGACACATAACTTACTCATGTATTACGTATTTTACAGGTCTTGAGGATGGGGAAAACAGCTTATATTTGTTTCAGGTCCCTTTTCTAAAACACAAGACATGTCTAATAAACTTTGAACTGTACTTTGATTTTTTTTTTTTTTTTGAAGGAAGGCAGTTTCAAAGACTGATGTGTAAAGGTTGGGCAATGCTGGCTGAAGTGAATTCTAGATCCTATGTCAAACATTCCTGTTGATTCACTGCACAAAGACAGGCAACGTGTCCAAATGCATTTTTCCTAAGCATTTGGTCGTTTATTTATAAAGTGGGAATTTGACACTTTTCTTTCTATATCTCAGAGAGAGGCTGTGTTATTTGTAGAACTCTGATATTCTCCAGTAGAAACGGGCTCCTGACTGTACTGTCTGTTCCGCTTTTAATGGTTTGATTGGATTATTTCTAGAAATCTGACCACCAAGATGAGGAAGGAGAACAGACATCATGTGCATATCAAAAGAAGTGTTTCTGGTTGGACACAGTATGGTAGTGGTTGAAAATACTGGTGAATTCACTTGAATTCAAGTGCAGGCTTTGCCACTCACTCATGGTGTGACCTTGATTAAGTCATTTAACTTGTCTCAACCTGCTTCCTCCTCTGTAAAGAGCTGGTGAAAAGATAATAGAAAATATATTTCATGGGATGGTAGTGAATGTTTGACTAGTTCTTCTGGATTCTATTATCCCTCTTCATTATAATATACAACAAAAGTCATCCGTTAACTAAAACTGTGGTAGAGGTTCATGCTCTGAAATTGCTTCTTCTGAGTCATTGCCCTATAAGCAAATCCCTTGAGTAATTCAAACCTTAAAAATAGGGACATATGACTTGGGTGAAGTCATTTGCTAGCTTGTTCTTCTACCTCTGATCGGGAATCAATGCCATATTTTGGTAAGTTGATCTTTTCCTGCAGCGTGGCTAGAGTCTAGGCCATGAAACATTTTCACAGGTAAATTTTCCATATAATGAGATCCTCACCAGAGAGCATATTATCAATGGTTTTTATCCTGTGGTGGGGGTTCAGAGAATTGCATTCCAGTAAAGACAAACCTGTTTTTATGATAGAAGTCATCGTTGGGTGGTAGCCAAGGTGACCTGCCATGAACAGCTTCATTGTGTGGTGGGATTACTGTGGTTCCTTTTTCTAACAAGATTCTTAATTTAGGAGTCCCAGGAAGCAAAAAGAATGACAAGGTACCCACTTAACGCAGGAACTGGGGTGGACTATGAAAGGTTGCCTTGGGAGTCCTTTATTGATAACCAGCCTTCTTCTCAGCTGTGCCTAGACCCTATGTAACACCCAGGTGGATAATCCTAAAGATGTGGGTGTAATGTGTGCACATTTATATTTAAGAGACAATATATTCTAGTAGTTGAGAATACCAACTCTAGATCTAGACTGTAGTTTGCACCCTAGTTCGTCAACTTACATTGGCCAGATACCTTAGATAATTATTGAACTCCTTGTGTTCATTTTCCTTGTCTCATAGGAAACATTTTTCGTGTCTACCCTCCTCATAGGATTGTCAGGAGAATTATAAGAGTTCTTGTGTGAAAGCACTTAGAACAGTGTTTGACACATGGTGAAAGTATTAGCTGTTACTGTTATGAGATTATAATCATGCCTTCAGGAGGGAAAGACAATGGATTAGGGTCTGATAATACCCTGAGCAAAAACAAATACAGACATCTGTCACTTAGCCTGCTAAAAGTTTCTTTCTTGTTGGTGCCACTGCCCTTGTTAATGAGGTGGCTGCGCTCTATGCAGACATCCAGGAATCTAGGTCCCTTGTATATCATAGTTCATATTCTAGGGCATCTTCTGGGCATATTTTGAGTTCAGTGATCTTCAGCATCCAACTGGCAGATAACGAAAGAGGTGTGTTTGCTCAGGAGTTCTTAGAGACCAGAACTTCTCCCACACTCCCGTATTTCACTTGCTTCATTACTTCTCCCACATCCTGTTGACTTGATTTCACATTTGGTACTTCTCCCACAATTCCTTGGCCAAAATGGGTCACATGGCCCCACATACCTGCCGAGCAGACTGGGAAATGCAGTTTAGCTATGTGCCCGGGAAGCAGAGAAGAATGTGAATATTGGTCAGAACTTGGATAAACCAATAGCAAATAGATGATTTTGACTTTGGTTTATGGTTTCACTATGAAGCATAAGCATTTTTCAGCTTAATTTTGAAGATGAATGGGAAAATCTACTCCCTTGTTTGGTGGACAATGCTCAAATTCTAATGTCAAGCAGAACTTCAATTCCATTACCACTTCTGAGTAAAGTAATAATGAAAGCTAACATTTATGGAGCATTTACTGTATACCATCATACTAAGCAATTTACATGCTTATTTTACCTTATTTAATAAGATGAAATTAATTTATTCAGTCTCCACCACAGCCCTTACAGTGTAGTACCAGAGTTGTCTGAATTTGATGAAGAAAGTGAATTATGGAGAAGTTGTTAATCCAAATGAAAGAATATATATTTTCACTTGTAATATGTCTCTCTCTCTCTATATATATATATATATGAATTGATGAAGAATTACAGGATTAGCAGAAATTAACAAAATTTTCTAGAGAGCAAATTTAAAGTCCTCAACTCTTTTCTTCTTAGGAAACCAAGTCTAGCTATACAACAGAAGTGACTAAATCCAGGATAGGGTGTTCACTCTACCTGATACAGCAGTCATTAATTTGTCATAAGCTGGGTTGTTTCTCGGGGAAACCTGACACATATGTGCATGGAAAAACACACATTGGTGTGTACTTTATCCTTTGGTTTATTTTAGTTTATTTGCTTAGCTGAACATGCTGTGTTTATTACCAGGTTAACCATGCATGCTCTGCATTACTCTGAAAAAGTAGCTTTTCTGTCTTAACCTGCTATCTGTTTAGATATTCCTTGAAAAATCAGTTTCCTTACTTGCATGGGATCTTACCATTTTAATCACAGAGGTTAAATAATCTAATGCCGCTGGTATGTGTGCTTTTATCTTTTGAGTATAGCACCCTAAAGAAAAAAGGTAAAAGCACAATTCTGTGAGCCCCTCTAGGTGGACCGCATGAAGACTGATCTTTGAGTCACCAGCTTATTAAGAGATTCTGCATGATCAGTTAAAATGAGTCAGCTCCTTGCCATCTTTATCAGTTCCATAGACTGCAAGTCCCTCCATGGAAGTAAGAGAAGCTTGTAAAAGCAGTGAAAAAGCTGCGATTTAAACAGATGTCAGATGGAAGCAGCAGATGTGTGATAGGACAAAGGCTTTTGATAGGCCATGGAATAGCTGAGTAATTAGAATTTCTGTGTGCCGGGGAACCTACACTGTTGGCCAAGCCTCAAGACAGTTGGACGTGTGCCCAGATGTGCCTGGCCTCATCTGCCTTTCGAAAAGTCTCAGTGTGGTGGCTAAATAAGGAGAATATCGACCTCAGAACATTCAGCTTTAGGGCCACGGGCTCGTTTTATAAAAACAGGAGGGGCTTCCCGGATGGCTCAGTGGGAAAGAATCTGCCTGCCAATGCAGGGGACAGGGGTTCAATACCTGGTCCGGGAAGATCCCACATATGGAGCCACTAAGCCTGGGTGCCACAACTGTTGAGGCTGTGCTTCGAGACAAGAGGAGCCGTTGCGGTGAGAAGCCAGCACACCCCAACTGGAGAGTAGCCCCGACTCACCACACCCAGAGAAAAGTCCGCGAAGCAGCGAAGACCCAGCATAGCCAAAAATAAATAAATAAATCTTTTAAAACAAAAAAAAAAAGGAGAATTTAGACTAACCATCAGAGCTATCTATTACTGATTTCACCACTAGACCTCAGAGTATCTTCCGCTGCATGAAGTTATAATTTTCCTGATCATATTTTTTTCTTCCGAGTGATCTTCATTGAATTGAGAAGGTGACATTGGTTGCCTTAGAGGGTGTGGAACCAGAGCCCTGGGGTACTGAGGTGAGCTCCAAGGCCAAGCTGAAGGCAAGGACCAGGAAATGCAAGTATCCAGGGCCAGCTTCTTGAACTGTTGACGTTGGTAATATATTGTGTTGGCCAAAAAGTTCATTAGGGTTTTTCCATACCATCTTATAAACTTCTTGGCCAATAGCGACTTGGGACTTGGAACCTCATTCTTGAGAGCTGGGGATCCTCTTAACATATCAGGAACCAGGAACAAGTGGTTACCTATATCAGCAGGTTAATTGCACAAACTGCAGGACTTTTCTCTGTGTAGATTATTTGGCATTGTTTAGAAATGACTAATTTTTAAAATATAACAATATATTTTGCTATATGTTTCCTATAAGCAGGAATGCTTTAGGTAAGATTTTTCTTAAGAAACAAGAAAACTTTTTTGAAATTAAAAACAAAACTTCATAAATCCCTCTATATCCTTTGATTTTAACTTAGTAGCAAATAACAACTCTGAGAATCCGTCATGCAAGAAAATATGCACCGTATAATCAGGGTTTCAAAATTATGACCATGCAGTATCTGTGTCTCTTCTCTGGGAAATATCAGCAAACGTAATTTTATGTTAAAGTGAGAAATGACTGCTTATTTTTGTGATGCATAACCCAATATGGTTGTTCTCATTCCACGAGTTAAACTGAGGGTGTTTTTGGTTCTTATGGCACATCGGGCTGCTGTGTTTTCGATTTCATGACCATGGACATGCATTTCACCCCTTGTCTCATTCAAACGCAGCTCAATTTTAACACTAGGAAAGAAACCTCTTTTCTCTGTGCTCTAGGACAAATCACTGTCATTATTCCCCTTTAGGCTTCTAGTCCTGTTTGGGTTTGGATTTCTAATCAAGAGTAGGGTGCCTGCAACAGACACATAATTTCTAGGCTAGGTCTACACAGCTATAATCCCCCTGCCAAACCCCTTAGAGATCTGGGGGGACGAGGGGGTAGATATCTGTTTTCCATCACTTTTTAATTTTTTCCTATTCACATTTCATCAGAACCCGTTCTTTCTTCCCTCTTTCAAGGAAGGATGGTCCTCCTGGAGCTCAATCATTTCAGCCTTCATATTTGTGGAGAAAAAAATATTACAGAGATGGTGCTTGTCTTCAGTCTGAAGGTTCTGCAGACTCTTCGTCAGTATAAGATATTCTTGCTACCACCTACTTGTTCAGCGGGTTTCTGTCTGCTGCCTGTTTTTCTAGGCAACGGCACCACAGGAAGAAAGGAAAGTTTAAATGTGGAAATGACTTCTTATGCGTCAGAGGCTGTGAACTTAAAAGTCATTTTGCTCCCCAGTCTGCTCGAAAATAATCCGCTTTTCCTCTCTCAGTCTTTCAATTATTGAATTATTTGTAAGAGGATCCCCTACTCGTACTCCACCCTATGATGGCTTTCTTGCCATCAAATGTTGTAAACTGTTCATTTCCACAGTCAGTTGTAGATTTCATACCCTAGGTCTCTCTCCTTATTTAAAAATTATTTTTATTTTTTAAATTACTGCTACAGTTAGTCCTGATATTCCGGGAAATAGGCACACTGACATTTAAATGAATCACAGTTCAAAGCACTTAGGATCAATCAATTACATGAACTAAAGTTATTATTTTTTTTCTATTATAGGCATAAAATCATATGGATTCAGTTTTCCAATGGCCTAAGCAACTATTAGCGGTAACCTCTGAAGTTCATACTTTGCCCTTTGCAACAAACAGGGTCAGTGTCAGAGGTATAGTTGAAAGTTTGATTTCATTTAGTGTTGTAAAATTTCATAATGGGTGTTCTTAATTTCTCCAAGCCCAGATAACCACAAATGAGTACAGTATGTATTAGTGGTATTTAATGATAGGTACTTAGGGTGCAAGAAAGGGCAGAGTGGTTTTCATGTATTACTCGGATTTACAGTTTTGTGGTCATGAAATTTCTGTCGTTTATCGGCAGGGTTTTTATTAATACTATTGCTGTTTTCATTGCTTCTGAATGCATTCTGTATATCATGAAAAAGGCCACTATCTTTAAATATACAGTGAAAAGATTATGTAACAGAGTTAAATCAGTGACTGAACAGATGGGCCCATTGTAGGGTCATTATGTGATTCTGCTGGTGTGCTATTTCTGAAGTGTGAACTATTCATTCTGTTCAGATGGTTGGGAAAGCAGCCTCCCCCCAAAGATCTAGACCGATGCAGCACTGTCCAACACTAATGTCACGTGAACTGCAGATATAATTCAAAATTTTCTAGTAGCCCCATTTACAAGGTGAAAGAAAAGTGCTATGGTTCCTTTAACTTAATATATCAAATACTATCCTTTCAACATGTAATCAAACTAAAACTATTAAGGAGACATTTATTTTTTTGTACCAAGACTCTGATAGCCAGTGTGCGTTTTACACTTGGAGCACATTTCAGATCAGACTGATCACAGTTCAGATGCCCTATGAGCCACACATGGCCAGTGGTTGCTGCACTGAACAGCCCAGGTCTAATGTTTTCACAAAGGAAATCCACTAATGGCTTGATGGCAGCTTCAGATAGGAAGAAGAAAGAATCATATGAAATGTCTGCTCATTTACAGAAAAAGAAATGTCAGTTCAGCTGCCATCCTGTCCAATCAAAATGTTGACAGGACTTTCTGGAAAATAGAACTTTAATTTTTTTTTAATTGTTGATTTATACAGGTCAAACGCTGCTCTGTAGAAGGATTGACTTTATTTTTATGGAAAAGCAAACAAACAGTGATTTAATGTTTGTCATTACTTAAAGGAAATTAAAAAGCAACATGTGAGAACCTTAATGTAAAGGGTTCCTTTTTTTCACTCCTTTTTCTGGGTCTGCTGTTGCCATAGCTACAGGGAAGTGATCCAGTAGAAATTAAAGACTTCAGTTATAGTTCCAAAACTTCCTTAGTTATCATATCCCTTTTTGGCAAACAGTTGTTTTTATTGTATTGGGCCTTTTCCCACTGAAAATGTGGAAGTTTTGACTAATGAAGGCATATGTTCTTATTTAATATGGTCATTGGGGCATTAATGCCATTTCAAATGCTTTGAAGCCCTTGCTAACAGCAAGTATGACCATAATTAACAAAAACTAGCCAAAACCTGTCATGGAATCTTTATTTGTGATGATTTTCCTCCCTCAGTGCTTCCTCTGAAATATGGGCTATTTTATGTCATTCTGTTTTGGGAGTCCAAGGGTTTTTACTGTAATTCTAAGTAAGGTGGTAACAGACTCTGTCTTTGTGACCAGTTAAGAGTTGTTGCCAACCAGATGGCCCTCACTGTGAAGAAGCTAAGACCTTTGAGCTTAGTACTATTGATTGGAGATGGAGGTCTTGCTAGGCTATTACCCTCACAGGATAACTGATAGTGAAATGTGCTTGGAATTATCATGGAATGTCTCTGCTGCTAAGTCACTTCAGCCATGTCCGACTCTGTGTGATCCCATAGACGGCAGCCCAAATGTCTCTACAAACCTACAAATGTATCATCCTTGAGATGTCAGGCTCGCATAAAGTCTTTGCATCTTTTTGAAGATTAATAACTTAAACTTAGGAGGCTTCCCAGGCAGCTTGGTGGTAAAGAATCCACCTGCCAATGCAGGAGATGCAGGTTCCATCCCTGTATCGGGAAGATCCCCTGGCAGAGGAAAATGGCAACCTGCTCCAGTATTCTTGCCTGGAGAATCCCACGGACAGAGGAGCCTGGCGGGCTCCAGTCTATGGGGTTGCAAACAGTTTGGCATGACTGAGCAACTGAGCATGCACGCAGCTTACACTTATGGTATGTGCATTCTAAATCGCTTCTGTCATGTCTGACTCTTGGAGACCCTGTGGACTGTAGCCTGCCAGGCTCCTCTGTCCATAGAGTTCTCCAGGCAAGAATACTGGAGAGAAATTGATGAAGATTCTCTCCTTCACCAAGTATTTAGCCAGCTTTCTTCTGAACAAGGCCTGAACCTTGACCTTCAGTGTCTGTCCTTGCCTGGCTTGCCTTTAGCAAGAGTCCTGCTATGTCAGTTTATAGAGAAATCACCCGCCTTTGCTGTCTAATCACCTCAATATCCAGCCAAGTTCCACATCCCCCAACTTTGATGGATAAGCTCTTGACCTGCTCTTAGCAAGAATCCCCCATCCTTGCTGTCTCCTCACAGTGATTTTCCATCCACTGACCCCTCTCTCTGCTCATTGCCTGTAAATCCCTACTTGTCTTGCTGTGTCTAGAGCTGAACTTGATCTCCCATCCATTACAACAGTGTTGACCCCCTAGTGCAATTGTTGTTTAGCCGCTCAGATGTGTGTGACTCTTTGTGACCCCATGGACTGTAGCCCACCAGGCTTCTCTGTCCATGGGATTCACCAGGCAAGAACATTGGAGTGGGTTGTCATTTCCTCCTCTAGGGGATCTTCCTGACCCGTGATGAGCTTGATCTGTTGCCCATTATGACCCCCCTAGTGCTATAGTTCTGAATAAAATCTCCTTTACTGTTTTAACAAGTGTCAGAATAACTTTTCCTATCATCTATACTTCAGTAAAAAAGTAAATAAGAATAACTTTCCCCCAACAAGATAATGAGTTGCATTGGAATCCCATGTATTAAAACTTTGGGTTAATTTTATTGTATAATGGTACACAGTAAGTTCTTATTTCATTCCATATAAGCAGCACTTTAGCTAAAGTCACACCTATGGTTAGAACTGAAGTTCATACTTATTTAGCAAGTACACTCATCTATTACCCTTATTTTATGTAGACACTTTATTATACTTACCACCAATGTGTGGGCTTCCCGGGTGCTCAGCAGTAAGAGTCTGCCTGCAATACAGGAGCCACAAGAGACACAAGTTCAATTCCTGGGTCAGGAAGATCCCCTGGAGGAGGGCACAGCAACCCACTCCAGTGTTCTTGCCCGGAGAATCCCGTGGACAGAGGAGCCTGCTGGGCTACAGTCCATAGGGTCGTAAAGAATCGGGCACTACTGAAGTGACTTTAGCACACATGTGTGCACCACCAATGTGTAAAAGCTGGCCTAAAACTATAAAAATCTTATTTATGCACTACAAGATTTCCCTAGTCTTAACTGTTTCTGCAGGAGTGAGGTGTTTTCAGTTTACAGCACAGGGTTCGCCTCCAAATATGTGGGCAGGTATATCTCCCGTGATGTTCTCTGCTGCCGCTGCTGCTAAGTCGCTTCAGTTGTGTCCGACTCTGCGACCCCATAGACGGCAGCCCACCAGGCTCCTCTGTCCCTGGGATTCTCCAGGCAAGAACACTGGAGTGGGTTGCCATTTCCTTCTCTACTGAGCTGCAAACTTAATTCAACATCAGGCTTAATTTGTTTTAACCTACTTGCAGGAAGTCCATAGGAGGTGGCTTGGAAAGTGGCTCTCTCAGTGGATACTAAAATGAAGATGAGAAAGCATTCCATTTAACCTTTGAATGGCTTTCTAACAGCAGAGAGAACCTGTATAAATGCCAGACTCATCGGGAGGGCTTATTTCTTTAGACAGCCCTGACCCATGTTGCCCACCTTCCTGACTGCCTAACACCAGTATTGTCCTAGATTAAGATATGGGTTCACAGGTTTCTGTATCAGTCTGTTTCCTGCCAGAATGTCTTTCCTCAAGGTTTAGTTATTTTAAAAGTTATGCAAAAGAGAGAAAGACAGCAGAATAACATGTAGTTTCAGTATTTCGTTTTTCTGAAGATAACTTCCCAAAGAGGCACCTTCCACAGCTGGACCAGCTCTTTCTGGACACCAGCGGTGCCCTTCTGTAACCAACTAGGGCCAGTTCATGCCAGCGGCCTGATCATTCATTCCCTGTTCAGAGTTGAGTCTTACAGTGAAACTACTCTCAATCTCCATGTTAAAACCTCAACAAATTTCTGTTTGTTTTTATTAGATTGACCAAAAACTTCGTTCGGTCAAGTTTCTTTACTATCTTACAGAAAATAGAATAAGATATTTCATGATTTTTAAAAAAGCAATCTCTTTTCAAAAATGACTCTGCCAAAGCAATTAAATAAAAGTTCTGTATTGTGGCTTTTGCTAAAGGATCATGTACTGAGTGTGTACTGTATGCACATCTCAACAGGCTATAGACCAGAATGATAGTGATTCAGTGACACTTTTTATTTCTTTCTGAAAGAAGCCAGGGCAGAATCACATATTCACATCAGAAAAGTCACAGCCATGTGACGGGGGGTAGTGTGGAGGCCAGTTGAGCTTACTTACCTGCTTATGATCCTTTTATTTCTTCTGCCTCATTAAAAAAATATTCTTTTTATAAAACTGGATAGTTCAAGGAGAGGTAGATGATGGGGGTGGGGGCCAGCTTTCTCCCCTTGCTGGTCCTGCTGAAGAGCAGAAAAGACCTGGAGATGGAGTTTGGGCAAAGCCTGGACTTCCACATGGAGTAAAGTAGGCGAGAGGACAAAGCTAAAGCCTTCATCAGAACACGTCATGAATCATAACTGTGATGGGCTGACTAATTTGATAGATGTTGGTCTTAAAATGGTGCCCTTTCTGCATCTGCTCTTAAATTTTAGATTTGAATGCTATTATTATAACGAGCTCTTTATCTTTCACAATGAACATGTGGATGACCCCTCTCTCCAGGTGAAATCTCTTTCTACTGGATGCTGGTGGTACAGGTGATGTAGCCGGGCCTGCGGCACAGCCACCTTCTGGGAATGATTCTCTAGACAAAATGCCCTGAAGAAATAAGCAGTCTTTTGATTCTCCACATTGTGAATCTCTACAAAGTGGTGGTGAGGGTCAAGAGACTGACCTCTTGACTCTTTCTATATAAGATAAATACAGAAGGAGGGCAGAGGAGTAAGAAGGAGGCCGGTTGGACAGTCTCTGGTGGGTGCAGAGTATATAGCGGGTGGAGGATGAATTCAACAGAACAATTGTATTTTATCTCATGATAGTTAAGAAATAATCTCTGTTCTTTCTGGCATCCTTGTCAGTTCATTTTTTCTCTTTTGTTCCCTTTTGGCTCTTCCTAGTTCCATCCTAGCATCTCACTCACTTACACTCGTGTTTTCTCCCCTGTGTTTTAGCGACACACACAGAATCCTCCCACCGTCACCCAGCATGCAGAGTCAGACAAGCTCTGACACATGTACCCCAAGGCTGCCAAAGTGCGCCATGGAAAGCCAAACAGAATCCGTAAGCTTTGATTCATCATTTCTACCCCACGGTGTCCAATCCGAGGCTTCTACACGATACATCCTTTCCATCTGTCTATTTGGCAAAAACAACAGAAAGAGGAGAGCCCATGTCTAAAGGCATTGATGCAATTTGTCCAGTGAAATGTTCGAATTTAGAAAATAACATGCCATGGAGTCATCAAAGCAGATTGTATATTATTTTTTAATTTAAAAAATTAACCCAGCATTAACTCACGGCAATATGTGTAGGAGAGCCAAGATCCATAAAATTAGGTAAAAGCTCATGTGCCTGGTCCCTGACCCTGTCTTTCCTCACATCCCAAGTGAGTGTTTTTCTTTTCCCTGTGGGAGAGTTTGTTTTGCCATCACATTGCATAGTGGCCAAAGCCCGTGGCTTGTCGTGTTGACTGCCCTGCCTCTTGGTCGGGTGAATTTTTGAGAAGCTTTTCTTGGTTTCAGACCAGCCTATTACAGAGCCTCCACTGAGAAACAGTCAGATACACTCGACATTCCTGTTCCAAGGAAGGCGGCCGAAACTCACGGCCTCGTGAAAACACTGACACCCGAATAAAAACCTTTTGTGAGAGAAGAGATCCAGAGAACAAGTCATCAACAAGCCTTCTGCCTCCTTTGTGAGGCAGTCATGATTTCTTCCCTCTTCTAAACTTGACAGTCTCTAATCTGAGCCTTTCTCTTCTCTCTCACACTAGGTCCTGTTCCTTTCCTATGCTCCAGATCACCCCGGGTGCTAAATTAGATCCTTTGGCAGCGAAAGCACAGTGAGGAAAAAAAAAAAAAACAAACCACCCATCCAGTTATCTGAGGTTTAGAAGAAGCTAAACTTAGGTTCATTTAAAGTAGCTCCTCTCTCTTTTCTTGGAGTTTCTAAAACAGCCCTCCTTTATTTTGTATGTAAGGAAACTGAGTCCCCAAGAGGTTCCTTGATGAAAGTAACACACTCAGATATGGCAGATCCAGAAGTGGAATATCCTGTCCTAAGACAACCACCTCCTTCCTTCAACTGCTTTAGGTCAGCAAAGCAAAAATGCTTTTAGGTTGGGAAAAGGAAAATTCAGCATAATAGGTCTCCACATGAGAATAACAACAGGGGGAGTGCATCTGTAGGTCAGGAATACTTTCTCACCATCTTATCTTCAGTGTGTTGTCAGCTGATACACCAACAATACCTTTAGCAGAACTGAACAGTCCAGTGAATGGGGCCTGCAAATAGAAAAATGTAGGGACCGGAACTCGGACTTGGCCATGTATGGATTAGCCAAAAGTTTGTTTGGGTTTTTCCGTAAGATCTTACAGAAAACCTTAACAAACTTTTTGGCTAACCCAATGTAAGAATAACCCACCCACCTTGGGACATTACTAGCTTTTTAACTGGAACCCTTGATCTTTACATTAAAAGTCTGAGCAAGCTGATTTTTAGAATAACTAGACTCAACAGGATTCCATTTGGAATCCTTTCCAGCTTGTTCTCAGCAGTGGTTGGTCTCTGGGGTTGGTGTCTCTGTGCTCGCTGACCCTCTGTTTCTATCTGCCCTGTGGCCCCTGTCTCTGTATGGACCCCCAGTATTCCTTGCTTTACTTGTCTAGAAGTGGCTAAGCTGTGGTTATATTATCTTATAAGTAAAGAATACTCCTTGGCAGGAGCTAATAAAGACTCTACCGTTCATTAGAACTGACTTTGGCCAAAGAATTAGCATATCTCCAGGGAAATGTAGAACCCATGGGGTTCTCTGGAAATCATATGGATTCAGAATCATATGGAAAATCAAGATCTCTTATGTGTTGATAATAACCCTTGGGAGGAAGTACATGGTGAAATAGTTAAGATTACAGATAATGAGCATGGCTGTTGATAAGAATTGTGAAGGCTGTGGCTTTGTCCTGTTATAACACATGCACTTGCACACACATACCCATTCACGTGTGTGCACATTGATAACTAGTGAATTTATAGGGAGGGAATCCCTTTGATTACAGCAGAGTGAGCATCACTTGTTAAATCTTCACCTGTGGTACAACCCAGGAGACTTGTTTATCTCTCTTGAACAAGTCAGCCCAGAGGTCCTGCCAGAGATGTGTATATTTCATTAGCTGGAAGGTATTGAAAATGAAGCAGAAAATGTTCCCCTTATTTTTCTAAGGAGCCACAGGCCTAATGTTCTAAGCATGGTTTGTCTGTGTATAATTACAGAATCGCCAAAAAGGACGAAATGAAATGTTGAAAAGGACAGAGATAAGATGCTGATGAATTAGAACATACTTCAGAGGTCAGGACTCTTTAGACTAGAAAGGTGAAAACTCTATTAAATATTCCAGTTCTATTTTCAAGTATGGAGTGGCCTTGTTTAATAAATATTGGTGTTCTGGATTTAGGACTCAGTTTCCCTCACCAGCCCCCATGAAATTTGAAGGAAGTATATTTTTATTTAGAGAGGAGAGGGAGGGAGATAAAGAATTGGTTTGGGAAACTTTTAGTAAACTTAATAACCCAGAAGATGCTGTAGGTTGAAAGTATGAGCTGTTCAGATAAATTCTTAAATAAATAGACCCAGGGTGTATCCTTGAGTTGAGTCAAAGAATGCTATAAAATATGCCTTTGTGTCAGAAACAGACTACATGTTGAGCTTAAAAAAAAAGATCTGCCTTAATCCTTCCACTTTGGGGTCCATTTATTATATTTACATTTTTAGTTACTTGATATTTGCCAGAAGCTAGTACATTGATCTCTCTCTCATTCCCTCTGTCTCTGTCTCTCTCCTTCTCATACACATACACACACACACCCCCCACACACACAGAGTCTTCTGCACTCATGTGATTTATGATCTAGTGGAGCAGGCAAACATATAAGTAACTAACTTTATAAAGCTATATATAAATGAAATAAATGCCATGTAAATATTGACAATTGTCTGTGAAAACTGTATTGAAGAAAAGAATGATTGACTCTGATGTGAGAGGCAGAAATGCCGTCTCAAAGACCTTAGCACCTGAGCTGCATGTTGAAGAATAAGGGGGAATTAGGAGAGAAGTGTGCGTGGCCTGAGGAATCAATCCAAGCAAAGCAGGAAGGAAGTGAGGCTCGGGACCTGGGCAGGATGCAGAGAAAGGCGGGCAGAAGAATCAGCTGGAAAAGGACCTAACACAAATCAGACACAGGTAGTTTAGACTTATGGTTGTAGGCGGTGGGGTCCTTACTGGGTTTTGAAGATGGGAGTGGCATGATTTTGTCAATGCTTTAAGAAGCTGTCTCTGGAGCAGTGTAGGGAAGCCAGTAGGGAGCCAAGAAATGTGGATTGGAGCTGCTGAGCTGTGGCAGATTCACTGGTTGGTGACCAAGTGCCTGTAAAGCTTAGCCTCTGAGGGTAGCCCCACCCAGGGGTCCACGGGGAGGCTCCAGGCATTGACATAAGTATCGATCCTTTTCACATCAGGAGTTTCCAGCATGACATGGAACTTTGTGACCACCTTAGCACTACACAGCTGAGGCAACTGCTACACGTTTTGATTCCATTTAATTCACCTTTCTTCTTGTGACTCTTCTGTATTTATATTTTGGCCAAAATAACTCTGCCATCTGAGTTATTTTGCCAACTTAATATTCCCCAGGGGAGTTCAGGCTTCGCTTGGCATTGTATATCTGCACAGTCTTCTTGCTGAAATTCATACCCTCGAGAGTATCTGTGAGCCAATTTCAACACCTCATCGTAACATCCTAAAACCTTTACATGCACTGAAAAATGGGTAATGCTCATAAGAACCTGTTCAACCATATATAAAAATGACAAGGATGATCACACAAAATAAAATTAAAACGCAGCACTTTGCCTGTAGTGTTAACCGTCCATAGCACTCAATGCATTGCTGCCTTGTATTCATGTTGCTTGTACCTCAGGTCTCTTTCCACGTCCAGACAGTCAGTTGCTTGAGGGCATATATACTTTATTCATCTTTTGATTGCCCCTCAGGTTAAGGGAAAAATTAGTCTGGTATTTGTTAAAATGATAAGAAAGATTTTATTCAGGACTATTGCACTAGAGAAGGGGGCAATAGAGGATGAGATGGTTGGATGGCATCACTGACTCAGTGGACATGAGTTTGAGCAAACTCAGGGAGATCATAAAGGACAAGGAAGCCTGGTGTGCTGCAGTTCATGGGGTCACAAAGAGTCGGACACAACTTAGCAACTGAGCAACAACAGTATTGCATTAGGGGGTTAGCACTGTTGTAATAGAGGCAAGAGATCAAGCTCAACTATGAGTCCAGCAGGCCAAGTGGAAATTTCCAGCTGATGAACTGAGGAGGGGGCTCAGGGATGGACAATTACAAAGAGGAGACATCAAGGATGGGGGGTCCTTGGGACTTGCATGGCTGTCCTGTGGTTGGGACTCCACACTCTCAAGGCAGGAGACACGGTTTGATCCCTGATAGGGCAACTAGATCCCACATGCTGCACGGTGCAGCCTGTAAATCAAACAAAAAACAAAAACAGATAAAATGAACAAAAGGATGGAGGATCCTTGCTAACCTGGCCTTACAGGCCTTGCTCAAGGCAGGCCAAGTGAGGTGGATAAGGTATTTCATCAGATATTGAGGGTAATCAGATATCAAGGGTAGGAGAATTCTTGATAAACTGACATGGCAGGATTGTCACTGCAAATGACTCAGCAGGCCAAGGTCAATGAGACATAGTGGAAACAGGGCTCAAAGGAGTCTGTCTGATGAGAGAGTCTTGTCAGCTACAAGGCTGAGTATTGCTTGTTTAGTGTTTAAGAGAGAGGGAAAGAATGTGTGTGTGTGTGTGTCCTGTAATGCCCCATACAGTTTGTTTCTGGACCGAGAGGCATCATTAGAGATTTGTGTAACAGTCAAGGGAGCTCTAGGGGGAGGAATTGGCCAGTATATTAACGAGGGCAGAGGGAAGGGGCCTATTGAGAACATGGTTCAAATCAGAAACATTTACCCAGTTTACTTACATTTTGGTAGAAAATGACTTTTTGGTTTTGATTTTAATTTGAGGAAGCATTAACTTTTAAAGAGAAATCAGTTTTCCCTTGGTGGTTTTCATAATTCTTGATGCCCTATTGCTATGTTTTTAAAAATAAATATTGCTAGCAGTAAAAAACTATCTTCAGCATCAAATGATTTAAAGTAGCCTATCAAGATACTAAGGGCTTCCCTGGTGTCTCAGCAGCTAAAGAATCAGTCTGCCAGTACAGGAGATGTGGGTTCAATCCCTGGGTCGGGAAGATCCCCTGAAGGAGGAAATGGCAACCCACTCCAGTATTCTTGCCTGGGAAATCCCATGGACAGAGGAGCCTGGCGGGCTGCAGTCCATGGGGTCACAGAAGAGTTAGACACAACTTAGCGACTAAACCACCACCACGACCATCAGGATACTAAACATAAGAATGTGTTTTACTTTTTATAATTAGGTATGTGTCTTTGAGATGTCTTTGTTAAATATGTCTTCTTTGAGAAAAAAAAATTAAGTATCCTATCAAGAATTTTATAGAGGGGAAAAGGAATAAAAAGGTTCTGAGGGAACCGTGAACTGAAATAGAAAAGTACATTATTTTCTATGTTCATTCTTGAAGAAGGACTTCTAATGAGCAACATATATAATACATATAATGTGCCATGTATTTTCCTGTTGTTCTTTGGACCTTGAAGAATTAAGGAGAAGTTGAATAAAGATGGATAATATCAAGCATGAGTCTTATAAAAATGTGTATGAGATATTCCAGCTCTAGGACCTTGTTGCCATGCAGATGTGAATTGTTTAACTTGGAAAAGGGTTCATAGCGGTCAAAATTTTACTCAGCAGAAAACAAAAACTTAACAGAAAGTGCTCAGAGTTTCTCTTTGCATTAGACCCTAGGACTCCAAAGAAAGGAGTTTCCTCTGAAACAGAAATGTGTTCAAATGTTAGTAAGCTAAAAACTCAGTGACTGAAGATAGAAGTTTCAATATTCTTTTTATTCTTGTGGTATCACACAAGGTTAATTGTTGGCTTGCTTTGGGGGACAGTGGGTAAGGTCATCAGACTGCTATTTTGCTCTTAGTTCCAACAGTGCACACCCACAGGCAACTCAAAGGTCTCTACAGTATGCTGGGGGTTTTATGAGCTGAAACCAGCAACCCTGCCTCCCACTGACTTTTCACAGTTGTGCATGAGGACTTTTTCATCTGGAAAAGAATAATGTGTCTAGTCTAGGTAGAGTCGTCAGGGAAGAAAGAGTCCAGGCGCCCAGACTACTGGTTTCTCCTCTTCCACCTCCCTTGTCTCTGGGCTGTGGAGCTTGGTCAGCCCTTTCTTTCTCTTCTGTGTGAGTCAGGTCATAAAGTGGCTGAGCTTGTTTCATTGGCAGTGTTGAGATTTTTGCCAGCCAAGTAACTGTTTCGTTACAGCCAACGCAGAGCAGTGGGAATGCAAGATGCTGCTGGGGGTGCGGGGCAGGAGGTCCCCTCATTCAGGAGGCTTTGTGGGCTTGTGCTGGAGGAATCATGAGCTGTACGTGCAGGAACACAATTTATCTTTTGCTTTTAATCGTCCATTTATTTCCCTCCTACCTTCTTCACCCCACGGTGCCCCGCTGAAATCATAATTCTCTGTCAGGTGACATTTTGTCACCATGGAAATGAGAGCATTGAATCTGGAATTTTATGAATGCACTGTACCATCCAGTGGTCGCAATGTAGAAGAGGTAAAAAAAAAAAAATGACCTTGACAGTGATTCACAAGGTTTAATCTCATACTAAATCTTTTGTTCTTTTCTGACTTTTTAATTTAGAAACAAAAAGTCCACCATGGAAGTCAGGGAGCCAAGGACAAGTAATGCTTCCTGAGGGCATGGAAAGTGGATGTTAAACATACATTTGTCCCTTCAGTCTCTCAAGGTTGCAAGAGATTCCTGAAACCTGAAATATGGGAATAAATGGCCAGGCACCGAATTCATGGTTAATGTAGCTGGTCTTGTCACTTGGATGCTTTAAACACAAAATCAATGAACGTTAATCCTAGACAAACTTATCAGAGTAACCAGGTACAAACATGCTCAACATTATTCTACTTTGCATCTTAAAAGTTAATAATTTGTGTCTTTCACGAGTGTTATTCTCTTCCATGCAACTCAGATTTGTGTCTTGCATCTTCCCTTTCTTGGGTGGAATTCAGAAACTCTTGGTGGTACATAACCTCTGAAAAGTCAGAATAATGGGCAACAGCGCCGGCAGAGACTGAGAGCAGAGTCAGTGTCTGTGGCTGCAGTTCAGCTGGCATCAGAACCTGACTTCCTGTTTAGGCTCCTTTGTGAGCAAAAGCTAGGTTTCAGATCTTAATACTATTTTGGCTTCAGGAGCCCAGTGCCCACTCCAGGGTCACATTGAGACCAACTGGGCTGACTCAGGAAGGAGCCGTCCTGTTGAGTCATCCACTCCACTTCCTGTGTGGGTCCAGAGTTTTCTTTGGAGGCTTCTCATCTAAGTGGTCCCCGGCCTTAGCCTGAAAAATCTGGGAAACTCAGAAGGTTAAGACTTGAACATCTGCAGGACAAGCTTCTGCCTTGCATCTCTATAGAAAGGCACCATTTTGTCCCAGGAGCAGTTGATTTCAAGGAGAAATAGAAAACAAGGTGGGAGGGGGCAGGGGAATCAGAGCTTTGTGTTGTGATGGAGACACATCTCATTGAAGCACTTAAATACTCCCCTTACCTGTGCCACTTTGCTGCCATATAGGCTTACTGTAGGGGACACAGTGGGCTTCCCAGGTGGCTTAGTGGGTAAAGAATCTGCCTGCAGTGCCAGAGACACAGGAGACATGGGTTTGATTCCTGGGCCGGGAAGATTCCCTGGAGAAGGGATAGGCTACCCACTCCAATATTCCTGGGCTTCCCCGGTGGCTCAGGTGGTAAAGAACCCACCTGCAGTGCAGGAGGCATGGTTCAATCCCTGGGTCGGGAAGATCCCCTAGAGGAGGGCATGGCAGCCCACTCCAGGATTCTTGCCTGGAGAATCCCGTGGACAGAGGAGCCGGGCGGGCGACAGTCTAAAGGGTCGCAAAGAGTCAGACATGACTGAAGTGACCTGGCATGCACTCAGGGGACGTGCCAATCAGGGATCTGATTTTTAAAGATTTATAACTTAAAGATTTATAAACAGTGAAGGTCCACGTAAAGATGTACATATAAAAATGCAAAATATTTGAATAGTCTTGCCTTTCTCACAACCGGGACAGGTTATGGAAATTGGTACCTGAACAGTGGAGAAGTACTCCATTCCTTAGCGCTCATGAACTTGACATCGACGATGTAGGAAGGGATTCCATCTGTGTAGCTGTGACTCTGTGGTGGTGGGTTTAAGACTGGGCTAATGAGACAGAAGTGCAAGAAAATTTTCATTTTCATCACATGGAAGTTTTTTTTTTTTTTAAAAAGAAGAGTTTCTTTTTTTTTTTTAAGGTAGAACTATATCCTTTGAATTCACAACGACCAAAGTTGTGATTTCGTATGTAAAATAACGCTGCAGTGCCAAGATACTGCGTGTTTACTCTCTTTCTGCTTTGTCACTGCCTCAGGTGTAAGTTCAGGGATTCACTGTCTTTCCCACATTTCTTTCCTGTACTTCGCACACGAGGTCACAAGGGGACAGTTACCACTGTCAGGAGGATGGATCCCATCTGATGGAAGAGCCGCTTTGGCTCATTCCCATTAGAAGGGCCTCCAAGATCAACACACACAGGAACTGGCGCTGCTGGGCTCCTGATGCTCGCAGAGTCATCCCTGCCCTCCTAGCGGGAGGGTGACCTCTTGCTGTAGCCACAGTGAGCATCCCTCCCCTCACTTCCTGAGAAAAGGGTTCCTGGTGCCTGGTGGTCAAACAGCAAATGCTCCCCAGACACTGCCAAAGGGGGAGTGCTCTGGTGGACTCTGAGATCATCATTAACGGTAATTACTAAAAGTTGAGATGAACAGTGCATTTAAAACATTATGTTCAGAGATAACAGCATTGAAACAAGTATACTATCAAGGGTGAAACAGATCACCAGCCCAGGTTGGATGCATGAGACAAGTGCTCCGGGCTGGTGCACTGGGAAGACCCAGAGGGATGGGATGGTGAGGGAGGTGGGAGGGGGGATCAGGATGGGGAATACATGTAAATCCATGGCTGATTCATGTCAACGTATGGCAAAAACCACTGCAATATTGTAAAGTAATTAGCCTCCAACTAATAAAAATAAATGGAAAAATAAATATTAATCAACAAAATAAAATAAAATAAAACATTAAAGTCCCTTGTTTTAAACCCTGTTCAAGCAGTCGGCTTACGTAGACTGTTTCTGCTTTTGCAAATAAATTTTATGACAGGATGTTTAGAGTTTCATTGGGTTTTTTTTTGGGGGGGAGGTACCCCAGGGGGCAGGTAGTGAGTGAGGAGAGGTGACACATGGAGAATAATTCTCTTTAACTGATTAATAGTTTCATTTTATTCAACAACTACTGAATTAGGCAGCTTGTACCTTTAGTGTTTTTGACCCAGATGCATTGAGATGACAGAAGTGTAGAACAATTGAAAATTATGGCTACAAAATTGCACCCTGGTTGCATGTAACTATGTCTACTTGTATAAGTTTTGTAAGTTTATCTTTTCTCCCCACCTAGATTTTGAAGGAGTCAGAAATTACCTATTAATTTTATATGTATCTTCTCAAAATGTCTCTGCTAATCAAAAGACTTAAGAGCACAGACCACTGAAATGGAAGATTTTCGAAACTATCTGTTGACTGACATCTGATTTGATTGCAAGTTAAGTTTACCTGGGAGAACAGCTAGTGGCATGTGCTATCCAGTGACAGTGTGGTCTTAACTTTGTCTGGGAAGGCAAAGTGAATATTTTTGCAGTCAGATGAAGCTATCTATGTATATAGAAAGTTCTATATACATCTAGCCTTGATAATATATGGCAACTAGTCAATGTGAATTACTATCTAGTGCAGAAAAGAAGTGTATAGATTAGGCCGGTAGATACTAACAAGGTAATTAAGAACCAGGGAGGCAGATTCCATGCAAACTAGATGTTGTTGTTGTTGTTGTTTAGTTGCTAGGTCGTGTCTGACTCTTTGTGACCCCATGGACTGCAGCATGCCAGGCTCCTCTGTCTTCCACTATTTCCTGGAGTTTGCTCAAATTAGTGTCCATTGAGTCAGTGATGCCCTCCAACCATCTCATCCTCTGTCTCCCCCTTCTCCTCCTGCTCTCAATCTTTCCCAGCATCAGGGTCTTTGCCAATGAGTAGGTTCTTTGCATCAGGTGGCCAAAGTATTGGAGCTTCAGCTTCAGCATCAGTCCTTCCAATGGATATTCAGGACTGATTTCCTTTAGGATTGACTGGTTTGATCTCCTTAAAGTCCAAGGGACTCTCAAGAGTCTTCTCCAGCACCATAATTCGAAAGCATCTATTCTATGTGCAGCCTTCTTTATGGTCCACCTTTCACATCCATACACGAGTACTGGAAAAACCATAGATTTGACTATTCTTGCCTCAAGAACCCCATGAACAGCACGAAAAGGGAAACTAGATACTGCAGAAAAATACCTAAAGCAAGAGAGGCTAAGCCAGATTTTGGGAGTCCTTAATAACCTCCAGCTGTCATGCAAATATCAAGAATCACACAATTAGAAAACCCCAAGAAGTGAAGTAAAGTCGCTCAGTCATGTCTGACTCTTTGTGACCCTGTGGACTGTAGCCCACCAGGCTCCTCCGTCCATGGGATTTTCCAGGCAAGAATACTGGAGTGGGTTGCCATCTCCTTCTCCAGGGTATCTTCCTGACCCAGGGATCGAACCCGAGTCTCCCGCATTGTAGGCAGGCGCTTTACCATCTGAGCCACCAGGGAAGTCAGAAAACCTCAGAGGCCATCTGAATCATGCCAGGCAAGCCACTGGTTCTCCAGACCCCAAAGCCACTCGTGCCAGAGCAGGAACCAGATCCAAGGGCGCCTGCAGCTCCTAACAGTGTCACCCTGTTTGATCATCAGTGAGCACTGGTGACACGTCTTTATTCTCCTGTTCAAAAAAATACCCTACCCTCAGTATTCATTTCCCCAGCTGTGCGTACACACCTCGCAAGAGCATATCCTATTTAGAAAAGTCAGCAGTGTGACATGTGCTTCAAAAACAGGACTCTGTAGACAGAATCACCTGGGAAACTCTCTAATACCATTGTCCCCTTAGAGATTTATAATACAGATGGGCATATAAAAGCTTTGAGAAGTTCTAAAAAAAAAAAATGTTCAACTCTGTATCCTAAAGTTATTTGCCTGCCTTGTGCTTTTTTATATTTAGCACATTAACATCCAGGAAACAAGTGTTCCTGGAACATACTTTCAGAAACCTTGCGTGTGCTTGTCAGTTTCCAAACCTAGAGTGACGTTGGTAATCACCAGGTCAAACGTTAGGGACAGAGTGGAAGCAATGGAGTTTGTTTCCAGAGAATTGAGCAAACGCCGAGAGATAGTGAAGGACAGGGAAGGCCGGTGTGCTACAGTCCATGGGGTCGCAAAAAGTCAGACACGACTGAGCTACTGAACTGAACTGAAATGGAACAGCCTGGAAAAAAGAAACCTTTTTGTCCAGTTATTCTGTTAAACCTTCTAAGATATATACATCAAAATGAGACCCAAAGAGCACAGATACAAATTTCTTTGTAAGAAATATCACATGAAAAAGAATCTTTTTTTGGCAGCGATTCACTTGACAATCTGAAAGGAAAATATGTCCAATATAATTTTAACTCTACTAGGCTCCAAGGAACAAAATACTAATAAGGTGTTATTACGTTGCAAGAGGAGTAATTAACCAGCCTCACAGTCTCTGGGCTCATCTCAGGATATTTGCCTTTGTATATTTTGTGCTACAATCTGCTTTTGCAATATGTCTTGTGAGTTCTCATTTGAAAAGGGTGAGGGCTTCTTCAAGAATCCAGCATTTTCCTTCTTCATTTTTTCCTATGCTCATTAGTCAATTTCACGTGGTTTGGGACTTATTTTCACTTAAAGTGAGTTTAAGAACCACAAAATATTGTTAAGAGAATTCTCTAGTTTAGAAGAAGAAGCTGTATCTTTCTTTTTTCAAATGCAAAAAAAACAAAAAAATGCCTGTTCAAATAGCAATCAACAATGCTTAGTAGATCACAGTTGAATTTTACTCTCCTTTAAGGTCAATTGTTTCCACCCTCTTCTTGCTTAATTTTGATGTTTGGTGATAGGGGCTCCAAGTTCAGTTCAGTTGCTCAGTCGTGTCCGACTCTTTGCAATTCCATGGACTGCAGCACGCCAGACTTCCCAGTCCACCAGCTCCCAGAGCTTGCTCAAACTCATGTCCATCAAGTCGGTGATGCCATCCAACCATCTCATCATTGGTCGTCCCCTTCTCCTCCTGCCTTCATTCTTTCCCAGCATCAGCACCTTTTCCAAGGAGTCAGTTCTTCGCATCAGATGGTCAAAGGATTGGAGTTTCAGGGGCTCCAAACCAGTGACCGAATTATGTGTTGTCATTAAAATGCCGCAGGGAAAATAGTAAATGTTTCTGTGCATGAACATGAAAACTCCAGCTTCAGAAAAGAGCTCCTGTTTGCAGCAGCATGTGAGGGGTGAGGTGCGGTGGATAAGCTTTGGACCACACCTGGATCCAGGCGTTTGGGGTCACTCAGCCAAGTAGCAGAGTACACACGATTTCCGCGCCTTCTAGTTCCGCTGCCTCCGGAAACATACAGCCCAGCAAAGGGAAACACAAGAGCATGCCTCCCAAAGCACAAAAGCAGTTCTATTTCCACTGCCTCACCAGATGCTGACGCGAACGCAGTGTGGGTTTCTTCGAAGTTTTAGGACAAGGTAGTGCTAAGTGCAGCCTCAATGCAATTCCAAGAAAAGAAGACTGGTCCGTTCCAGATCTTAAGGCTGTATCTGTTAAAAAGCACACTTGCCGCATGATTTGTCACCAGCTCTGTCATTTGCGTGTTAGGTTTATCACCTCCATGGGAAAAATAATTCAGCAGCACCTTAGGAAGTGATCTGTCTGTGGGGGTCAGCTTTTAACCACAGCGCTTTTACAAATTGCAGCCATTAGTAAACCTGGGGTGATTTATCTTTAAACCGATCTAACAGCAAGCAAAAGGATTTTCTGTGGAAGGAGAACTGTTCAGTAATTAGGGTGACAACGAAGAAAGGAGAGAGAGAGCAAAGGAGGATTTCGTTAGAACATCCTCAGGGCTCCAGGGCCGCATCAGCTGCCTTCAGGTCAAGGGTTTTTTTGGCAACCCCACGTCCGCCTTTCTTGGCTTCGCCGTCAATGCCGAGGCGGGGCTGGGCACTCAGGAAGCTGCACGTTTTACTTCCAGCTTGAGTAATTCACCTTTCTCCAGGCCTCCACTGTAGCTAAAATAAGCCTCCTTTGCACATGGGTTTTGCTGCCTCAGAACAGCTGGTGTTCCCAGCATTTCCCGACAGCGCTTCCCTGCTCGAAACCGTGAGGTCCTCCCGGGCCACAGACACCGTGGTGCCCTTCACTGGGGAGAACAGGGCAGCCACACAGATTCCAGCTGCATCTCACGGGACCTGGTTCTCCCCAGGGTCAACAGATCCCTGGCGATATTGCTGTTTACCCCTGCAGAAGTTTGCCATCAGATAAGCGTCCGCTTTGCAAACACGTTAGCTTTGCACACTCAAATGCATCCTCTGTGAGCACCACTTCTAACCCTTAGAGAGACACATTTTTCCCTCCGTGGGCGGTCACCCCATTCATCAATCAACAAAGAAAAGCAGTGATGGCAGAAGGAAGCAGACTTACTGCCCCATGAGAGAGCAAACAGGGCAAGCCAAGGCTCCTGCCAGGACCTTGCCGGCTGCCCTGCCAGAGGACACCAAATGGTCCCAGCCGGCTAGTGGTCCTAGCGGGTGAGCCGGCTGGGGCCGCTTGGTGTCCCCTGCAGATGTCCAGGGCAGACTCCCTTGGAATGAGGCTTCTCACGTGCGGAGCAGAGGCAGTAAAGCTGAGCAGCATCAGGGTCCCTTCTAGCCTGTCACCTTTCCTGCCATCTTACTCTGTGTCCCCGATCTCGTAAATCTCCCGCTCCGGGCCACCTGGCCCTTGGATGATGTGTGCCGCCTCTCAGTAACCTGTGCATCTCTTCCCACTTAGCCTGAGTGTGCAAACTAACCTCAGCAGTAAACTGCTGGATGTCAGGTGTCTCACTGGCCTCCATCCCTCTGGGATTCACCAGGCTGCCAGCCCTGTGCACAACCCCTCAGGGCTGCAGGAAATTCCCAGGAGCTGTTGAACAAAGCCGCCAGAGGTGGGGGTGCTGAGGATGAGGTCCGTGGCCACGCATGCTGCAGAGATAAACGAGGTCTCGTGAGCGGTCACTGCACACGGTGCAGAATCTATTGAGGCTGCAGCAACTCATGGTATCCCTATGGGCAATTTTCTTTTCCTTTTTTTTTTACTTCAACATTTTTTATGTTTATGTATAGATGAAGCTCAATGAAAAATTTCAGTGGGGAGAGCCCCTAGAACTAAGTAGAAAAAAATCGCATTTATTTTTAATTGGAGGATAATTGCTTTACAATGGTCTGTTAGTTTCTGCTATACAGCGACGTGAATCAGCCATATGTATACATCCATCCCTGCCCTCGTGAGCGTCCCTCCCACCCCACCCCACTGTGGGCATTTTTTCAAGTCCAGGATCCTTAGATGTCAAGGTCAAGGCTGCCTGGCCCTGGTCAAACATCCTTACCTAAAGATTGTTGTTGTTTAATCGCTAAGTCATGTCCGATTCTTTGTGACCCCAGGGACTGTAGCCCACCAGTGCTCTGTCCATGGGATTCTCCAGGCAAGAATATAACTTGCTAAGAATGTCCATCTTTCTTTCTCTCTCTCTCTTTTTTTTTAGGCTCTGCTGTAACTGTTGTTTTATTTTTGGTTTACATAACTTGGAGAATGGTTAGTCCCAGGCGCTGTTTCCAGCTTGTGTGCTCCGGGTGCCCAGTTTCAGGCAGTTCCCACCCCACCCCTCCTCTGCTGCACCTCAGCTAGAAATCCTGACCTGTTCTTTTCTTTCATCAGTGTTGATTGACAAGCTGGATAAGGTCCCACCCTCTGGGAGACTGACCCGAGAGAGGGGTGTTCAAGGCACGTGAGAAGCAGATCTCATTTGTTGCATCAAAATGAATGTTGGCTCTTGGGTCCTGGACTGAATACCTGTTCCCTGGCCTGTTGTGATAAGGGGTGGTTTTCTGGCTCTTTCCTTCTCACGCTAGCCCATTACACACATTCCTACCAGATCAACCTTCAAAACTGGACGCTCACAAGCCCTCAGTCTTTCCAGCTGCCAATCACATCCCCTCTAAACGCCCCTGACCTCACCCGACCTCTCATCCTTCCACCCCCCAGGCCCAGCCTCTTCTCCATGAGCCCTGAGCAGGCTCTGCTCCATCACTCCAAACCCCCACCCAGAGCCCTCCCCACTGCTTGCCACCGCAGAACCCTTCCCGTCTTCTCCAGCACACGTGGGGGCTGTCGCTGACCAACTGTCTCACTGCCAGTCCTTATCTTACCACTGTTTAGCATTTTGATCACTCTTTGCACGTGTGCTAAGTCACTTCAGTTGTGTCTCTTTGCAACCCCTTGGACTGTTGCCAGCTAGGCTCCTCTGTCCCTGGGATTTCCCAGGCAAGGATACTAGAGTGGGTTGCCATGCCCTCCTCCAGGGGATCTTCCCGAGCCAGGGACCGAACCCACATCTCTTATGTCTCCTGCACTGGCGGGCAGGTTCTTTACCACTAGCGCCACCTGGGAAGTCCCAGTCACTCTTTACTGGTTCTGTGTTCTCTAACCTCCTTGGAGGCAGAGACCTCATCTCCAGTCTCTTTTGTATGCTCAATGGCCCTGGGCATGTGAAAACTACTGAACCGTCTTTCTAACCAAGCAATTGCCGACAGGCCAGGTCCACACAGCCCCTGCCTGGCCAAGATTTACCAGGTGGAAGGTCAGAGCTGGGAGGGCCTGGGTGGATGTCTGACTTAATGAGCTATCGCTGAAAGCTGCTTTCGAACGTGTGAAACCCATGCTGCGTGACACACTGCATGTTTCCTTCTAAAGCTGACAGATTAATGAGGATGTATATTGAGTAATTGGGGAGTTTTCTTGGTTTTGCTTTGCTACTGCTGCTTGTGACTGCATGGCTGAATTTATTCAGAACCCATGTCCACTTACCTTTTAAGCAAGGGAAACGTGTATAAATAATGAGAGGCAGGAAGGGGTTATCAAGGCTGAAGGAGCCTGGTTAGGCAGCACTTGGTGAAGAACGCACTTTGGGAATTACTACATTGAATCTGTATCTTTGCATTTTTATGGAAATCACAAAGCACCTACCAATGCTGCCTTCCTGCCGCCCCTCACCGGCTCACTGATGGAAAGCCTGAAGTTTCATACAGTTTGAGTCATCACAGTCATTTCTAGAGGACTGAGCTCATCATCACCCAGAAATAGAGTCCTTCACCAACCCCCTGAGATCACACTGCAGGCCGTGTGGGTGCAACCCAGTGCATTAGGATAGAATTCGGAGCCTGAATCTCTCCGCAGGCTGTGGCCACTCTGAAAAGCAAGTTAATTCCAGACCTGCCCCAGGTCTTCAGGAATAATTTTCAGTCTGCCCTGAACTAAAATTGCATCCTGGGACTTCCCTGTGGTCCAGTGGTGGAGACTCCATGCTTCCAATGAAGGTGGCACAGGTTTGATCCCTGGTTGGGGAACTAAGATCCGACATGCTGCACAGTATGGCCAGAAATAAATAAATGAATATAAAAATGGCTTTAAAAATAAAACATTTTTAAAATAAAAAAATTAATTAAGAATAATGAGATAAATAGAATAGAATAAGGGCTTCGCAGTTGGCACTAGTGGTAAAGAATCTGCCTGCCAATGCAGAGACATAAGAGACACAGGTTTGATCGCTGGTTCAGGAAGATCCCCTAGAGGAAGAAATGGCACCCCACTCCAGTATTCTTGCATGAAGAACCCCATGGACAGAGGAGCCTGGCGGACTACAGTCCCTGCATTGCAAAGAGTCAGACATGACTGAGCATCTGAGCTCTGACCGAGAATAAAACACAGTGGCATCCTGAGGTCCCAGGGGGGCCTTGGAGGTCCCTCATGTGCCCTGGCTTAGGTTAGGGCAGATGTCCACAGCATCATATCTCCAGAGTTTTTATCTGGGGGAGGGAGAAAGGGTTGGTGATTTGCCTCTTTTGGTACTAAGCACTTTAATGGACATAATCTCAGTTAATCCTAAAATCTGTCCTACAGGAGACCCACTGGGGCAAGCATTCCCATTTTGCTAAGCACTGTGCATCTCAGAGAGGCAAAGTCATGTGCCCAAAAGAACACAGCTAGGACGAGGGGAAACTCAGATCTCAGTGATGGCCACATGCTCCCCGGCTCAATCCGCTGGATTTCCAGGCCAAAGACCCAGCTCTGCCACAGATAGCTTTCTGACTTGGGAGAATTATTTTTTCCCTGTGAGTTTCAGTCTCTCCATCTCGCACAAAAGCTAAGACTCCCTACCTCGCTGGGTTTTCAAAAGAATTAAATAAACTGTGAGAAGTCTTGAGAAGATGGCTTGCACACGCACCTATACACACTTAGGACAGCTCTTGAAAACAGAACTTCATATCATAATGCTAATCTCTACAGGGATGAATATGTAAATTTGTATTTCTCCTTAGCAGTTCCTTTAAAATGTATTTTCCAAAAGAAAAGAACCAGTGAAAAGGGGATTTGGGTCTCATTCCAGATATATTTTAAGGTTCTAGTCCCTTCCAAAATTTACAGCCAATGTCAACAAATACTTGGTTTGTCTAATCTCTTTGTGGTTTGCCGAAAAGGTGGATTCAGTGTTTTTCAAAGTTGGGACTTCCTGTTTTTCCCTGATCCATGTTTTTCTCTTTGAATTCTTCACTTTTTTGCATCAGTCAGGAACACATGTGGTGCAGTCATATGGAACTGTATTTGAGAGGGTTAGAAATTAGGTGACCAAAAAAACTTGGTCATTTTTTTATCCATTCAATGGACTTTCCTCTTCACATAGCAGTAAGTGACTATAGAGAAAAAGCTTTTATTCTGTAGAAATGGTCTTTTTAGCAGGATCAAAGGGGAAATTTTAATCATTTTACTTGTCAAGAAGCATCATTGAGTAGTTGAAAGGAATCTTAAAGCTTTAAAACAGATTAAAATGTACTGTCAGAGTTACACAATAAGAAATCTACTTACTCCTCAAAGTCCAGAGCTCTCATTGGTTTTATCTTAATGTGCAATTTAAAAAAAAAAAAAAAGAAAGAAACATCTGCACTTTGCCATTTAGAAACTTAACAGACAGCCTTTAGAAATTCCCTTTTACTCTCCGTGAAATAGGAAGAAATGTTTGCTTTGGTTTATTCCTAAGTGTTAAGGAGAGGTTATCAAGTCAAAATCTTCAGCACTTCAAAGAATTTCTAGCCAAGGAACTTAGCAACTTCGTCACCAGCACTCTGGGACACGTGAGTTTAAAGTACTTGAAGTGGACCTAAATGTATGGTGGGGATACTAAAGTTGGTTTCAAAAACAAGTGTTTAAGCCATAAGGAAGCCCAAGGTTCAGGCTTGGTAAAACAGTTCTACCGTTGAGGTTGGAATGATTCTTAAACTCTTCTATAAATGCTGTTATACGCAATGCCAAATGAGTTTAGATGTAGTTTTACCCAAAGAGTATAGTTTTTGTACATTTCTTTTTGCACAACTATTTAGGTCTCATTCCATATACCTTTATTCTAAAGTTCTTTTCCGCTCATTCTGACCAGTTAGAATTATCATCCTGTCTGTCTGGCTTGTGGAGGTGCGCTGCTGTGTTTGTATCTTAGCACTGTTTGCATCAATCATCCTTCTGTGTTTCTCTCTCCACCTTTGTGTTCGCTCTCCCTCTCCCCCACTGCTTTTTCCATCTTCAGCTCCTTGAGTCTTGACCCCCTCCTTGTCATACAAAACGGCCCTAATCCTCAGGACTTTCACTGAAGAGCGATTCGTTTTTGTTCGTTTGCAAGAAATTCGTGTCTGACTCTTGCAACCCCCATGGACTGCATCCTGCCAGGCTCAAGCCCCTAATTGAAAGGTTTGTGGGGAATATAAAGAAATGCTCAAATACACTTAGTGCGTACAGCTTATTTGCCTGGCCCCATGCTCTCTGTTGATCAGCGTACATGACATGAAAGTGAAAGAAAGTGAAAGTCACTCAGTCATGTACTATACAGTCCATGGAATTCTCCAGGCCAGAATACAGGAGTGGGTAGCCTTTCCCTTCTCCAGGGGATCTTCCCAACCCAGGAATAGAACACAGGTCTCTCACACTGCAGGCGGATTCTTTAGCAGCTGAGCCACCAGGAAAGCCCAAGAATACTGGAGTGGGTAGCCTATCCCTTCTCCAGCGGATCTTCTAGACCCAGGAATCAAACCGGGGTCTCCTGCATTATAGGCGGATTCTTTACAAACTGAGCTGTCAGGGAAGCCCTTATGACATGACATGGTGGCCATAAAAGATTAACTGTCTGTTTGACTATCGTATGATGTTTATTGGTCAATAAAGAGCACAGTGCCAGGCAGATCATCCATACTGACTTATTATATGTGAGTGAATGAAATCATTCCATGAATAAATAAATGATGACAATAATTTCTCATGACAGGAGCAATCATATGGCTGAAACTGATTAGAGAGGGGTTCCTGGTGGGAAGAAAGATTTGACCTTGATCTCAGAGGATGGCAGACACTGGCCTTTCAGCTGGGATTGAGGGCTAGCACAGCAGGGAAATTCAGAGGTCAAGGTCTTCCCAAGGGGAGCAGTAATAGTGAAGTTCACAGAACTCCAAGAAACCTTCCCTGCCCCTGCAGGCTAGGCTCAGTGCCTTTCTGCTGTCGTCAGACTGTGTTATAATTGTGGTGTGACCTGTTTGTAAGTATATCGTGACTTAAGCACGAAAGTCAAAAAGGCTGCTATTGTTGTTCAGTCGCTTAGCCATGTCTGACTCTTTGCAACCCCATAAACTGTAACTCACCAGGCTGTGTCCATGGAATTCTCCAGGCAAAAATACTGGAGTGGGTTGCCACTCCTTTCTCCAGGGGGATCTTCCCAACCCAGGGATCGAACCCGGGTCTCCTGCATTGCAGGCAGATTCTTTACTGTCTGAGCCCCCAGGGAAGGTCTGGTGGGAGGTAGAAGTAGGTAACAAAGGGCTTGAACAAGCGGCAGCAGGAGGGCGAGTTAAACAAGAGCAGATCTGTCTTTTCTCTTGCTCAGAGGTCTAGATTTTGGAGACTTGCACTGTCTTTGGACGGCACACAGCTTCTAGAATTCAGCCTCGTGTTTAAGCTGTCAGAAATCAGGGTGTCTTTCAAGTGAGATGAACAAGAGGAACCCTTCTAAGAGGTATCATCCCAGGTCATCACAAAAGCACACTGATAATTTATCGAAAGGGACTTCCCTGGTTGTACAGAGGTTAGAACTACACCCTTCCATTGCAGGGGTCACAGGTTCAATCCCTGATCAAGGAACTAAGATCCTGCATGCCACAGTGTGACCCCCCCGCCCCAAAAAAAAACTTTGCTCTGTGGAGTGGTTCCCTGGTTTTGCCTGCTAAGAATTAGATTATTTCATCTATCTTCTGTGTATTCATTTTTCATTTTAAACCATCAAAGTAACATATGGTCTTTGTCACAAGGAAAGCTATATAGATATGAGAGTCAAGCTGATCATTTTCCTCTTCCTGCCTCCCTTCATCCCATTTCTCCTAAAATAAACAGTATTAAGAGTTTGGTATATGTCACTCTCCAACTTTCTCTCTGTTCATACCCATGTATTTACCCATTTGTGAGGATCTTTTTAAAAAAATTTTTTTTAGTGGAGTGAGAATACATACTGCATATAGAATACTATATTGCTTACAGTACAACGTTCTGCTTCACACTGTGATCATGAGCTTATTTCCAGTTGGATACATTTAGTTGCACCTCAAGCTCTGTGATTGCTGGTCAGCATGCCGACCATATACGCAGCAAATAATAACCATAATTACTTAGCCTTTCCCATATTGGCAGACAGACAGATTGTTGGCAACTGTCTGCCATTGCAAAGAATGCTTTAATGAATGCCTTTGTTTGAGAGGCATCCTGTACTCGGGCTTTATTTTGTTTGGATAGATTCTAACAGGACATTACTGGATTAAAGAGACGGTATGCTCTAAATGGTAATACCTTTTGACATCTTCCTTTGCCAAGGATTAGAGTTGACACTCCAGCCAGTACTGTGTGAAATTTCCTTTTGTGCTGCATCTTCACCAGGACTGGAGGCATGGAAGGAGCGCATGGTGTGCCCAGTAGGCCTGTCTGGAGCCAGAGGGGGCCCAAGCTCCTGTCCCATTGTCAGCAGGGACATCAAGGTCTTCATGTTCGGAATCACTGGGATCTTGAATGGGGTTGTGCTGTTGGGTTGGTCAGAAAGTTCATTTGGGTTTTTCCATGTGTGTGTGTGTGCTAAGTCGCTCAGTCATGTCCAACTCTTTGCAGCCCCATGAACTGTAACCCACCAGGTGACTCTTGTCCATGGGATTCTCCACAAGAATACTGGAGTGGGTTGCCATGCCCTCCTCCAGGGGATCGAACCCACATCTCTACGTCTCCTGCACTGGGCAGCAGGTTCTTTACCACTAGCTGGGAAGCCCATAAGATGTTACAAAAACAAAGATTTTGGCCAATCCAATACTTTAACCGATGCGCTTCTCAGGTGCTTACAGGAAGCTTCTATGCAGGGAGCTTTCTGAGTCACTCACCCTGCAGAACTTCTCTGCCAGACTGCAGGGTCAAGGCTGACCCGGCCACGCTCTCCCATCTACAGCAGCATCACTTGAAGCCAGGAGCCCACCCTAGACTCCTTTCAAAGGGAAAGACCTCAAGGGAGTCTTCACTCAGCCTAACCTACCTAAGGCTCTTAGATTCTCCAAACTACACTGCCATCAGAAAAAAGTAATGATTTCCTTTAGGAAGATTTGCTTCTAGTATTTAATTTAACCATCTGGGTGGGCATTGCGGGGGGATGTTTATCCCACCTACCCCCCCCCCACCTGCCATCCTCCGTCTAGTGTTGATGGAGGAAGGAGTGCCATGCTCTCGATCTCCCTGGCTTCTGGTTTGGGCCACACCATGTATTAACCAAGAGCTTGGGCAAGTCACAGAATCTCTTTGAACCCCTTCTCTATAAAATGGGAATTTTCCATGCTTACCCTGTTGTTGTAGCATTGTTATATACAGCCAGTAAGATAACATGTGAAGGTACATTCAAGACTCTGCCACACTGCCTATGTAAGAGGTTGGTATTCTTCATGTGATCCATAAGTCACATTCCTGGAATAAATTATTGTACACCCAGCCAATATATTTCTGTGGCTGCAGCATCCTCAGGGTTATGAGGGCCAAGTGGACAGGGCCCATGTGTCTCCTTTCATTGGGTCCCTTCGTCCCCTCATTCATGTAGGCAAAAGGGCTGGAGCAAGACAGCACTTCAGTCTATTCTGAATTCCCAAGATCCCAAACCTGAATTATAGTGAATCTGGATTCACAGAAGGAAGCTCAGCATGTGCATTTACTGGCTCATTATTCTGTACATGAAATAGCAAGTACAAAAATGAATTCATTCTCTCTTTAGAAATTCTCAAAGCAGTTCAATTTTACTCACACTTTTCTATAGCTTATTCCTTTATCATATCACTTTTCTGGTGAAAAATATTCATCACAGAACATGGTTATAGTTGTAAAGGCAAGCAAGAGAGCAAGTGAATTGCTCAGCCATGTCCGACTCTCTGCGACCCCATGGACTGTAGCCTACCAGGCTCCTCCATCCATGAGATTTTTCCAGGCAAGAAGACTGGAGTGGGTTGCCATTTCCTTCTCCAGGGGCTCTAACCCTGGAGATCAAACCCATGTCTCCCGCATTGCAGGCAGACACTTTACCATCCGAGCCACCAGGGAAACCCCCAAACATTGGGCTCATCCAGGATTTGAACCCAAAGACAACATAAATTCAGAACATGTAATTCTTGAGCCCTTGCTACAACTGCTGACACCGTTTGTCTCTTGCTTGGTTTGCTTTTGCGACAATGACACTCTTGGTCTGTCCTTGTTTTGTGTTCTTAACAGTTTACTCAGTGAGATGATTTATACTTTACCTAGAATCTCAAAATCGGGTCAATAATTAGCAGGGGGAGGTCATGACAAGCTTATTCACACACAGCAAAGAAAACAGTGGCGTGGCTCTATCCCATTATCTATCACCTACTTGAATTGTGTTGGGATTCCTTTCTCAGTGTGTGTGTGTGGCCGTGCACCAGTGTGTGCATCCGTGGGCTGGAAGGACTAACCTGTTTAATGACTAATTTTGAACTGTGAGCAGTCCCCTCCAAAAATCAGTCAGTTCAAAAGCCCCAGACCCTTAGAGATCTTTCATAAAACTTGGTGTGTGCTAGTTACATAAATACCAGCAGTGAGTCATAGCTGAACCTTGAGCAGCAATAAATGAATCCCACAGTTGAGAATCCAGTAGGAATTCTGCACAAGCTAAAGATTCTAGGATGATACATTATCCCAAGTGTAAAGGAAGATCAGAGACTTTCTCAAGTGGTGTCTCTCGAAAGCTGGAGAGCCTCTTAGCGTTTCTGCCACCCTAGTGATGGAACTGGTACATAAGCTCGGGGAGACAGCCCACCTGGTCTGTGTTCCCGGGTTTCGCCCGTACTGTTTGAGTGTGGTGCTCATGCCAGAGCATTAGTGACCTGATTTCTCTTAGCCTCATCTTCTTAGCATGGCTCAGATATATGATGACTTCAGCATCCCTCCTTTCATCTTCCACTTTTACCCTTGTAGTGCTTGCAACAGATTACAGTTTAGAAAATAATCTTGCTTCCACGTCTTTGGAATTTTCCATAAAAATCAGTCTTCATCCCAAAGTTCTTTGTGTTCTGCTCAGCTAATCCTCTCTGTTTAAAGTAAGCATTTGGCCCTGACTGTGAAATCTATTTCAAAGTGAAAGGAGGGCTCGGTTCAGGATAATAGAATGATGGTTAAGATCTTAAGCCCAGAGGTCAAGATGTTCTGGCTTCTTCTCCCAGCTCTGTGCCTCTTAGACAAAGTGGTTTAGTCTCTCCACGTACCAGTGTTCTCGCCAGTAAGCTGGGAAATAATAGTACATCCCTGATGGAGTGGACAGGAGAAGTGAAGCTCTTAGAACGGTGTCTGTCACAGCGCAAGACCCAGGAAATGTTAGCTTCCAAGACATTTCCATCATCGTTACTATGGTGGTCATTGGATTTCATAAGCTCCACGTGCAAATCGTCATTTGCTTTTTCTTCTCTTAGAATAAATACATTTGTAAATGTCAATAGAAGCGCACTGATGACATTTCAGAATGTTGCAGTTGAGTCAGGAAAAGGAATGGAGCTTCAGAGCTGCTTGCTCAGAGGTCTACAGCCAAATTTAAGATGCAAGAAGAATCAAGAAAAAAAATCTATTCCTAATCATGAAGAGAGTATTAAATAGGCAGAATACATAAGTATATGCTCAGTCATGTCTGACTCTTTGCGATGCCATGGACTGTAGCCTGCCAGGCTCTTCCATCTGTGGAATTTTCCAGGTGAGAATACTGGAGTGGGTTTCCATTTCCTTCTATTGGGGATCTTCCCCCATCCCAGGGACCAAACCCACAGTTCCTGTGTCTTCTGCACTGGCAGGCAGATTCTATACCACTGCACCACCTGGTATGTAGGCAGAAAGAAAGCATAGAAAGTTAGTAAGAAGACTCCCCAGATCCCAGAGTCAGACTATTCTAGGCTGTTGTTCATGGAGTTGTTGTTGTGTTGGTTGTTATTCTGTCTTTTGAATATAAAAGCATTTTAAACTTGGTTTTAAAGTGGGATGGATATAATCTTGACATGTTAACCAAGAATTAGCATCATTTGGGGATCATGTAACTTTCTAAGTATTAAAAACTAGTAGGAAATATGGAATTTTAATAGTAAAGATGTGAGATCAAGGTGAGGAATACGTAAGGACTCTTAAATAGCATGGCAAGTGTTGGTTTTTTAAAGTACACTAGAATTTTCATAGTAATATTTCTTCCTTGTCAAGCCTCCCAACATCTTGTATTAAAGTTAAGTTTAGATAAGTAGTGTTAGTAACTCAGTCGTGTCCGACTCTTTGCTACCCCATGAACTGTAGCTTGCCAGGCTCTCTGTCCATGGAATTCTCCAGGCAAGAATACTGGAGTGGGTTGCCATTCCCTTCTCCATGGTATCTCGCTGACCCAGGAATTGAACCCGGGTCTCCTGCATTGCAGGCAGATTCTTTGCCATCTGAGCCACCAGGGAACCCTAAGCTTCATGTTCAAATGAAAGATCAAGAGGACTTGAGGAGGGTCCTGTGACACTAAAATTTATCCTTGAGTGAACTAACGTATTTCTGGAGTAAAAGATCAAAAGTAAAATGCTTATTGTTTTCCCTGAAGTATTGAAGAAACCAACAATAGAAAACTGAGTTTGCCAAATTTGGTATCTGTTAGGTAATTTGTTCTTTATAGAAACTCCTCTCCAGGTGTGAGAAGTGACAGAGAAAAGCAGTGTTATATTTTGGATTTGCCCCTGTGTTGTCTCCCAGTCTTCAGGAAGCACTAAATACGGACGGTGCTGCCCGGAGCCATGACTCTGATGACCAAAGCGACCAGGCTTCATTTTACCACCACTCCCCTTAAACCACAACCTCATGTGTGGGTGTCAAGCTCTTGGCCAGAGCTCCATAGACAGAGCGAGGCTGTCTCCTTTAGAGGGGTATAGACCCTTGAGAAAATAAAACATGGCTGGAAAACTACCAGGAAGACAAATGATCTAATTTAACCCAAACCACTCTTTAAAATACAGACAAACAGAACAATAAGAGTGGAAAATTACAGGAACCCAGACTCTGTGAGAGGATTGAAATTCAAGGTGCCGATTATCCATGTCACTGGAAGACGCTGTTCCCGTAGGTAGCTCTGCTACACACGTCCTTCTGAATTTTCCACTTTCCCACAAAAGCAAATTTTCTGAGGACCTTAGGTTTGAGAAAAAAGTTTTAATGATATTTCTTTTGCCACAGTAATACTGAGTTTGCTCCATGTCCATGTCATAGAACGTGTAATGCGATGGTTGAAGCTATAGACAGAGGAGTAGTCTTTTATCAAAGAGATTAAATGACAATCTAGCCAGACAGAACATTCCCCATCCCTTGTCCCACTGGTTTTTCTAATCCAGGGTGAGGCAAGTAAAGGAAGTATTCATCTCACTAGAAGTAAAGTAAAGCGACTTGCAGCATTTTATGTAATAATCTGTTATTTTAGGGAACAAAACCAGTTTCCAACTCAATGCCTTTTTCTGACAGCCGTATTTTTTTTTGAAGTATAGTGCTTTACAATGTTGTGTTAATTTCCACTGTACAGCCAAGTGATTCAGTTTTACCTATATACACCTTCTTTTTTATATTCTTTTCCCTTATGATTTATCACAGGATATTAAATATAGTTCTCTGTACTATACAGTAGGACCTTGTTGTTTATCCATTCTATATGTCATAGTTTGCATCTGCTAATCCTAAACTCGGGATTCCCAGGCGGCTCAGATGGTAAAGTGTCTGCCTGCAATGCGGGAGACCAGGGTTCAATCCCTGGGTAGGGAAGGTCCCCTGGAGAAGGAAATGGCAACCCACTCCAGTACTCTTGCCTGGAAAATTCCATGGACGGAGGAGCCAGGTAGGCTACAGTCCGTGGGGTCGCAGAGAGTCGGACACCACCCTGAACTCACAGTATGCCCCTCCTGCCCCTCCTCCCCACACCTTGGCAACCACAAGTGTGTTCTGTAGATAAATTCATTGGTGTCAACTCAGCACCTTGTTGTGGAAAAATTTGAAGAGCCGTTTCTATATGAGCAACATGATCATTTTCTTAGCGTGTGACCATAAATGTCAATTACAAGATTGGCATCCAGCTGTCCTTGGCAGTGCTGAACTGGGTGGCCCTCTCTCCCCAAGCCTGCTTACCCTTACAAGCACCCATCTTTCTGAATTTGGAGATTATCCCCCTGCTTACCTTTCAGGGCACACTTAGCTCTTCGCGGGGTTCTCTCAGCTTCTCCGAGAAGGTTCTCCTTCAAATATAAACTTCTGACTTTCTTTTCGTGGCAGCTGACTTCTGTTATAGGATTTGACTTCACAGGGGGACAGCTTGATATCCAAAGGACGTGGGGGGAAAAGGAGCCGGAAAAAAACTTTGCTTAAGCTTTACACTTGAGTCTAATCATGTGGTCCAATGTTAAATCCTATTTATGTCCATCTGTCTACAGTTAAGGAGTCACCTTATCCAGTACTTACTGGGTGCCCCTGTGACACGGTAGAAATAGCAGGGGCGATGCTTGCCTGTCTCGTGAGAAAATATCAGAGCTACGGGAAGGTGTACACTGCCACTGCCATCTCTTTGCATATTTCAAATACATCAGTTCTACCAAAAATAGGTTTATTTACCCGGAAAAACCAAACCTGCCATCGGAGGATTTTATGAAGGGCAAGATACATCAGCTGGATGTTAGTTAACACGTTTTTTTTTTTTGGTTCACATACTGAATTTTGGCCATGCGGCATGCCTGGTGCTGGGTAGACATAGGAAAGCTGGTAAGCAGCTGAGTAACCAGGCAACCCCAGTGCGGCCCAGTGAGCACGGGCCTGGGACCTGGGTTAGGGCACCAGGGAGCACAGCGGGGCACCTTCCACAATGTGGTGCCCGAACGGATTGTGAGTTTACTAGCAAGTGAGGCCGGGCAGAGGTAAAGGTGATCCCGTGTGGAGAGAAGAACTTGAGCGAAGACCTGTAGCTGAAAGAGAACACGGCATATTCAGAAAACCATGAATAGCTCAGGTGTACTTCCCAGTGGCTCAGCAGTAAGGAATCCACCTGCAACGCAGAAGAACCAACTTCGATCCCTGAGTCAGAAAGATTCCCCTGGAGGAGGAAATGGCAACTCAGTCCGGTCTTCTTGTCTGGAGAATCCCATGGACAGAGGAGCCTGGCAGACTACTCTCCAGGGGGTCTCAAAGCGTCGGACATGGCTGAAGCAACTGAGCATGGATTCATAAAACACAGCGCCAGGCAAGCGTAGAGAGCCGAGATCAGACAGACAAGCGAGGTCAGTCACGAGTGGCCATTGTGAGAGGTCACTCGGTGCACAAATATTTATTTATAATTAGTTATATAATTTATATTTATATTATTGTAATTATTATTCATAGATTTTATAGATGTCATCTATGCATGTGCTGGACACTGTCCCAGACGCTGAGGGCAATGTTTACGGAGCCCACGGTCTGTGAACAGGATGCAGCCCTGAAGCACCTCAATGCCCTGAGGAAGAGCCCCAGATCTCCCGGACAGGAGAGATCACCTGTCTGGACCTATTCCTGGGGTAGGGGTAGGGGGAACAGCGCTCTACCCAGCACCCAGCTAGCGAGGGACGCCTGCTGTTCACATTGGTGTGAAATGATGGGCAGGATTGGGGCGAGGCAGTGACTCTTAGTTTGAAGACACTCAGTCTGCAGTTTCAAGATGTTTCTGGTCTCTAGAGCCCAAGTTTAAAATGTCAGGATCTCTTTTAGGGTTTAACGATCTAAGACAGTTCATACCAGAGAGATCACATGGGATTTGTGAGCCATTTCCCTGGAGGTTGTGGGTTTTCGTAGGTTTTTCTGTTTTGTTTTGTTTTGTTTTTTTCTTTTTCTTTTTTTTCCCCCCACTTTGTAATATCCTGTCATTTTGCTGACTTTCGGGAGGAAAAAATTTAAACCCTAGAACACCATGAACCTGGCAGATACTGGGAGATAAGAAGGCAGGTAAGACCCCAGGAAAACCTTCTGAAGTCAGACGTTGCATGCTGCCAAGGACCCGCAGCACAGAAAATGCTGATCTGAAATGTGATGAGGGCCGTGTGCCAGCCATCTGGGCCCAGAACCAGGCTGGGTTGAAGGGCAGCTTATATTTATAGTGGTTGGAGTCCTGGTAGATGTGGCCCTAAAGTGTCTTTACTCTGGAAAGCTTGTGAGTCCTTAGACACTTGATTTGAACAGGTGAACCACTGTACTTGCCACTCTCTAGGGACAGAATTGTGACTCCAGGCCTAATTCTTTCCAAAGACATCTCAGACACCTCCGTAGCTGGATTTCAAGACCACAGTGCTTGCTCTTTCCCAGCCTCGGCCGCCATTCTTCCTGGTCTTGGCCAGAGATGCAGCCGTGTTCACAAGTGACCTGGCCAGGACGCTGCTAGCTAACTGATGGCTGCTGAATCACGGCATCCTCACAACCCCAAGGTAACAGGGAAGGTTTGTTTACATGTATTTCTAGAAAGATACAAGGTTGAATCTCAGACTCCTTTCCATCTGTACCCTGGCCAGATGATCTCATTTAGTTCCCTGCCTTTAAATACTATCTATATGCTGATGGCCTCCAAATGTCCACAGCCCAGACATCCCCTGGACTCCAGGCTCACATAGCCAACTGTCTTACCTGATTTCTGTGTATGGAATCCTACCGGTGTCTCACACCCAACAGGGGACTCCCCAGTGGGAATCTTGTATTTTCCTCCCCAGTCTTCCCTCCTGAAGTGCCCTCACTCAGTAACTAGTAACACCATTTGAGCAGTGACTCAAGCCAAAAAAACTAAACACTTCTCCCTTTTCCTCACACCCACCAGGTAGTCCATCATTAGACTCATTTATTTTACCTCCCCAACGCTCTCAAGTCAGGGCAGTGGGAGGAATGAATTGAGAGATTGGAATTGACATATATACACTCTCGATACATATACTCACTATTGATAACTGATGAGAACCTACTGTCATAGTATAGGGAACTCTACTCAATGCTCTGTGTGGCCTTAATGGGAAGGAAATCCAAAAAAAGAGGGGCTATGTGTACATATAACTGATTCGCTTTGCTGTACAACAGAAACAAACATTGTAAGGCAACTATGCTGTAATAAAAATTAAATTTTAAAAAAAGTACACAAAAAGCTCTCTAGTCCATCAGCTTCTCTCCCTCTCCCCATACACCCTCTTCCAAACCATCGCCTTCTCTTCTCTGGATCACCATGTGATCCGGAGTTCACCACTGAACTCCTCACTTCCTGCTCTGTCTGTCCCCCTCCAGGCCACATCCGTGCCTGCAGCCAGGAGGATGGTCATTCCCACCTGGGCTCCGACCCTTTGATGGCTTCCCACTGCTCTTAGATCAAAGCCCCATGTTCTTTACTGTGACCCGGAATGACCTGAGCGCTACCTACTCTTCCAAATTCACATTATATCCCCTCTACTCTCATTGGATGCCCTCCTGCAGGCCTGGGTCTTCCTCTAGCTCTTCCTACGGCGGGTTCATTCTTGTTCTTCAACTCTCAGCTCAAATGTCACCTCTTTGAAGGGGTTTGCTTGTCTGGTTCATCTGAATAGACTCCTCCCAGGAATCTCCAGCTCAGTGATTTCATTTCTTCAGTGTCCGTCGCAGGAAGTGTTTATACTATTTGTGTGTAGTTCACTTCATGCCTTCAAACCCTCATCGCTCACCTGTCATGTGATCACCTGTTACGTTTAGGACTGGGGATGTGCTGTGAACCAAAGTTCTCTGGGCCCTGGAGCTTACATCCAATGGATAGGGTAAACACGAAGACAAATGACAAGTAAATAGACAATATAATGTCAGGTAATGAACATGCCATGAAGAAAAACAGGGTAAGCAAATGACAGATAAAGCAAACAGTAGGTGACAGATAAAGCAAACAGTAGGTGACAGAAGGGCGCATGAGAACTAATGGCTGATGAGAAAGCATCACAAATAAATAGGCGATAGGTGCTTTATTCAAACTGATTTTGAAGAGGTAAATTATTATAAGAAAATTAATTTCAAGCCATACCTCACAGTATAAGTTCCAGGAGGAGCAGAAAGTTAAATGTGCAAATGAGACTATAAGCTAAACAAAATTGCCTTAGCTAAGGATGAGTAAGAATGACAAAGTCCAGAAGTATGGAGAGAAACTCCATGAAAGGAAGGATTGACTTCATATTTCCGGTATCAAAAGAAAATCATAAAGTTAGGAAGTGAACAAACTGAGGGAAGTACTACAAATGGCAATAATAAAAAGGCTCATACTATTAGCATAGCAAATCTCCTCAATTCTAAGCTCTTTTCCTTGTGTTTTAATGCTTCTTAAAGTCAGGATTTGCTTTCTCATCACAGCATACATTTAGTATGGCCAATAAAAATGTTAAAATATTAGCTCTTACAGGCAATAACATCATCTTATAATCAAAATGTGATTTTTTTTCCCAAGTGTACACAAATTAGTATCAACATTGAAATTCCTAGTAGAAAATACCTAATTCATTCATTCATCAAACAAATGCTTGAATGTTTATCATGTAGCGAGGGGCCCTTCCCAGGTGGCACAGTGGTAAAGAATCCGCCTGCCAATGCAGGAGACTCAAGAGACTCAAGAGACGCAGGTTCGATCCTGGGTGGGGAAGATCCCCCGGAGTAGGAAATGGCAACCCGCTTCAGTATTCTTGCCTGGAAAATCCCACGGGCGGAGGAGCCTGATGGGCTAGAGTCCATAGGGTCTCAAAGAGTCAGACACGGTTGAGAGACTAGGTATACCCTCACACACAGTGTAGCAAGGTGGTAAGAGTGTGGTGGTAAACAACACAGGCATAAATCCTTGCTTTCAAGTGCTTTTCTAGGCCAGTTGTGCGTGGTGCCCTGTATGCTACTTATAGACGATCTAAGATCTATTATTTCAGCGAGAACAAGTACTGTGATAGAAGCAGATCCAATCAAGTCAGCATGGCTCTAAACCCTGTGCTTTTTCCTCAAATTACCATAATTGTTGAGCTTAGCGGAGTGTTCACACCCAGTCTTGCTGACAGAGCTATCGTTCCTTATGTAATTCATTTTTCTCTCCTGCCTCAGCACTGGGTTTAGGACCCTGTCAAGGAAGAGTTGGTGGAAATAGCATTACTCTGGATGCCCCAGCCAAATTGATGCCTTTTTAGCAAAGAATAAAGTTTTGCCAGCAAGACACCTAAAAAGACTAATCCTACATTATTTTAAAACTTGTGCTAATATGTAATATATCATTATATATTAATGATATTATACTGATATCATTAATTATATATTTAAGTGCATGCTAAGTCATTTCAGTCATGTCAGATTCTTTGCGACCCCATGGACTGTAACCTGCCAGGCTCCTCTGTCCATGGGATTCTCCAGGCAAGAATTCTGGAGTGGGTTGCTTTTTCCTACTCCAAGGGATCTTCCCAACCCAGGGGTCAAAGCCACATCTCTTAAATCTCCTGCATTGGCAGGTAGGTTCCTTACCACTAGTGCCACCTGGGAAGCCCTTAATTATATATACTATATATTTAAATTTGAACACAATTTTAGCAATGAAAAGCAAGCAGTTTACAGTCATAGAGTGGGGAAGGATGAGAAGGAAAAAGAACAAACCGTACACTGTTCTCTATGACTGCAAGAAACGTAATTAGAAGCTGTATTGAGCGGGGGTCCCTGGAAACAGAACCTGCCTTGGGAAATTTTCATGTGACTGATTTATTGAGTGTGTGCTCTCAGGAGAAGGGGAGCGGGAAGCCCTGGGTGGTGGGGAAAATTAAAAAAGGATGTGGTCTCCACTGGAGACTGCCTCCCACCTGATCCCACAGGGGGTCTGGAGCATGAATTGTACCAGCATTGATCCCACAGGAAGGCAGGGGAGGTGATCTTGTATATCCCTGTGTCAGCCCCTCATTGTCTGGGTGCTGCCTGGAGGGGTCAGAAGTGCCCTAACCAACCCAAAGTGGCTGGGAGCAGTGTTTCCTGAGAAGGAGGCTGCTGTGAGCCTTGAGTGGCCAAGTCCCAGGACCTGGGGATGGATGTGCTGACCAGAAAGGGGCGTCTGGGTGGGAAATCAACCACATCTACTGTAGAGGTCCAAAAGGAAATTAATCTGGGAAGATTATTGAGCGATAGATCTTGACACATAGCAGGAGTCCTCTGACACCATACACCTTTTGAACACAGGATTTATTGTCAAAGAGCTTGTTGGTTTTTAGTTTGCTTCAGGCTGATAAGATATTAGATCAGCTTTGGTAGAAGGAAAATTTGTTCCTAAGGAGGGCATCATGTCAGGTATGAAAGTTCTGATGGAAAATTTTAAGTTATTACCGGAAAAAAGGAAAAGAGAATGAGAGATATAATTGGAAGCATTTATCAAAAACTACCTTATATAATCACACAAATGTTATTGGCTCAGCGGGTAAGGAATCTGTCTGCAATGCAGGAGACACAGGAGATGCGGGTTTGATCCCTAGGTTGGGAAGATCCTCTGGAGGAGGGATGACAACCCACTCCAGTATTCTTGCCTGGGAAATCCATAGCCTGGTGGGCTATGGTCCGTGGGGTCACAAAGAGTCAGACATGACTGAGTACAGAGCATATGGCACCTTATATAACACCACCTGTCAGAAGAATGACACTGAATTTCTACAAGTATCATATACTTTTATTATAGATTTTTCTAGAATAACCTTACACATTGGTATTTTCTACAATAAATACATTGTTTGTTAACAGTGCTTTGCATTGTTCAGCTATATAATGGTAGGTAAACGTCAGGGACACTTGTCAGAATCCCTGGAATGTACAACACCAAGCGTGAACCCCAGTGTCAGCAGTGGATGCTGAGTGATAATGACGCGTCAGTGTAGGTTCATGGAGTGCAGTCAGCGTAGCTCTCTATGGGGACGCTGTGTGCTTGGGGAAGGGGCAATGTGGCGGCTCTCTGTACTTTCTGCTCCACTTTACTGTGACCCTAAAACTAATCCCAGAAATTAAGTCTATTTTAAAAGTGTATATACGACGGAATATTAGTCATAAAGAAGAATGCAATAATGCCCTTTGCAGCCTGTATGGATATATCTAGAGATTATCAGAGTAAATAAAGTCAGAGAGAAAAAGACAAAAACACATGATATCACTTCTACGTGGAATCTAAAACAATGATACAAGTGAACTTATTTATGAAACAGAAACAAACTCACAGACAGAAAACAAACATGGTTCCCAAAGAGGAAAGGGGGTGGGAGAGGGATAAATTAGGAGTTCGGGATTAACAGATACACCCTACTATATATAAAATAGATAACCACAAGGATTAACTGTAGAGTACAGGAAACTATATTCAGTATCTTGTAATAAACAATAATTGAAAAGAATCTGGAAAAGAATATGTTTAACTGAATCACTTAGTTACACACCAGAATCTAACACAGCATTATGAATTACCTATACTTCAATAAAAACTAAATTAAAAGAATGAAAAGTGTATACAGAAAGTTGATCTCCTGCCCAGGCAGTTGCCTGTTCCGAAAGACAGAGGTGATATTCTGATGACATTTTTATTTATTTATTTATTTACTGTAGTCAGAAAGTTGTATTTATTTATTTATTTATTTTCTTTCTTTCTTTTAATTGGAGGCTAATTGCTTTACAGTATTGTAGTGGGTTTTGCCATACTTTGGCATGAATCAGCCGTGGGTGTACATGTGTCCCCCATCCTGAACCCCCCTCCCACCTCCCTCCCCATCCCGTCCCTCAAGGTCATCCCAGTGCACCAGCCCTGAGCGCCCTGTCTCATGAATCAAACCTGGACTGGCGATCTGTTTCACATATGATAATATACATATTTCAACCCTATTCTCTCAAATCATCCCACCCTCGCCTTCTCCCACAGAATCCGAAAGACTGTTCTATACATCTGTGTCTCTTTTGCTGTCTGGCATACAGGGTCATCATTACCATCTTTCTAAATTCCATATATATGCATTAGTATACTGTGTGGGTGTTTTTCTTTCTGACTTACTTCACTGTGTATAACAGGCTTCAGTTTCATCCACCTCATAAGAACTGATCTAAATGCGTTGTTTTTAGTGACTGAGTAATATCCCATTGTGTATATGTACCACAGCTTCCTTATCCATTCGTCTGCTGATGGGCATCTAGGTTGCTTCCATGTCCTGGCTATTATAAACAGTGCTGCAGTGAGCACTGGGGTGCACGTGTCTCTTTCAGATCTGGTTTCCTCAGTGTGTATGCCCAGCAGCAGGATTGCTGGCTCATATGGCAGTTCTATTTCCAGTTTTTTAAGGAATCTCCACACTGTTCTCCATAGTGGCTGTACTAGTTTGCATTCCCACCAACAGTGTAAGAGGGTTCCCTTTTCTCCACACCCTCTCCAGCATTTATTGTTTGTAGACTTTTTGATAGCAGCCATCTGGTGACATTTTTAAAACAAAGTTCTTCTACTTTGACATCCATTCCCATAAGCTCCGATCTAATTTATTCGTCTGTGTGCTCCATCTCACAGTCGTATCCCACTCTTTGCAACCCTGTAGACTGTAACCCATCTAGCTCCTCTGTCCATGGAATTCTCCAGGCAAGAACACTGAAGTGGGTAGCCATTCTCTCCCCCCGAGGATCTTCCAGGCTCAGGGATCGAACCCGAGGCTCTGTGTCTCCTACATTGGCAAGTGGATTCTTTACCACTGGGGCACCCTGGTGGCCCCAATTTATTCATATAGTAGGTGGAAGAGTTAGAACCTCAGAGGGGTGGTCCCTCATAGGGGATGGTTAAAACAAAATATTCTATGGCCACATCTCCAGCAAGAATTATTCAAAAACAATGTATTTAGTTTAAAGATTTTCTTTTCCTATTTGTCTGCACAAAGATCAGGAATGTATTTCAAATTAAAGTACAGTAAGAATCAGGTGAATAGCATCCACAGGTGGTGTAAAAATTCCATCAATACCCATTTTCATGACATAGAACTTATATTTTGCTATGAAGGATACATACATAAGTACAGTATTTCACACATACACACACAGGGAAAAAAGGACCCATCACCCACTCCATATAAACTGGTTGACCCATTTCCAAAATGCCTGTTGCTATTGTGTAGATTCAGCCTGCAAATAAAATTTAACATGTTAACCTTTTAACCAGAACATCTTAGAATTATTTTCTGATATTAACATGGAACACTTGTTGGGTTTTTTCTATTCCTTTCATAGGAATTTCATAGGAGATAGCGGACAGCTGTCTCCCCCACAAGAAGATATTTCAAACTGAAGCTAATATGGATGAAAATGAAAATAAATAACCTTTATCAAATCACAGTGAGATTTACCCTATAAGCTGCCTAGCATTCCCATGGAAACACAACCTGCTGCGCTTTATTGTGGGAGAGGAGACGATGTTTCTAATGCTGTCTGTGGGTCTCTCCCCTCCACAGGCCTTGAACCGGGGGATCGCTGCTGTCAAGGAAGATGCAGTGGAGATGCTGGCCAGCTATGGGCTGGCGTACTCCTTAATGAAGTTCTTCACAGGGCCCATGAGTGACTTCAAGAACGTGGGCCTGGTGTTTGTGAACAGCAAGCGGGACAGGACCAAAGCTGTTCTGTGCATGGTGGTGGCCGGGGCCATTGCCGCCGTCTTCCACACCCTCATAGGTAAGGCTGTCGGTTGTCCCTTAAGAATCCAGCCTTGCCAACTCCTTGTTCCTCTTAATCTATTTACATGTATTTATTGTAGTAAGTGATTTCTTCCATAATTATTATCATGAGAGTTTTAAGGGCTGGGAGGAATGGAGTTGTCGGTGCTTCTAAGACAAAAAAAAAAAAGAGATGTCCTTTCTCTGGGAAGCTGTATGTCTCTGGTTCCCAAACCCTGTGTCAGAGAGAGAGGAGTTTCATTAATATATGATCAGATTTAGGACTTCCCTGGTAGCTGAGACGGTAAAGCGTCTGCCTACAATGCGGGAGACCCAGGTTCAATCTCTGGGTCGGGAAAATCTCCTGGAGAAGGAAATGGCAACCCACTCCAGTACTCTTGCCTGGAAAATCCCATGGATTAGAGCCTGGTGGGCTACAGTCCAAGGGGTCACAAAGAGTCGGACATGACTGAGCAACCTCACTCACTGTTGGTAAGGCTTCCCTGGTGGCTCAGACTATAAAGAATCCATCTGCAATGCAGAAGACCAGGGTTTAATCCCTGCTTAGGAAGATCCCCTGGAGAAGGGAATGGCTACCCACTCCAGGATTCTTGCCTGGAGAATCCCATGGACAGAGGAGCCTGGCGGGCTACAGTCCTTGAGGTCAAATAGAGTCAGACATGGCTGAGCGACTAAGCACAATGCATACTCACACACAAGGATTAAAAAAAAAATGTCAGGAGCTTTTGTTAGAGACAGACATTACTTAACCTCTTTTTTTCAAATTAAAGTATAGTCACTGATTTTACAGTATTGTGTTAATTTCAGGTGTATAGCACACTGATTCAGCTATATATATATAACTTTTTCAGATTCTATTCCTTTATAGTTTATTACAAGATAGAGTAGGACCGTGGTGCTTATCTACTTTATCAGACTCACTTACTCTTAAGAATAAAAACAGAATGAGCATTATTTAAGATTAATGCTTATCAGCATTGAAAACAAATGAAATTGTCTTCTGTATTAAAATTATCTCATTTTAGGACCTTATGCTTCTGTTTTAGACAAGACACAACACTCTGGGCATAACATTCTTTGCATCTAACAAGAAAATTAGGTCACACAGAGTGACTGACCCGTGATTGGAAAGCCCCTTCCTTTAGAGTCAGAGCTCTACTTCTGCTGCCTTCATGGTGGTGATAAAAACCCTTAAGGGCATGATTTCAGAACCTATAGACTTCAAAACAGCTCAGCTCACCTGGCCTAAAAGTTGAATGACACACCTACTAAACCAAGTTACGTGAAGCCCGTGACCAACACTTTACAAACCCGTTGTGTGTCTTCAGCTTGGCACTGGTTGCCTGAGAACCATGAATGTCCGTGGTGAGTGAAGAGCCAGGAGATTAACCCACACCGTTTCCTCTGTACTCAGGTGTCAACTCTAGTTTACTCATGCAATTGTGAATCTGGAAATAGAGCCAGCTCTTTGTGGGTTTCATTTTGAATAGAGCATAGGATTTTGTGCTAAGAACAATGAGGACAAGAAGATGCTTCCCTTGGGCCAAATATCCAGACCAAGTGTTGCTGTTGATTGTTTTCATTTGGACTGAGAGCTTCAGGGCGTGGGGTGGGGAGGAGATGCCTTTCTTTCTCTCAGCTTACACCCTGAATACTGAGCTCTCTACTGAGTTTTAAAGGAAACTCCGGCAACAAGAATTCACCTGGGCCATGTTCATAGACGGTACAGTGGCTCAGTCAGTAAAGAATCTGCCTGCAATTCAGGAGACCCGGGTTCAATCCCTAGGTCAGGAGGATCCCGTGGAGAAGGAAATGGCAACCTACCGCAGCATTCATGCCTGGGAAATCCCATGTGCAGAGGAGCCTGGTGGGCTGCAGTCCACGGGTTGCAAGAGTCGGACACGGTTTAACGACTAAGCTACCACCACCGCCGCCATGGGTATCTGAGAAAATGACATACATGAAATGAGAGGGTCTAAATAAGTTTTTGCCTAAAAAAGGGAGACAAATTAGTTCCTTTTTATAAAATTCCTTCCAAATAAACCCAACATTTCCTGTTTTATGAGGGAATGAGACTTTGGGACTCACAGCTAATTACTAGCTGTCTGTAATTAAGGAAAACTTGAGTTTTCTGTGTTATTGACACTGTTGGGAGGAACAATTTGGTCACTGAAATAAAATTTGAAGTCATTTTCTAATTTAAATCCCAGTTTTTCAACTTGAAAATGGAATCCTAAAATCTTAAATTTGAACCAAAATGGTTCTACCTCCAGATATTTAACAATTGTTTTTATCACTGTTGATATTTTTACAGTTACTATATAGCATTCCCACCCCCCCCCAAACAAATGCTTTCCACAGTCACTACAGAAGCACGTATCAATTTCTTTCAAACATTTACAACTCAAAATTTAATCATTTTTCCACCTGTAGTATATTGGTCTCATTTCAGTTTTCTGTCTAAGGATTTAATTCTCCTCTTGCCTTGTCTGCCGCATCAGACATATTTGCTTATCTTCTTGTCTCCTGTTTTTTTTTGTTTGTTTGTTATTTTTTTAAATAATGCTGTAAGCGTTTCTGGGGCTTCCCTGGTGACTCAAGAATAAAAAATCGCCTGCAGTGCAGGAGACACAGGAGATGAGGGTTCAATCCCTGGATGGGAAAGATCCCCTGGAGGAGGACATGGCAACCCACTCCAGTATTCTTGGCAGGTAGATCCTGTGGACAGAGGAGCCTGGCAGGGTACAGTCCCTGGGGTTGCCAAGAGTCGGACACAACTGAAGTGACTTGAGGACACAAGCTTTTCTGTCCTCAGATATTGCCAATTGTTTCCCAGAACCTTGACCACAAGCTCCAGATAGGATGTTGATCTCTTTGCCACCTTTTCCAACATAATTTTCCCATCATCAGTAAACATCCACCCATTTAGTTTCCACGTTTCAATGTGTCACCTACACTAGACACTAAAACCCATTTCTCATGTCTTGGTCGTGCTAAAAACAGCTACTGACATCTCTACTTGAACAGTCAGCTCTCGGATGTCTATGCCTGGGACAAGGAAACAGTGATAGATAAAACAGAAAAGCAAATATTCCAGGTATATTTGACTTGAGAAGCCATTATCTGCTCTCAAGCAGTCGTCTAATTGTATTTGCTTGGCCTGAGAGTGAAATGAGTATGTATTCCTCACAGGAGCAGCTCTCAGTAAGGCTTAGAGTCAGTGCAAGAAGCAAGGTGTTACCAGTTCACCAGCTTAACTCACAGAGAGAGGAACCAGAGTGATCTAGGCTAGAAACCTAGTTTCTTTATATTCCTTTGTTCAGGCGAAACCAGTCTTATTGCCTTAAATGTTCCTTTTTAGGTGCTATTCCCTTATCCCCTTAATGGATTTATCTCTTTTATCAAGACCTTCTGACTTTTCCATCGCATTTGTGTAAGGACATTTGAGAGCAGAGGGGAGGAAGAGATTCTTTCTCTTAGGGGTGGGTTCTGAAAAGCTCATGAGGTGAGTCAGCTTCTGTTGTTATTCAGTCACACATTCATGTCCCACTCTGTGCGACCTCATGGACTGCAGCACGCCAGGCTTCCCTGTCCCTCACCATCCCCCCGGAGTTTGCTCAAGCTCATTTCTATTGAACTGGTGATGCCACCCAACCATCTCATCCTCTGTTGCCCCCTTCTCCTCCTGCCTTCAGTCTTTCCCAGCATCAAGATCTTTTCCAGTGAGTCAGCTCTTCACATCAGGTGGCCAAAGGATTGGAGGTTCGGCTTCAGCATCCGTCCTTCCAATGAGTATTCAGGCTTGATTGGTTTGATCTCCTTGCAGTCCGAGGGACTCGGTCATCTTCTAACTGGCTCTGAAAGCCTGAGTTGAATTTCAGCACGTGCAGTGGTCATTGCTTCATCGTGTCCAACTCTTTGCGACCCTGTGGACTGTAGCCCACCATGTTCCTCTGTCCTTGGGATTCTCCAGGCAAGAATACTAGTGTGGGTTATTGCCGTGCCCTCCTCCAGGAATCAAACCCGCGTCTCCTACATCTCCTGCGTTGGCACACAGGTTCTTTACCACTAGTGACATGTGTGGATCACACATCCCTTTCTGATTTTTCCCTTATCTTTGATACAAGATGGACTGGCGAGTTTGACTCAGTGCTCTAAATGACTATTTTGCTGTCGCCACATAAGATTACAAATGGTGACTCTTCTTATCTATTACGATTCCTTAATTCCGTCCAACCTCAGGCTGTGCCTTTAACACCACCACCCTGTTGGGCGTTTTTTCAGTTTAATGGCCAACGCCTTGATTTCTTTTTGCTTTGTTTCCTAATTTACCTGTTTCTTCATTTTATTCTTTACCATCATAAGTACTTTCCCCAGCAAGATGTCATATGTACTTTTAATGAATATACTTCTTTATTCAAACACATTTATAGATAAAACTCAACCATTTTCCTTATGATATTATTAGCATTCTTGTTAATTCTAAGAAGACACACCACTAGTATTAGTGGAGCTGACCTTCCTGCTTTGAATTTTGGGGGCTTTGATTAAAGGGGAGTGAGAGTAAGAATTGCTCTTTGTTTAACTCATTTTTAATATAATCCAATCCCCGTCTGTTCTATCAGTGGTCCAACAAATTGCTTTTTGAACAAATAGCATGTGCATGTCATTTAAGTCCTACTAATGATAAGTTGGATACAGAAGTGAGATAAATACAAAACAGATGGTGGCCAGATACACCCTTCTTCTCAAGGAGATGTAGTTAATGGGAAAGTGTGCATGTTCAGCATGAATTTCTAGAAGCAAAAGCTATTTTCAGCCTGTCAGAATTTTTACGATATGGTAATATGTAGCATTTATTTTTCTCTTTCTGACTTAAACTTCACTCTGTATGACAGTCTCTGGATCTATCCACATTCTCTGCAAACAGCACAATTCCGTTCCTTTTTATGGCTGAGTAATATCCCATTCTATGTGTACCACATCTTTATTCATCTGTCTGTTGGTGGGCATTTAGATTGCTTCCATGTCCTGCCTGTTGTAAATAGTGCTGCACTGAACATTGGGATGCATGTATCTTTCTAAATTACGGTTTTTTCCAGGCATTTGCCCAGGAGTGGGATTGCTGGATCATATGGGAAATTGGGATTGATATATATATATATACACACACACTGCTATGTATAAAATAGATAACTAATGAGAACCTACTGTAAAATAAATAAATAAATATTTTTAAAAAGAAAAGCGAGATGGTAGAAGGAAACCAGAGTCAAACTTGGAGGAATCAAAAGCAGATTTGAGTGAGCACAGCGACAGCAGAGAAGGCAAGAGAAGGGCTGTTGGGTGGGGGGGACGGTGTGGGAGGCACACAGCCACCACGCATTTATAAATCAGGGGACAATAAAGCAGGAAAAAGAGTTCCGTGTTGAATGTCACAGGTGCCAGGTGGATGTCTGATGCTAGGACTGGGGCAGGTAACCAAGCATAGGAGATGTGCAGCCTGAGACTATGGAAGAGCCCATTAGACAACACAGGTGGCAAAGCGGGAAGAAGAGAGAAAGGGAAGGAGAGCAGGAAAGGGCCAAGGAGAAAGAGGACCAGCAGAGAGGGCACTAGGCACTTAGCCCTACAGCTGCTCCTGGGTCCCTTGGAGAGCCTTTGATACCAGCGGGCACTTTTTTGTGGCATCTCAGTGACAACTATATGAAATAAAGCAGATTTATCCTAGTGTTCATATCAGTTCAACTCAGTCGCTCAGTCGTGTCCGACTCTTTGTGACTCCTTGGACTACAGCACACCAGGCTTCCCTGTCCTTCACCATCTCCCGGAGCTTGCTCAAACTCATGTCCATTGAGTTGGTGATGCCATCCAACCATCTCATCCTCTGTTGTCCCCTTCTCCTCCTGCCTTCAATCCTTCCCAGCATCAGGGTCTTTTCCAATGAATCAGTTCTTCACATCAGGTGGCCAAAGTATTGAAGTTTCCGCTTCAGCATCAGTCCTTCCAATGAATATTCAGGACTGACTGGTTGGATCTCCTTGCAGTCCAAGGGACTCTCAAGAGTCTTCTCCAACACCACAGTTCAAAAGCATCAATTCTTCAGCGCTCAGCTTTCTTTATAGTCCAACTCTCACATACATACATGACTACTGGAAAAACCAAAGCTTTGACCAGACAGACCTTTGTTGGCAAAGTGATGTCTCTGCTTTTTAATGTGCTTTCTAGGTTGGTCATAGCTTACTTCCAAGGAGCAAGCGTCTTTTAATTTCATGGCTACAGTCACTATCTGCAGTGATTTTGGAGCCCAAAAAAATAGTCTCTTACTCTTTCCTTTGTTTCCCCATCTATTTGCCATGAAGTGATGGGACTGGATGCCATGATCTTAGTTTTCTGAATGTTGAGTTATAAGCCACCTTTTTCACTCTCCTCTTTCACTTTCATCAGAAGGCTCTTTAGTTCCTCTTCTGTTTCTGCCGTAAGGGTGGTGTCATCTGCATATCCGAGGTTATTGATATTTCTCCCAGCGGTCTTGATTTCAGCTTGTGCTTCGTCCAGCCCAGCATTTGGCATGATGTACTCTGCATATAAGTTAAATAAGCAGGGTGACGATATAAAGCTTTAACATACTCCTTTCCCAATTTTAAACCAGTCTGTTGTTCCATGTCCAGTTCTAACTGTTGCTTCTGGACCTGCATACAGATTTCTCAGGAGGCAGGTCAGGTGGTCTGGTATTACCATCTCTTTAAGATTTTTCCATAGTTTGTTGTGATCCACACAGTCAAAGGCTTTGGCTTAGTCAATGAAACAGAAGTAGATGTTTTTCTGAAACTCTCTTGCTTTCTCGATGATCCAACAGATGCTTATATAAGTATGTTTAATACAGCCTTAACAACAAGGCAAATCTATATGTTCTGCTTACTGCTTTATAACCTTATGGTCACTAAAGAAATTTTTATTACTTAGAAAAGTTGAATGTATTTTGTCATTCTGCATAGTCTCCTTGGTTATGAACTAATGCCTTAGCTAAGTACTCTGAGATTTTTTCTTTCCAAAGATTGTGTATTTCCCATTGGAGAAGTCATGATTCCCAGCATGATCTCTTAAGAGTTTTTTCCCCCAATTTGGATGAACTTCGACATTTCAAAGTTTTCGGTATCTACTAGTCATCTATGAGTTCCTGCAGGATCTTCTTACTTGGAAGAGATTTCAAATGGGAGCATCTCTGGCTTTGAGCAACGCAGTTTCAAATGTCTCTCCTTTCCTTTGCTTACCTGGTATTATATCTGGACATCCATTGGCGAGTTACAGTAAGATGTTATAGACTTAGGTCAGAGAGGACCCAAATCTCCTTTGTAGAGTCATCCTTTGTAGGGTTTTTGTGTTTGTCCCAATAAAAGAGAGATCTTTCACCAGGTCCTTTATATTATATTTGTTTATTACATTTGAAATAAGTTTTTTTTCCCTTGTGTGTTTCATATTCATTTTCTCTGATTTCTTATTCTTTTTGGACCCAGCTGGTAAGCCAAGTGTTCTCCCATCCTTGAGAGTTTTGCACATGGTTGGGGGTTTCCCCTGATATGACTGGGGTGATTCTCACTGACCAGACAGGCACTTCCCCAGGAATTTGTGGGGGAGATTCTGAGGAAAAGATGGTTCCAGAAAAATTCCCGCCCCAAACCTTATACAATTAGTCAGAGGAGTAGGCACTCAGAATTTGTTGAACTGACAGACTTGAAATCCAGAAATCCACTGGCCAAAAAGTTGATGTCTGTTCTCTGTGCACCTGTGGCCTGGCTCAAGACACCCAAATTTCAGGAGCCTTGAAAATATTCCTGGCTTTTTGTTCTTGTCATTTGTTGGGCAACTGCCAGTAAGTGTCCCTTTTAAGCTAAATTATGGGCTTCCCTGGTGTCTCAGACTGTAAAGAATCCACCTGCCATGCAGGAGGCCCAGGTTCAGTCCCTGGGTCAGGAAGATCCCCTGGAGAAGGAAATGGCAACTCAGTCCAGTATTCTTGCCTGGAGAATTCCATGGACAGAGGAGCCTGGCAATCTACAGTCCATGGGGGTCCCAAAGAGTTGGGCATGACTGAGTGACTAATACTTCTACTCAAGCTAAATTGTAGCTGCTACTCTAAGTAGTCATGAACTCATCTATGAGACCCCATTTTACAAAAATGCAAGTCATGAGATTTGCCAACCTGAGACCTTAATTTAACCCCAGAGTCAGATATTATCCTGTTTCTCCCTCTTTATCTATAAAAGAGAGGAAAATTTGCCAACCTTGTATTTGGTTTCGTTGGGTCCAAGTCAACTTCACATGGACGGAAATTATAGTATGGCCTGGCCTCCTAATTCACACAGAGGTAGAAACCACTGCTGTGGATTTGTTTATTTCTTTCCACACTTATTCCTTCCAGCGAGCTGCAAGGCCTCTTCCATGCCACAGAGGAGTCCAGGCAATCCGCAGAGCTCAGAGGAACAAAACTTGTATAGTTTCCTCTGCTTCTACAGTTTCTCAAGAGATTCTGTTTGTCCTTGTTCCCTTGTCCACAAAGCTGTCCATTATTCATGGATTATAAACCAATCCTGTAAAGAGTAAATTGGTACAACTTGATATCATTTAAACCAGCAAGGGTGCTAGGAATGGACAGGCCGGTCTGTATAGTCTCATGACTTATTGCCATGTAGCAATCACTTCGGTACTCACTGACTCAGAAAACAAGCTTTCATTCTTGCTCACTAGACCATAGGTAGGTTGTTTTGCACTTGGCCGTGTTTATGCCTCTGTGGTCAGCTGAATCCAAAGGAGACTCTGCTGGTCTTGGTGGGCTCACCAGGTGCTGTGTGTGACAGTAGACTGGTCCAGACGGCTCTATGGACAGCTGAGTTCTGTTGCACATCGCCTCTCATCCTCCTCCACCAGCCCGAGCTTGCTTAAACAGCTGTGCCAGTACCTCCAGTGATGGATAGAGACACACAGGGTCTCTTGGGCCAAGAATCAGATGCGGCTCAACTTCACGGCCACTGCACACTCCTGGCCAGGACAAGTCACAGGCCAGCCCAGGTTCCAGGAGGAGGGAAATTGACTGCAGCTTTTGACAGAAGGAACTACAAAATCACATGCAGGGTAGGGACGTAAGGAGGAGAGAAGAGTGGAGGACACTATAGCCATCAGCCTACTCCACTCACTTCTTGGCAGAATTATGGATTCATGCATTTATTCCTTCCATAGAGACTGAATACCTGCTATATGGAAAATATTGGCCTAGATCCTGGGATTTCAGACGTAAGGCATGTTCTCTAGGGAGAAGCAGAAATCGTGCAATAAATTATTATGCTACCCACTCAATCGAGTCTTTTTTAATTGAGATATTGTGACTAAGCTGGTAAAGAATCCACCTGCAATGCGGGAGACCTGGGTTTGGTCCCTGGGTTGGGAAGATCCCCTAGAGAAGGGAAAGGCTACCCACTCCAGTATTCTGGCCTGGAGAATTCCATGGACTATATAGTCCACAGGGTCACAAAGAGTTGGACACGACTAAGCAACTTTCACCTCTCTTCATTAGCTTCAAGTGTACCGCAAAGTGATTGTTGTACATATATATTATTTTTCAGACTCTTTTCCAGTATAGGTTATTATAAGATATTGAGTATAGTTTCCTGTACTATAGTATATATCTTTTGTATTATGTGCTATAATACATAGCATATATATAATGTATATATATATGACCCTGATGCTGGGAAAGATTGAAGGCAAGAGGAGAAGGGAACAACAGAGGATGAGATGGTTGGATGGCATCACCAACTCAATGGACATGAGTTTGAGCAAACTCCGGGGGATGGTGAAGGACAGAAGAGGTTGGTGTGCTGCAGTCCATGGGGTTGCAAAGAGTCGGACACAGCTTAGCAACTAAACAACAGCAACAAGGGTTCCCAAATTTGCCTCTCGGAAATACACATATTAACCTTTCCCTAAAATGGGAAGAAGGCTTTTTCCTCAGTTCCCATCAGAAAATCATAGGTAATGAGACTTGTTTTGATTAATACCAATATTTCATGGTATTTTGCAACAAGCACTGGTTACTCTGGATGAACAAGTTTGAGAACCACTGATTCTGGGAGAGTCCACCACTCCAGTGGGCTGAGGTAGGAGGAGCTAGGGATTTGAATGGCGGCCCCTCCTGTTTCTGTTTCCGCAACTCAGATACCTGTAAATAGGTCAAGTCCGTGTCCTTTTGCTGCAGCCAGGCCGTGAAGTCCATTTACATCTATTCAAAAGCCTCGCTTAATTTCTCTTTCTAATGTTCTACTTTTCATAAGGAATATAGGCTATTTCAGAACAGTCTTAGTAAGGCCGTTTATAAAAGTTGAAGGTTACTAAATGTCATGAAGGCAGCTAGCCTGGTAATTATAGACTCGATGCAAAGCACTTTAAACAAATTACCCCCAGCCTCCAGCTCCAGCCAGAAACAGCTCTGGGACACAGAGGGGAGGGTGAGGGGATATTAGGTGAAAAACAGCTGCTGAAATTGAACATTCCCGACTCCCAGGGTGGAAACAACCTTTGTAGTTATAATCAGACTCTTTTTCTACCGCATAGGGGAGGAGTAAAAGGAAGGAAGAAAAACGGGAAGAAAAGCTTCTTTCCATGGCCTCCAGAATTTTCCTCTAGTAGCTAAAAGAGGACAGGAAGTAAAAAGAAGCAAAAGCATCCTCAGGCCCATTGGTCTGAAGGTACCCTGGTACCTGGGGACCCCTGAGCTGCAGTCTGAACGAAACGAGGAGGGTGGACATCCTGGCGGAAGCAGAGGTTTGGCTGAGCGCAGCACCCAGCAGTCCTGCAGACCCTCATCAACTTTAGATGTTTGCTCTTCATTGCTCTGCGTAAAGGCACTGTTTTTAATGTTTTAGTTCAAATATTCTAATAAGTTGGTATACTTGGGTATGGGCTTCCCAGGTGGCTCAGACAGTAAAGAGTCTGCCTGCCATGCAGGGACCTGGATTCGATCCCTGGGTCGGGAAGATGACATGGGAGAAGGAAATGGCAACCCACTCCAGTATTCTTGCCTGGGAAATCCCCCGGATAGAGGAGCCTGGTAGGTGACAGTCTATGGGGTCGCAAAAGAGTCAGACACGACTTAGCAACTAAACAGCAACAGTGGCAATACTTAGGTATATTCACAGAAGTAGAAAAACTGATTTATACTGACCCCTATACACTCAGACCCCATGAGCCAAGTGCACGCCCTGCTCACAGCTTCTCAAACTCACACGACCTTTCTTTTCCGGCTGCTACCCTAGAGTCTCCTGGGGAAAGAATGCTATCCTTTCTAGAAGCCACCTGTATGAGTTTGCTAGCAAACACTGTCCTAGCAAAGCACCACAGACAGCAGAAGTGTGTAGCCTCACAGTCTGGAGGCTGGAAGGTCGAGGCAGTGGCGGTGAGGTTGGTTCCTTCAGAGGCCATGACCGAGAACCTGTCCCAGGCCCCTCTCCAGCTTCAGGGGGTTTGTGGTATGTAGTGTCCTTTGGCTTGAGGAGGCATCTCCCTGATCTCTGCCTCGATGGTCTCGTGAGCTTGTCCTTGCGCACATTTCCATAGCTCTCCAAATTCCCCGTTTAGGACACCAGGTGCCTTGGGCTGGGAGCCCACTGTCCTTCAGCGTCACCCTGCAAGTGTGTGCTTGGTCGCTCAGTCATGTCCAACTCTTCAATCCCACGGACTGTCGCCCACCAGGCTCCTCTGTCCATGGGATTTTCCAGGCCAGAATACTGGAGTGGGTTGCCATTTCCCTCTCCAGGGGATCTTCCCCACCCAGGGATCGAACCCGAGTCTCCTGCACTAAAGGCAAATTCTTTACCATCTGAGCCACCAGGGAAGCCCCAGGGTCACCCGACCTTCACTAATTATACCTGCAAAGATCCTGAGGCCAAATCAGGTCACCTTCTGAGGTCCTAAGGGCTAGGAGTCAACAAATGAATTGTGAAGGGACAGAGGTCAACCCATACATCACCCTCTGAATCTCAGCCTTTCTCCGGTCTCCAGGTCCCCACTTTGGCCATCCAGTCAGGTCCGCTCAGCTGGCATTTATATCAGCTCTAACCTTTACCAGGGAATTTTAGTTCCTGAGCTATTCATAGCCAGCCCTGCGCTCCTGCCCTTGGCATGGCTCTGTTTGCCCAGCGTGGCTGCCTTTACCATTGGCAGCTGCCTCTGCCAGGAGGGGCAAAGGGGCAGGATCAGGACATCTCTTGGGGGATCTCCACACAATGAACTTGACCGGCAATGAAAAGGCATGTACAGATCAACAGGGCCATGATTTCCAAGTCTCAGCACTCACGGTAAGCCGTGTGTGTGGTTCAGTAACATCTTCATCCCGGCTTTAGGTTTCATCGGCTCATCTCAGATCTGAATGCACTTCTCACGTCGCTGCAAAGTGGGTCTGGAGGGCTCCCTCCCTGCCTCAGAGGGTCAGGTCACCTTCATACCTTCTGATCCAAGCAGGACATCACAGCTGCCTCCCTGGTCCCTGGCCATAACTAATCCCACTTCTCCCTTCTTTGCTCTTTCTGCCAAGTGCCAGCCTCCTCCTGGTTTTCCCTTCCTGTTGCCTCAGTGGTTCTGCTGGTCCCACCACGCTCCGCACCTGACACCTGGGCTCACCTGGCAGTTCGCCTTTTGATTTCCACCTGTGCTCCTCCTCTGGGATTCAGCTCTCCTCGCCTGCATTTGCCTCCCTCACCAGCCTGTTCTCTGTATGACTCAGTCGTCTTAGCCCCGTCACTCCCACTGGGATTCCCATTTGTGCATTTAAATATCTTTGTTTTCATCCTGAAGAGCATGCTTAATTCAACATCCTCATAATTCCAGGCTAATCCCGACAAAAGATGGAGGATTATTTCTTTTTACCAATTAATATGGTAATAAGCCCACAAAGAGTCGGAAACAACTTAGCAACTGAACAACGACAACAACAAATAGTAACAAATCGTTCCCCACCCTTTGAAATGGAGGAAGGGATTCTGGTTGTTTCACAAAAAAGTAAGAGAGACTCTGCATTTGACCTCCTTTCTGATTTCAAAGCAGCTTCTGCACTTCTCAAGTACATAAATATTCATATTAATGAAAGAGTGAACACAGCAGGAACCCTACTATTAGAGCACCATGTAAAACACTATGAAAACACAAAGATTATTGTTTTCCTAGATAGTCTAAACTTTGTATCAATGAGGTAGAAAATAGTCAATATTTTATTTAACCTTTATTAAAATGTCAGGGGGCTTTCCTGGTGGCTCAGACAGTAGAGAATCTGCCTGTGGTGCAGGAGACCCAGGTTCGATCCCTGGGTTGGGAAGATCTCCTGGAGAAGGGAATGGCTACCCAGTCAAGTATTCTTGCCTGGAGAATTCCATGGACAGAGAAGCCTGGAGAGCCTCAGTCCATGGGGTCACAAAGAGTCATAGACAAATACACACACACACACACACACACAGAAATCAGTGTCAGAGTGCTTATAAGGTTCATACATTATGAAATTTTTCTCTTTCTACCTTTTTCACCCTTTGGCACGTACACATTCATTCAGCCTTTGTTGGTTAAAGCCCTTTATGTTCTAGCTACACACTGGTCCCAAATCCTCACATTGGAGGGACTTGGAAAGCACAGAGACAGCATTTTTCCGCTGGGCAAACTATACCCACAGTTTCCATCCCCCACAATTTTTGCCTTCCTGGGAAAAATGAAACAAAAGGAATTACAAACAGTGAATAGCTACCTTTAAATTTTTATTGGAAAGCCATGTTTTGTTGAATCACTGTGTTGTACACCTGGAAGCAGCATAATGTCGTAGACTCATTAAACTTAATAAAGAAAAGGCATATTAACACATGGGAATTTTCTCTTAGTAAATAATTTAGAATACCTACAGACATTGAGGGCTGCCCTGGTGGCTTAGTGGTAAAGAACCCCCCTGCCAATGCAGGAGATGCAGGTTTGATCCCTTGAGAAGGAAATGGCAACCCACTCCCGTATTCTTGCCTGGGAAATTCCATTAACAGAGGAGCTTGGTGGGCTAGACTCCATGGGGCAGCAAAAGAGTCAGACATGACTTAGCAACTAAACAACAACTACATAGGCATTGAGCTTTCAAACTAGCCATCAAGCATTCTTTTATAATATCAAAAGAATGGAAACAACCTAAATATATAATAATAGGAGATTGAGCAAGTGATACTAAATAAACCTGCAAAAAGGAATTCAGTACAACCAATCAAATACAGAAGCATGTTATGGAAAGATGTTTATGGTTCACAAAAGAGTATGTATGTAGTATGATGCCATTTTTATGTTGAAACACCCACGCATACTCTACCACATAACACCCATAAAACACCTGGATGATTAACACCCAGAGTGTCGACTGTGACCCCTTCTGGGCAGAAGGATGGATGAGATTGTAGATGATTTTCATCCTTTTGCTTATCTAGAATTTTTTTTACCAAAAAAAAAAAGATATTATCTTTAAAATTGTTTTTAAACTTTTGAGATAAAAAGCTTATAAGGATAACTTTTTCTAAATATTGCCATGTATTTTTGTTTGCAGCATATAGTGACTTAGGCTACTACATCATCAATAAATTGCACCATGTGGATGAGTCAGTGGGGAACAAAACAAGAAGGGCCTTCCTGTATCTTGCTGCCTTCCCTTTTATGGATGCGATGGTGAGTAGGGAAGATCGTTGGCACTTTTTTTTAAATTATGGTAAAAAATACATAACCTAAAACTTATCATTTTAACCATTTTTATGTGTGTGGTTCAATGACGTATAGTATAGTCACATTGTTGTGAATCTTCAGAACTCTTTTCATCCTGGGATACTGACTCTATTCCCGTTAAACACTGACTCCCCATCCACCCCTTCCCCAGCCCCTGGCAATCCGGAAATGGAAATGGGTCCACTTACTTCCTACAACAGATCTGCTTACTCCTTGGCAGGAAAGTTATGACTAGCCTAGACAGTATGTTAAAAAGCAGAGACATTACTTTGCCAACAAAGGTCCGTCTGGTCAAGGCTATGGTTTTACCAGTGGTCATGTATGGATGTGAGAGTTGGACTATAAAGAAAGCTGAGTGCCGAACAATTGGTGTTTTTGAACTGTGGTGTTGGAAAAGAATCTTGAGAGTCCCTTGGACTGTGAAGAGATCCAACCAGTCCTTCCTAAAGGAAATCAGTCGTGAGTGTTCATTGGAAGGACTGATGTTGAAGCTGAAACTCCAATACTTTGGCCACCTGATGCGAAGAGCTGACTCATTTGAAAAGACCATGATGCTGGGAAAGATTGAAGGCAGAGGAGAAGGGGACAACAGAGGATGAGATGGTTGGATAGCATCACCGACTCAATGGACATGAGTTTGAGTAAACCCCATTAGTTGGTGATGGACAGGGAGGCCTGATGAGCTGTGGTCCTTGGAGTTGCAAAGAGTCAGACACGACTGAACGACTGAACTGAACTCCCTCCAAAATGATCAACACCCTTGAGGCTGTCTTCACTGCCCTCCACACTTTTCTCACTGGAGGAATTTTCATATAATGTGAAATTTCCCATCTGAACCGTTGTTAAGTGCAGTTGAGTGGCCTTGGGTGCTTTCACATTGCTCTTCTCCCATCCCCACCATCCACGCTCAGCTCTCTCCATCCTCCCCACTGAACACTAACTCCCCACCCTCCCCCAGTCCCTGGCACCCACCGCTCTCACTTATATGTCTGTGAACTCAACTACTCTCGGTACCTCATGAATAGAATGATACAGTGTTTGTCTTTTTGTGGCTCTTTGGCTTATTTCACTTCACAGAATATCTTCAAAGTTCACCCATGTTGTAGCCTGTGTCAGAATGTCCTTTTCTAAGGCTGAATAATATTTCCTGTATGTATAAGCCGTATTTTGTTTATCCTTTCATCCATCCGTGGGCATCTGGGTTATTTCCACATTTGTCTGCTATGAATACTGCCACTAGGAAGATGAGTGTACAAATATCCCTTTGAGTTCTTGCTGTAATTCTTTTGAGTATATACCCATAGGAAGAATTGCTAAATCATGTAATAATTCTGTTTTTAAGTTTTTGAGGCTTGATCATACTGATGGAGCAGCTGCACTGTTTTACCTCTCCACCAGCTGTGCGGAAGGGTTCCAATTGACCACTCACTGACTTTTAACCAGTCCATCTTATCAGTTTATTTTATGAGAATTGTCTGTATTTGCCACAAGTTCTGGCAGGAGACAAGAGAGCTCCCTTGAAAATTTGATTCAAATATAAATTCTTTTCTGATATATTCAGGCTCAAGAGATCAGGATAGCTTTCAGATAAACTTACCACTTGTGTGGTATAAGCACCCAAAGCTTTTTACAATAAGACTCACTTGAATATACTGATAAGGCTTTATTACTTTAATAACCAGCTTTGCTAGAGTAGCTAAGGATGACTCGCTTCCATAGATTAAATTCTTTGTCCTGATACTGAAGAGTTCTCAAAGAATGCTTTTTTCCTATTCATCTGTGTTGTAGATATAAAAGAGACTTAGCAAAAAATATATATATATGTATGTGTGTGTGTATATATATACACACACACACACACACATACATATATCTCTCATAATGGCTAATGGTGGAAAATAAACCCTTTCTTTGGGATCCATTTTAAATTACCCTTGGAAGAAAACTTTAAAATATGATCATCTGTATAGGTTTTTTCTTATTTTTAAGAATTTTTTATTATGAAAAATTTTAGACATACATGAAAGTAAACACAAATCATTAGCATGCAACAAGGCACTTCTTTTAAGAAGATGGCCTTTGATTTTATGGCTATATAGGTTTTGTTTTGTTTTGTTTTGTTTAACCACCCCTCTCCTCCAGTTCTATATACTTTAGATGTGTGAGGTGAGTATACCTCTGTGTCAAGGTTAAGGCTGCAGCCCCAAATCCTCAGAGGAAGGAGGCAAGGTACTAATATAAATGCATGTGGTCTGTCCTCTCAAATGTCATCAGAAGTCTCACTGTGCCCGCAGCTGGGTTAATGGGCACAACCTTACTGAATCTGACGGCTTCCTAGCAGTGTGGGGGAGCCTTAGATACTAAACCCTCAGTTAACACCGAAGGTTCTGATTTTCAGTTGTCCTGACATGACTTTAGGCTAAGAATTTGGCCATCAGAACACTTGTACCTGGATTTTCTTTTTCTTACTTATCACCAGGTGTGTTTACTCTGGTAGCTGACACATACCTTCCACCTCTGTGCCCCCTGCCTCCAAAAGAAAAAGGCCAAGGACTTGGGGTGTGTGGAAGCAGAGTCCCCACAGGGCCCAGACTGGACTGAGGTGGCACCACAGTGCCCTCAAAGCAGTGAGAGAACTGAATGGGGTGATAGCCTAAGAGAGTAAAAACCCAGCTTCCTAGGCAGAGTCTGAGATTCCGCCCTAATGCCCTTCCTGCTATCTGCACTGGGACTCTGCAAACACATAGAAGAACTACAGGGAACTCAGGACCAAAATGACCCACAGACTCTTTCGTGCCCTGTGTACCACTTCCTTTCTGTAACTTATTTGCCGCAGAAGTTCTCAAAACTCAAAACATTTGTGATCAGCACTCTTTTCTTCCATATTTCATCTACCAACTCACTCCCCCAAAAGACCAGTAGTAAGAGATTACTGATAAAGACCAAAATAATACACAACATCTCCCCCAAACACACACACACACACACCCTACAGCGTGGCCCTAATGTATTAGTTGGAGAGAGAATATTTTTGAAGCTTATCATCCAGATCACTTTCAGTCGGTAAAGCGAGGCCACAAGCCACAATTTACAAATGTCATCTACACTTTGCCTTTCTTTTCATATTTGGCACCTTGGGACCTGTGAGCTGAGGAGGAAGTGGCAGCAGCCGCAGCTGTGTAGTCTTGACACAGACCTAGGTTATTCCCTAGGTGTTTAGTTCGTATCTGCTCACACTGTTTAGCGCATGTGAAATGTTATTTCTGTGTCAGTTCAGATTGACCTTTACTCGTTAGAAAGATGATACTGAAACAGATCCTACTTTGAACTTCAAACCTTCTCCAAACCTGCCATTCCCTAGGCTTTTCGTTGTCTGCAGGCATTCTAGCACCTTCCTCTTAATTCCCCTCAAAGGCACAAAGTGTCAGATCAGATCCTGCCCAAACTTAAAGAGAAGGAAATAGTAGAACCCTGATCAGTCAGTGGGAGCCTGTGATGACTGCAGCAACTCAGAACCCGTTTTAAGTCCTCATTGGAACCCGCTTCACAGACCAGAAAGCTGTGGTTTGTGATTCACACTGGTCCCCATTCCTGGTATTCACCCAGATTTCCTGCCAAGCCCATGAACCAGTACACTAGTCTTCAGATAATTGGCACCAAACAAATACTATGTGGTCACTGGTTCCACTTAAAAACCTCACTTGGGTGCTCGGGGCTGGTGCACTGGGATGACCCAGAGGGATGGGATGGGGAGGGAGGTGGGAGAGGGGTTCAACATGGGGAACACATGTAAATCCATGGCTGATTCATGTCAATGTATGGCAAAAACCACTACAATATTGTAAAGTAATTAGCCTCCAACTAATAAAAATAATTGGGGAAAAAAAAAAAAACCTCACTTGGTCCTGGGTACCAGGTTAAGTTACAAGCATTCTATCAATCAAAGATTCATTAAACTTGTGCTACTAAGGTTGGGAGGTGGGTGGGTATAAAGTCTATTTCAAGAACACCCAGGAACTCATAAGAACCAGAAGTAACCTAATCCTGAATGTATCTCATGCCCAAATCTCTCCTTCCCGGCAGGCATGGACCCATGCTGGCATTCTCTTAAAACACAAATACAGTTTCCTGGTCGGATGTGCCTCAATCTCTGACGTCATAGCTCAGGTGAGTGTGGTGTGTGTGTCCTTTTAGGTGATGGACAGAACTGGCCGATGCCTCACTTACATCCATCCACTCTGCAGTGCATCCCTACCTGATTCAGATCAAACATGGACTTTGATAAATGCTTGTTAAATGAATGAGCAAACGAACCCTCCTGTGACTACAGTGTGTAGAATCTTGCGAAAAGGGGGGATTGTGGGAATTGAATTTCACTATCAGAGGTTTTGACCTTTATTGTCAAGGCTCTTGCATGTGAAATGACTCTAAAGCCATGGCTAGCAGGTGGTCATGGGATCACTGTGTACCTGACCGGGTGGACACACGGGCCTCTGTGTGGCCGAGTCACTCAGGGCTAGGTTTAGGAGAGCGCCCCTAGAAATTAGTCTTTAATTGTCATTGCCACCTGGGCAATTCAGGCATCTTTCCCCCAAACTTACAATCAGGAAATTGAGTCTGAGAACGTGCTACTTCTGTCCAGTTTCCCCAGGGTCTGGCACCAGCCCTGGTTTCCATGCTCCATCCTTTCTTCTTCCATCAAAGATACCATGACAGATTTTAGCAGAAGATATTTAATTCCTATAGTCTGTAAGTTAGACTTAGTTCCTACAACTGGGGACTTGGAGAATGATCTCTTTATGGAGAAGGAGGCAAACTGATTTCTAAACTTGCTTTCCAATTCTCAATTCCATGCTGTGAACATGTCCACATGGTTCTTCCTGGTTTTTCCCTGCTGAGCATGCTAGTCTTTCAACCACCTTTTTGAAATAATCTACTGTTCAACTGTTAGTACCTCCCTAAAGGCCAAGAATTAAATTTCCAAATTAATTGCATTGACTCCATGGATCACTATTTAAAGTAATTTAAATTGCTTCCTGCTAACTTTATGTGTGTGTGTGTGTGTATGAGTGTGTGTGTGTTTTCTAGCACATGCCTGAATACTCTCTAACATCATTCTTTGATGTATCTCTGTTAATTTTCTTGTTGAGTTATTAGAGATTTTTTTGCTTGGTCTTACTTTTGATTCATCCTCTGAGGGATGAACTGAACTGTCTCATTCATGCTAATCACTTACTTGGAAATTAAGGGAACACCTCTCTTTTTCAACATGAGCATTGACATCTGAGTGAGCATTTGTAAATGCCATATCCTCAAAGGCAAAAAGAAAAACACACATCTTTGCCTTAGATAAATACAGCAAGCATCCAAGAGTAAAAGAAAGAAATCATATCCCTTAAAAATTTACAGCCTTTTTCCTTCTTAATTTTAAAACTAGTACTGACCCCTGCCTGCTGGGAGGGCTCGAAATTTCAGAATAAACATACCTGGTTAGTTGGGGCAATGGAAGCTGGATTCAGGTGCCATCTGTTCTCAGGCTGTTCCTGGTGATGTAGTTATTTTAAACCTTAAAGCTTGAGTTCCTACCTTATAGCTTAAACCTTATAGCTTGAGTTGGTTGAGGGAATAAATTCAATTTTTATTCGTAAGTCTTTTGCTCTCACTCCCACCCGCATCTTCATTCCTCTCATTACTTGAAAGCATTTGTTAATTACCAGATCTGGTAATGAATAAATAGATCCCAGACAAAATCCTTTTTTGAAAACATTTTTAAAGGTATTTATCTTATTTTCATTTTTAAAATTATGAAAGTATGATAATGCATTTACAGGAGACTTGGAAAATACAGAACAAAATTACATATAGTTTCACTAAGGAGATCCAACCAGTCCATCCTAAAGGAAATTAGTCCTGAATATTCATTGGAAGGATTGATTCTGAAGCTGAAACTCCAATACTTTGGCCACCTGATGTGAAGAGCTGACTCATTGGGAAAGACCCTGATGCTGGGAAAGATTGAGGGCAGGAAGAGAAGGGGACAACACAGGATGAGATGGTTGGATGGCATCACCGACTCAATGGAATAGGTTTGGGTGGACTCTGGGAGCTGGTGTTGGACAGGGAGGCCTGGCATGCTGTGGTTCATGGGGTTGCAAAGAGTCAGACACAACTGAGTGACTGAACTGAACTGATTAAGATCTTTGGTTGGAGTTTCAATATCAAACTCCCAAAAAACTAATAAAATGAATATTTGGAAAGGTAGAAGAATATGGTAGACCTATAAAGCACCATGAACCAATTCAACATAATTAAGATTTATACAATTTTCACACAGCAGTAGGATACAAATTATATACAAGTTCCCATAGACTATAAACTAGGAGACATTGGAACATATCCAGGGACATAAAACAAGGTGCAAAAATTCTATGGTCTAAAGATATTGAAATCACATAGAGTTCTAGGCAAAGTCCCTTGAAATACCACCTTGGCATAGATAGGAAGGGAGTGATCACCAGTGATAACATGAAAACAGCTTGTAATGCCTTGAGTTTCAGTGCCAACTCCTGTTTAAAAAGTAATTTTTAGTAAACTAATTAATTTCATATCATAATACCAAAAAAAAGCTCTTGGTTTGGTTCCAACATGATATAGTTTTCTGTGTCACCATTATTTAATAATCATATGCTTTGTATTTATTCATGATCACCTGGACTTTCTTAGCTTGCTTAGTATCAAGTAAAATTTTGGTGGGGGGGCTGGGGTTGTTGGGCCTCGCTGGGACCCCCAGTCCTTTCCCCTATCTGCTGTCATCAGCCCTGGCCTTCTGAAGTCAGCTCAGACCCCAGAGATGGGATCCCAGGATACCAGTCGAGTAATGTGGTTGCACTACTTAAGTCCCCTTGTCTCCTGCCTTTCCATCTCAGCCTTCTGGCAAGATCCCAAAGATCCCAGTCATGAACCACGCAGTGGTGTGCACGTTGCACCACTTGTACCCAGGTAGCAAGTGCTCCTGCAAAAAGTTTCACAGTGGGACAAACTGATTGCAGTATAAATTCACAATCTCATCACTCCCCTCAGCTGACTCTAGTGACCATGTCCGAGGGTCCCCACCCACCTCACTGTCCCCAGAAGATGACCTCACTGCCCACTACACTGAGGACCTCAAACCCACCTGCCTGCTTTCAGACCCTGGCATCACCCCTGCTCCCCCCATTACAGGAAAGGTCATGTCCCTCCTTGGTGCCACGCCCCTTCTTCCTCCAGCGCCTGGGAGCCTGTCCTGTCCTGCTTTCTGGGGAACCTTATTCATCAGTTATCAGTGATTCCTTCTCTCTCCCCTGGATCATTTCTCTTGACGTGGAAACATGCTCAGACTTCTGCCATCTTAAAACAACCACAACCACAGCATCAGCAACAAGCTTTTTCTGGTTCCTATGTACCTCTGTAGCTACAATTCTATTTTTTCACAGTCAAACCTTTCAGAAAGGTGGTTTCCACTCAGGGTCTCCATTTCTTCCCTTCTCTTTCCTTCTTTTACCTACTGCAGACTGACTTCCACTCCCATCAGCTCACCCACACAGGTCTCACTAATGACCTGCCTGCCGCTGAATCCAGTGCAACAGTTTCCATTGACTTGGTGGATGTCTCAGTAACTCTTCATTCTGTTGACTGCGCCCTCCTCCATGAAACACGCCTTCCCACTGGCTCTCACACCAACATATCCTGGTTTTTCTTCTACTTCTGACAGCCCAGATCATCAACTGATGTGTAAATACTGAAGTTCCTCAAGACCCATGTCTCCTCACTGTGTATTCTATTCATGAAGAATCTGATGGGTGCCCCGCAATTATACCATCTGTAACATGACTGATATTCACCAAATAAATGTCTGCAGCCAAGCCCTCTGCTCTGGGCTCTAGACAAGGCATCTGAATGTCTCTATATTTCCATTCAGATCCTTCATAGGCATGGTAAGCCTCAATTCATAATCTTCATGATCTTGATGACTGCATTTTTGAATGAATCTCTGCCCCTACCATCTGCTCAGAAACCCGGGAGCCACCCTAGCAGCATCCCTCTTCATTCCCATCTGTCTAAAACATTTAATCCTAGATGCTTCCTTGTCAGCCCTCTCCTCCCCATCTCTGCTGCTCTGTTCTGAGAGGTCAGCCCTCCCACCCGGATCCTTAGAGATGCCTCCTGTGCCCAGGCCTGCCCCTCTGCTCTGGGTCTCCTCCCTCCTTTCCCACTGGGGCCACAGTAATCGATTCTCAGTGACATTCTGGCCACCTCACCCCCTCCTCAAACCTGCTCTCAGATTGCCTCCTGGTGTTCCTGAGATAAAAAGCCAGTATCCTGATCACAGGCTGAGAGGGGCTGAAAATCCACCAGCCCTGCTTCCTCCCCAGCCCAACCACTCTCCTCTGTCCCCTCGCTCTCTGTCCTCCAGGGCCCGGTCCTCCCTTCCAGACTGGATGCGGCCGAGCCCCTCCCCCTGGGAATTCCCCCAGGGAATGCCCTGGCCTCTGCTCTCCCCACCCACCACCGGCTCCCGCCACCCACTGCCAGCCAGCTGCCTGGGCTCTGAGTCTCCGCTCAGATGCACCCCCCCGGGGCGACCCCCTTCACTCCACAGCCTCCTCCCCACTACCAGCACCGCTGCCCTCTTCCCTTCATGGGCCTTGTCAGGGGTTGACCACGACTCCTGTCTTCCCCGTAAGGTTGTCTGCTCCAGGAGAACAGGGTCTGGGACTACCTTATCCATCACTGAATCCCCAGCCCAGAGCAGGCTCTCCCTGGGAAAATCCTCACTACTGAGTCTGTAGGTTCCGCTCTCAAAATAACCTGATACAGTTTTGATGGCTGTATCAGATTCAAAAATCTTAATTCTGGATTGAAAATCAAAAGGGCCAGGTATTGTTTTAAATATAACTGACCCAACCCACGGTGAAGATGTAAGATGTACAGTAAGTGTTGGACCACATGGCATCAAGCTATTAACAACACGAGGGAGGCTGACAAAACCATCACTCTGGCTTTGGACTGGTCCAGGCCGAATGTCTCCTGCCTCCCTCTGTCCCACTCTAGCCCACTCTGCTCCTCCTTCTGGTCCTCTGCATACCTCCCCCTCCCTTTTCCTTCACGTCCAGATCCCCTTCCTTGGTTCTGCTCATCTGGCCGTCCTGACGGCGCCACCAGGAGCCTTCCTGGACTTGGCAGAGGAGGGGGTCGTCTTCACATATTCATTTTCCCTCCAACATGTTCTCAATCTCTAAACACTGTCATCTTCATTAACACCATAGGTTTGTGTATGTCAAATGTGAAGCCTGCTGCAGACATACTAGTTTCTGATTAGTTAGAGAAACAAATGGGCATCTTGGCCACATCGCAAAACTCAATCTTCTGTTCCAAACACAATGGGACCTTAACAAGGCTTTGCTCAGCTGGTCTTTGCCACGCTTCAGTTAATACGGAACATTTGTTCCCCCGGGAAGCAGCAGGCATGGAGACAGTCACAGGCATCTTTCCTTACATCAGTGGGCTCCACTGTATCCTCAGTGAGCGTGAACGTGAGTGTGTGATCGGGAGCGTGAATGGACACTCACGTCATCCGTGCTCCGGGCAGCCACGTCCTGTCCAGGCGGCCGGGTCACAGCTCTGTCGTCTGCATTCCCCTGAGGACATCTCTGACTGGTTCTGTCGCATTCAGTGGTTTAAGAACAACAGCCCCAGCACACATGTCAGTTTGTGAGATAAGCTGACCACCTCTAACGTCTGATACTTTTCTTTCCTTCCAAAGTTCCTCTGGATTGCTCTGTTCCCCGTAGCAATTGAATGCACTCATTTGACGAATCATGCTCATTCTCCAGCTTCTTTTTTAACGTTCTGTCACCGGTCGTTTCTTGAGAATGCAGTGATCAGAATACGCCTCCTTTGGTCAGGCCCACTTAGCGGAGGTATATTTCACAAGCCTGTTCTTCCATGGATGATTGGCCGAGAAGGCTGATGTAGCTCAGATACTCTCTCCCCTCCCCTATTTTCCTACCTCTGCACCCACTATTCCTCAGGGATTTTCCCAAGATGGGACTCCCAGGACTCTGCCCAGAGGCTGGACTGATTCCCTCATTTCCAAAGGATGAGAGGTTAAATAGTTTGATAAATTTGCTTTAGATCCTGTACCATTCAATAGAGATTGACACTTTACTGTTATTTCAATCCCTGCTGACTTTGTCTTTTTTTGACCTATGCCACTTTTGTAAGTCAATATCTTCAATTTTGATTGTCTGGTTTTATATTAATAAATACTAGCGGCTTTCGCAGCATGTTTAGTGGAATCCACGTAGTAAATGTAAATGGCTGTTTTTCTGTGTCCCATCATTGGTCACTATTCTGTCCTTTGTGGAAGGTCACTTAGGTCCTCAGGCGTGGATTACATGTGTACCTGGAGAGGGAAAAACTCTTCTGCATCGTTTAGGGTCTGGGAAACCAAAGCTTCTGGGTAGTCTTTAGCAATAACCTTAACCAGATATGCAGTTGCCTTAGAAAAAATACTTAGTGGTGAACATAACAGAGTGACCGTGTGTTCTTCCAGTGCTTCCCAGACACCTGACCCTGGATTCTCCAAGAGAAGCATTGCGCGGTAGCCCCAGGTCCTGCTGTCCTCACCTCCAGCGTCAAGGCTTTTGCTCAGAGATCCATCTCAGTTCTGGGTGCAAGAGGTTGGGCTGGGCTTCTGTTAATTGGTTCCGTCGCCTCCCTGATGACTGTCTGTTTCCCCACCTCTCAGGTCGTTTTTGTAGCCATTCTGCTTCACAGTCACCTGGAATGCAGGGAGCCGCTGCTCATCCCCATCCTGTCCTTGTACATGGGCGCTCTTGTGCGCTGCACCACGCTCTGTCTGGGCTACTACAAAAACATCCACGACATCATCCCGGACAGGAGCGGGCCGGAGCTGGGGGTAGGTGCCTAGACCCTGAGGACAGCCTGTCTGTGCACCCGCGGGGACACAGTTTGATCCTACCCCTGTGACCCGACACATCAGCCTAACAGGCACGTGCTCTGGGGCGTCCTATCCCAAGGTCAGGTGCTCAGGTCCACAGGGAGAAAGAGCTGGAGAGCTGAGGAACTCTGGAGATGTGAGAGAGACCCTAGAGGCCACTCTCCAGCCCTCTTCTCTCCGTACCAGAAGACTGAGTCACGGTGAGTCATGTCAGGCCCAGGAGGAAACACGATGTGGATGGTTCTTCTTACTCTGTGGTCAGAAGGAAGCCACTCTGTGATCAACAAAGATTTCAGGAGCCCTGGTACCGTTGAACTCACATTTGTTTAATTTCACAGCAGGGATCCAGGCTGTGTCTGGGCTTTCTGTACTGGCTAAACACACTCATTCAGGCACCTTCTACGGAGAGAGTTGGGGAGGGTTTAGGTGACACAGGAAATTTTAAATATGGTCTGTGGCCTCAGTCAGCTTTATGTCCCATTTGGCTTAGTCACCAACACAGGAACAATATTCAGACAAGACAGCACGGAGCCCACAGTAGGAATACAAGAGTTTCCCTCTGAGACTGAGAGAAGGAAGAGACGGATGTGGTCTCAGAAGCCCTCCTTATGGAGGCAGAGATTGGCCTGTGCGTCCAAAAGTGAATATGGTACAAGCAACGTATAATCTTACCCAGGTGACCAAAGCGTTCTTTTCATCACCGGTGTAAACAGTATCTAATTTATATGTATGCTAATCTTCTCTACCCTCTGGTATCAATTGGGTTGGTATCTATCCAGCTATAATTCAAATAAATATGACTTTATATATAAACATAAATAGACCACTCTATCCCTGGGTCGGGAAAATCGCCTGGAGGAGGGCATGGCAACCCACTCCAGTATTCTTGCCTGGAGAATCCCATGGACAAGAAGAGCCCGGCAGGCTACAGTCCATGGGATCACAAGACTCAGACATGACTGAAGCCACTTAGCATGCAAAGTGGTATGTATATATGTACATGAATGTGTGTGTATGTGTATATATACATGTATATGTATATATAGAGCTTCTCTGGTGGTTCAGACAATAAAGAATCTGCCTGCAATGCAGGAGACCCAGGTTCGATTCCTGGGTCAGGAAGATCCTCTAGAGAAGGGAATAGCTACTCACTCCAGTATTCTTGCCTGGGAAATCTCAGGGACAGAGGAGCCTAGCAAGCTATAGTCTGTGGGGTTGCAAAGACTCAGACATGACTGAATGACTAGCAATTTCAATTTATATATAAATTGAGTACATTACCACACTCTAACCCTGATCCCACCTTTGACCACATGTTACTTTTGTCATGTCAAAACAGTCCTTGTACTGAGCACTCACCTTGATCTGAAGTCAGGCCATCAATAATAGATTGAGATATTTCCATCATGAGGGCCACCACATCAGATTGGTCTTGATGGCAGCAATCCATCTTAACATTCAGCTGCCAGCAAAAGGAAATAAAGTGACTGAGATGGCTCCAGGATACAACACTTACCTTTGTGAAGAATCAAAACCAAAATCACTTGATAAAAGCCAGGTGTTAAAGACAGTGCCTGTCTTTGCTGTGGAATTGTTAATAAATAGCCTTCTCTTTACTATGCTTTTATTTTGCTTATGCTTCTGAACATTTACATGACTTCTGTCAGAACCTTGAGATTAGGAACCTCTGTCATAGACTTATAGAGTGCCTAAATAATTAGGCACATTCTTGACCACACTGATTCCAAAATAAATTACAATAATGTTTTATTTCTGTGAGTTACCTCTTACTAACATGGCTTCTAGCCAGTCAGTTTTATGATGTAAACAAGAACTTTTCCAACCTGTTTCTCAGGCTGTGAAGCTGGGTTCTGCTTGGGTTAGTATTGCCCTGTTTAGACAATAGTGGTTTGAATCCATCAAGCTTAAAGGTGTGTTTTGATTTCATGGGAGCTTGCCAGTTGTCTAAGTTCAATTCTAATAAGACAGTACAATTTATTTTAATTCAACTTGGCTTGTCTACAGAGGCTTTTCCTACATTATTTTTAAGTATAGTGAATTGACTCATGGTTGACATCAAAAGAAAAGGCTTTGATTCTGAATTATTTTTTTCTGTTCTTCTCGAGTTCAGCGAACTTTTATCCCATTTTGTTGATACAGGGAGATGCAACAATAAGAAAGATGCTGAGTTTCTGGTGGCCTCTGGCGCTCATCTTGGCCACACAGAGAATCAGTAGGCCCATTGTGAACCTCTTTGTTTCCCGGGACCTCGGTGGCAGTTCTGCAGCTACGGAGGTAAGGCACCTTCTGGGAACATGGGTGCCCAAAGTCACCGTGTAACAAATGGGGGCGGGGAGGTGGCTGACAAATTTGTTTCCAGTTCCTCCTGAGAGCTAAGAAATTCTGTGATACTAAGTTCTGTGATACCTTCACACAAGGAAGCATTGATCTCCATCCGTGACTTAGAATCATGTGATTTTGTTTTTTTATGAGTATGGAAACAGTGACAGACTTTATTTTCTTGGACTCCAAAATCACTGTGGACGGTGACTGCAGCCATGAAATTAAAAGACGCTTGCTCCTTGGAAGAAAAGCTAGACAAACCTAGACAGCGTAATAAAAAGCAGATACATCACTTTGCCAACACACGTCTGTATAATCAAAGCTATGGTTTTTCCAGTAGTTGTATATGGATGTGAGAGTTGGACCATACAGAAGGCTGATCACCAAAGAATTGATGCTTTCAAACTGTGGTGTTGGAGAAGACTCATGAGAGTCCCTTGGACTGCAAGAAGATCCAGCCAGTCCATCCTAAAGGAGATCGGTCCTGAATATTCATTGGAAGGATTGATGCTGAAGCTCCAAATACTTTGGCCACCTGATACAAAGAGCCGACTCATGGGAAAAGATCCTGATGCTGGGAAAGATTGAGGGTGGGAGGAGAAGGGGACGACACAGGATGAGATGAGTTTGAGCAAATGCCTGGGAGATAGTGAAGGACCGGAAAGCCTGGTGTGCTGCAGTCCATGGAGTCGCAAAAAGTAGGACGCGTCTAAGCGACTGAACGAGTGTAATGAGTATGGAAGAAGATATCTTATTTGTCCTTCTCTTTTACCACATGAAAAAAACCTAGGTAAGGACACAAAAGTAGCAAGAAGCTGGACTGTGTTAGAATCCAGGTTTTCTTTCTCCCATTAGTGGCCTCTCCATTTTCCCATGGAGTCAGCATGGAGCCTCTTCACTGTGGTCACAGAGGACGATGGGACCGGCCGTGCGCAGAAGTACCCAGAAGGCGAGGGCTGATGCCTCTGTGTTCTGACCCACCTCCCCTCACCTGTCCTTGCTCCGCCTCCTGCATGTACCACCCAGCCTACTGTGGCTTCACGCACTCTTCGGCAACCTGCCCTCCTTCAAAGGAGGGTCTCCTCTATTTACTCACAACTCAAGAAATTGATCTGGAAACTGGCAGCTGCTCCAGGGAGAGAGTCGGAGCATTTTTTATTTATTTTCCGTCATGCCAGTATGGTATGAACAAATAGAAAGACTTCATTTGTTTGCTCATCTGCTGCCTTCTGGGGAATTAATTCTGGCTCTGGGACTGCTGATCCTTCAGGAAGGCCAGTGGCCGCTCCCGAAGGCCTCCTGTTTACACAACTGCCCTTGAATGCGCTTTCAGCACGTCTCCAGGCCGGGGTCTCTTGCCAGGTTCCATGTCCTGGGAAGCAGCTCATGTTGGCCTGGAAAGAGAAGTACATAAATCACAAGCTGAATGCTTTCTCTTGCCTCTGTGGGTTCCTGGATTTTGTTTTCTTGACTCAACAAATGTCCTCTGGGGTGGCTTCTGTAACATGGCAGCTTTTTTACCTAATACTTTTGTTTTAGCTGCCCTGTAAAAAGTATGGGACCACCCCCTCCACCAATCACCTGTGTGCTAGAATTCCATCTTCCCCTAAAACAAAACAAAACAAACAAAAAAAAAAACTAAGACAATTTGTATGTTAGAATCATTTCTAAATGGACTTCAGTGCATAGAGACAGACCTCAGCATAGGGGAACAGAATTGACATGAATTAATCGTCTGCTTCTGATGGTGTTGGCACTTGCATACATCTCATTGACTCCCAACACCCCTGTGCTGTGGTTGTTGTTAGTCTCACGGTTTTGCTGGAGGAACAGAGAGGGGGCCTGAGAGGGTTTATGCTTCTCTTCACACACACCTGGGAAGTGATGGAGTGACGCTGGAATCCAGATCTGCCTGATTCCACCACCTGCTCCTCAGAGCAGTGTCTTCACCGGCTGGAGACCTACCTCATTCACACTCCTGGCATCGAAATGAAGGGTGACTGCAACCATGAAATTAAAAGATGCTTGCTCCCTGGAGGAAAAGCTATGACAAGCCTAGAAAGCGCAGTAAAAAGTAGAGACATCTCTTTGCCAGCTAAGGTCCGTATAGTCAAAGCTGTGGTTTTTCCAGTAGTCATGTACGGACAGGAGAATGGGTCCATAAAGAAGGCTGAGCACTGAAGAATTGATGCTTTCAAAATGTGCTGCTGGAGAAGACGCTTGAGAGTCCTTTGGACAGCAAGGAGATCAAACCAGCCCATCCTAAAGGAAGTCAACCCTGAATATTCATTGGAAGGACTGATGCTGAAGCTGAAGCTCCAATCCTTTGGCCACCTGATGCGAAGAGTTGACTCATTGGAAAGCATCCTGATGCCGGGAAAGACTGAAGACGCTGGGGAGGAGAAGGGGATGACAGAGGATGAGATGGTTGGATGGCATCACTGACTCGATGGACATGAATTTGAGCAAGCTCCAGGAGATGGTGAAGGACAGGGAAGCTTGGCGTGCTGCAGTCCATGGGGTCACAAAGAGTGGAACACGACTTAGACTGAACAACAGCAACAAAGAAATGAAACTCTCATATTCCTGGAAGAACCTGCTTGGCTTCCTGTGAGAAGTATTCGTTTTCTCAAGTTAAACATCAGAGTTGGGCTCTCCTAGGCTGAACAGACTGGAAGGGAGTTGAGTTGGGTGGCGAGTACCATAAAGCCACCAACAGGTGCACACCGTCAGCTTCCCTGAAGGATGGCGTGGAGGCAGAGAGGTGGTCCCTGAGTGCCGAGTGTTCAGAGAGCAAGGGTGGAGCTCAGAATGGCATTTGGAGACTCAAGAATCGGGCTAGACAAGAGGGTTCCGTTTGGCTCTGTGAGAACCTGGCGGACCAGGGTTGAAATCTTGGCTTTTCAATCAGCGATCGGGACCTAGATAAACGTATCTAAACAAGATGCATCCTCCCTCCTAGTCTCAGGTGCACACTCTGGACCTGCTCAGCCCGCTCCCCAGGATACAGGGGACCTCTGCCCCTTCCTTCTGCTCCAGGGCCGTCGCAAGGCTGGCCATGCTGTCACCCGGGATGGAATGACCTGTCAGGGGGCTGTAGCTGAGACGGCTCGCGCTGCCACGTGGCAGGCGGCAGGCAGAGGCTGGAGATGCTCTCTGCGGATGCCTTGCTAACTGCCGGCTCTTCCTCTTGCAGGCTGTGGCAATTCTGACGGCCACATACCCCGTGGGTCACATGCCATATGGCTGGTTGACAGAAATCCGTGCTGTCTACCCTGCTTTTGACAAGGTGAGAACCCCATGCGGCGCGGTTTCCGAAACACTCTCTTTAAAATTAGCGTTTGAGAGACAGCGATCTCCGGTGATGGACACCTCGGTGTCTCTCAGCCTCACCTCCCTCTGCAGGGTTGATGTAGCATTGGGGCTGGCGGAGGTAATTGTGGAACACGTCCCTCCGGAAATCACAGAGGTGAATTGATGCTTGCCTTGATGCAGCTCCCAGGACGTGTCTCCAAACCGGTCCTCACTTCTAGGTTACTCCTGTTGAGAAATTATTTGCAAAAGGGAAATGATACTCTCAAAAAAATTAATATGTAGTTTTCGTTTCTGTGGTTTGTTGCTTTTTGTTTGTTTATTTTTACTGACCTCATAGCTGATGTGAAGGTACAGCTTGAGTTCATAAGCTTATGGCTTTCTTTCGAGGGGGTACATGCACACCCTGGGTGCAGGCTAGTTCAGTTCAGTTCAGTCGCTCAGTCAAGTCCGACTCTCTGTGACCCCATGAACTGCAGCACACCAGGCTTCCCTGTTCATCACCAATCCCGGAGTTTACTCAGACTCATGACCATTGAGTCAGTGATACCATCCAACCCTCTCATCCTCTGTCATCCCCTTCTCCTCCCACCTTCAATCTTTCCCAGCATCAGGGTCTTTTCCAATGAGTCAGCTCTTCGCATCAGGTGGCCACAGTATTGGAGTTTCAGCTTCAGCATCAGTCCTTCCAATGAATATTCAGGACGGGGATGAACTTATTCCAGCTGAAAGCTTCTGCTGACGTTGCAGGGAGGCAATAAGTCTTCAGACATGTAACCTGAGACCGTGTCAAGACTGACCTGCAGGTCATTTGAGAAATGCCTATTTCATTCAAGTGTAATTATTTGAACCTGTAAACGTTCAACCTAAAACAAATAAGTAGAAAAAGAGACCCCGCCCCCCAAAGATTGTATGCAATGTTTTAAAATGGAAAAATAGGGAAAAAGCAAACAGCCTGCCCCTTGTACTCTTAATAGCAACTGTTTGAATTTCTGTAGAACTAGCTCAGAGTCACTACTGACATCATTTTAATCTGATCCCGAAAGAGCCCTGAGAGGTGACGCTGTTCACCAGCGTCCCCCGCAGATTACCTGCCTCTCTCCCCCCACCCATAACCAGTCACCTGTGAGTAGCAGCTCCCCTCCAGGCAAGTCAGGGATCGCCCCCACAGAGCCGCACATGAGAGAGGGAGGCTCTCGTTCAGAACTCTTTACGAGGCTGGAACTTCCCCAGTAAACAATGAGTTGGACGCTCCACCACTTGCCAACATTCACTTGGAGCATCAGGATGCAGAGCGTGTCCCAAAAATTGCCTTTGATTCCTGCTTCCCAAACCCAAGAGTGGATCAGAAGGTCTGAGCCACGTGCAGCAGAGAGCTATGTTGGACTGGGTTTAAGTCAATTTATGGAGACAAATCAGTATTTTCATGTCAAGAAACATGTATATAGAAGTAAGTCCTTGAAAACCAAAATGGATATAAGTCTTATTGCTAAATGTTTAGCTCTTGGAGAATAAGACTATATAATAAAATCCAATAGCAGGGTTCTACATGTGTTCTGAACCTCCTGGCTGTGATCGTCTCATCTGAAATCGGTTCTGGCTACCTTGAAATGATTAAACTTAACAATGCAGCCCTATACAATTTCGCTAAGAGCAGCCAAGAAAAACATTGTTTTATTCACGATTACAGAGGTTAGATGCTATGAAAAAAATCCCTTTAAGGAGCATCTCTTGAGCCTGATGCTGGAGGAAATCAGGATACTTATGAAACCTCCCCATTGTCACCACGCATTCCACCGCACCACTCCGGCCATTCCCATGAATGCTGTCTATTCACCCAGATCTTAGACACCTCTGTGTGGACTTCCGGAATTTGCTGCATTGACAGTTGAAAATCCTTAGCCTGCTTGTGGGTTCCAGACTTAGAGATTTAACATTTCTTGCATAACTTCTGATGTTTCTAGCTAAACAGGGAGATGGGAGAGTTTTCCACTCTTTCACATTTTCTCTAGTGTTCGGTTATCATCTGCAAAAGAGTGTATCTCTGCGAAAAAGCCCACGGGGCAAGCAAGACGAGACACTGATGCTGAGCTAATGATACGTGCCGGTTTACTCCAACCATATTGGCAAACATATTTGCTGTCTTAAAAATCAAAGCACATTGAGGGAGCTGGGGCCTGTGGCTGTCACCACGGGGAGATTGAGGGGGGGCATGTACATTTGGAGGTGGGACCCCTTCTCACCCAGCCCACCAGGGGACCACCCTTGCAGATCCCTGGGGGAGAGGAGATGAAGAGATGTCCCACGTGCTGTGATGGGCACTGTGCCAGCATGGCAGTCTGTTTTCCAGGAAAAGCAGGTGTGCTGGAGTGAAGAAAATGGAAACCCCGCCAGAGGTTTGCACGGGCGGCATAAAGGAGAAGGGCTTCCAGAGTCTGTCTCAGCCTCTGATGGGAAGCAAACATCAAGTGGGACCTGTAACACGTCCACTTGTACATCTGTCATTAGGCTGACATGGGAGCCAGGGGCTTGTTGTTTGTTTCCATGAGTCAACTCTGGGGCTCACTGGATACATAACGAGGTGGGCGTTGTTTTTTCTCAGCTTCTGTTCACAGTCGAGGACCAGACACTTGACCCTCAATCAAGGGTTTTGATTGAGTGGCAGGTACACTTAGCAATGACGCTGAGATGGCATCAGCCAGCCTCAGGTATGTGTCAGTGAAATGTGCTCACATTTCAATTTAACAAGGACTGTTGGAGCATCTTCTTTACTTAAGAGAGATGGTGCTGAGTTGCAGGAGCTAAAGAGATGGATGAAACACCCAGTCCTTTATCCCAGGGGGCAAATGTGCCCCTCACAGGAGTCTTGACATGTGACCCCGATACAGGCTCAGTTGCCATCCCTGCCTGCCTGCAGAGCCCAGGGTGGTCAGACACTGCAGGAAAGGATAGAGCCCTGAATTAGGTGGGTGGGCACCCAGCGCCCTGGAGAGGGGACTGACCCCAGAGACACTGCTGGGCAGTTCAGTCCGGAACTCCTTCTGGTTAGGAGTCCAGAAGCCTGACAGCTGTCTCGAGAGAGACGTCCAGTGGCAGCGGTCTTCCAAGCTGTCCCTTGACATCTATGCTTCAGATGCGTCAAATCAAACAGAAACGAGATGTTCGGTAAGAAGCGTGAGTGGTCAGCCCACGATAACCTGGAGCCTTTTCTTGCCCCCCCAGAATAACCCCAGCAATAAACTGGTGAGCACAAGCAACACGGTCACAGCAGCCCACATCAAGAAGTTCACGTTCGTCTGCATGGCCTTGTCGCTGACGGTAAGGACAGACCCACCCCCGGCCCCCGCCTCTGTGTCTGTTTTTAGAAAAGAGGAAATTGCCATTTCAAAGGGAGAAGTCTTGTATTCCATAGTGCAGTGCTGTGTTAGATAAGGTGACAACCTCTCCTAGATATTTTCATCCCAAAATACAAACAACTGTTAATCAAGGATGGCGTTGAGTCTACACTTCACCCAGTGGCTCAGATAGTAAAGAACCTGCCCGCAAGACAGGAGACCTGGGTTCGATCCCTGGTTTGGGAAGATCCCCTGGAGAAAGGAAATGGCCATCCACTCCAGTGTTCTTGCCTGGAGAATTCCTTGGGCAGAGGAGCCTGGCAGGCTACAGTCCATGGGGTCGGAAAGTGTCAGGCACGACTAAGCAACTTTCGCTTTCATCGAGTCTAAGAATAGAGGGCCAACTTCTGGCATTTCTGTAAGGGGCTTCTTACATGCTGAAGGAAGGCAGGCTTTGCCTTTCTCAATGATATTCTGTCTTACTGAATAATTTCCAGCCTATCTTTAAACACCCAGAGTCAACTGTATCTTTTCCAAATTTAATTGGTATGATTTGTTTCACTGGTAAAAGTTCCCTTCTTTTTATGTTTACGCTGCTGTATCCTTCCTATGGAGCCATCATTCACGATATACTTACCAGGCACCTACAGGATCCAAAACCCTGTGCCGTCTTCAAGGATCGAGGTGTGAACAAGAGTGGCTAGCGCCTCCTCATTGGCAGGGCCTGTCGGTGACGCTGCACAGCCTTAAATGAGCAGTTCACACCCTTTATCAACCTACCTGGGCAGTGCGGATGTAGGAGATATCTTCAAAACACACGGGAAAAAAATTCCAACATGCTCTATAATCCAAAGCACACAGTATATGACTTAAGATTGCTTATAACATTCGTCAACAGTAGCAAGAAAATAATAATGACATTTATAAACAACTTCACATCGTAGACTGTGCTCTGTGAGTTCTAAAGATGGAGATGAGTAGAGGCTAAAAAGAAATAGGGATCTTTTGAACTCAGTTCCTTGTTTGTTGTGGTGACTACATGTTTAAGTCCTGTAGAAATTCTCCATTTTTACAGCTTAATGGAAAAAAACATAACAGAAATAGCTGAGTGTGTGCAATTCCCATCATAAATGACTGATACCGAGGACATAAGACAATAAGAGGTTTGGGGACAAGTGATGAGAGGTACTTTGTGAGCGTTGTCACTGGCCATTATCACAAGAACCACTTAGCTAGATGAGCCCTAAGAGGGGTCCCTTAAAATCAAGTCTGACACACATTTTAAACCTTGCTTGGATTTTTTTTTTTCAAAACCCATAGCTTAATATTTGATCCTTTGACCCAACACCTGAATAAACTCCTCAAGGACAACACAAGGTCTATAGCCCATCACCTAAGACCTCTGACACTGGGTCATGACTCGGCATCCGTGGCCACCCCATCACCCCAGCCCAGCCCTTCCTCTCAGTCTATCCCTCATGAAACTGGGAAACTGCAGGGGGATGTCAGAAGCATATTCCAGGCCGCCTCCCCAGGGTGGGGAGACCTCTGATAGCACGCCTGCCTGAGTCAGGTAGGTCACCCCAGGCAGCCCTGTTCTCCTGGTTGTATTGTTTCTCCCTACAGTGTGCAAATTTTTCCATAGTTCCCTCAAACATTAGCAAAACACTGTACAACCTTGAAACCGTTTAAAAGAGGATTTTGGGAAAAACAGAGAAGGTTTCTATTCCCGGAGCAGACCTCAGCTTTTGGAGCCTGCATGAAGTGACTGGAAGTTGAGAGTCGAGTTGGTTCGGATGCCAGGGTCTGTGACTTGGACACCATCCACACCAGAAGCTGGAAGCTCTGGGCTGTTGCTCACTCTGCGGTCAGGGTCTGGCTCCTCTGTCTCCTCTCACTCTGCTTGGACCTCCTCCCTCAGTTACGGTCAAGTCTGATGGAGAACATTACCAGATTGAGTTTACGGATATTCCTTCCTTCCTTCAGTTCACAGGCAATACTCTGTACTTCTCAAACAAAAGCAGCAAGTGTATTTTGAAGTGATAACCACTGATAATTTTATTAGCTTTTCTAATATAAACTAGAAAAATGCTTCGATTTCCCATAGAGAGGTTTTAGTTATTTAATTATTCTAATCCTACTATCTGTGTGTGTGTGCTAAGTTGCTTCAGCTGTGTTCGACTCTTTGAGATCCTGACCGTGTGAACTGTAGCTCACCTCTGTCCGTGGGATTTCCCAGGCAAGAATACTGGAGTGGGTTGCCATTTCCTTCTCCAGGGGATCTTCCTGACCCAAGGATCAAACCGGAGTCTCCTATATTGGCAGGCAGATTCTTTACCACTAAGCCACCTGAGAAGCCCAGACTACAGTATAGGGTAAACCTGACTTTTGGAAAGGGCTTCCCAGGAGGCTCGGTAGTAAAGAATCCGCCTGCCAATGGGGTTGCAAAGAGTCGCACACGACTTAGCAACTTAGCTACAGCAAATAACTTTTATGTGCACTGGGAAACCAAAAAATTCGTGTGACTCACTATATTGCAATATTCACTTTACAGTGATGGCCTGAAATAGTTCCAAGGGATGTCGATACATGTATTTAATAAAGCTTAAACTTTTATTCTTGCTTTATCGCAATATTCATTATACTGGGGCAGTAAAAAGTGAAAGTGTGAAAGTGTTAGTCACTCAGTTGTGTCCAACTCTTTGTGACCCCATGGACTGTAGCCCACCAGCCTCCTCTGTCTGTAGAATTCTCCAAGAAAGAATACTGGAGTGGATTGCTGTTTCCTTCCCCAGAGGATCTTCCCTTCCCAGAGATCGAACCCAGGTTTCCTGCATTGCAGACAGATTCCTTACCATCCAAGCCACCAGGGAAGTCTAGACCAAAACCTGCATTATCTCCGAGGTCTGCCTGAAATAGCACCACCTAAAAGCCCCCCTTCCAAGCTCCTTCTCCAGGGCCTTTTTCTCTGAACTGTGCTGTTCCAGCAAATAGGAGCAGATCCCTGGCACTGAGGCTGTGCACTGAGGCACTTGCCAGCACGCCTGAAGCAGTGGTTTCTTCAACAATACAAACAGTGGTATTACAGCGTGTCTCAGATACATTGGCTTCCCAGGTGGTGCTAAAGAATCTGGCTGCTAATGAAGGACACGCAAAGACGCGTGTTCGATCCTTGGGTCGGGAAGACCGCCTGGAGTAGGAAATGGCCGCCCACTTCAGTGTTCTGGCCTGGAAAATTCCATGGACAGAGGAATCTGGTGGGCTACAGTCCATGGGGTTGCAAAGAGTTGGACATAACTGAGCGAGTGAGCACAGATACTTTATAACGACTCGATCAACTGGTCCTCCTTCAGTTGGCTCTAACATCTTGGCTAGAAGCTGGCCTGCGTGCATACTCAGTCATGTCCTAGTCTTGATGATCCCGTGGACTGTAGCCCACCAGGCTCCTCTGTCCATACGACTTTCCAGGCCAGAATACTGGAGTGGGTTGCCCTTTCCTTCTCCAGGAGATCCTCCTAACCTAGCGATCGAACCTGCATCTCCTGCATTGGCAGGTGGATTCTTTACCACTGAGCCACCAGGAATTGCATTAAAAGGTATATAGAAAAAATACAAGGGTTTCCCCCCTAAATTCGTTGTTATGCTGTCACTATAGTGCATACAGCTTTTTATAGCACTTACCATGTTCATTCTTCACATCTATTATATCTTGTAGGCCTTGAACTTCCCTAGGCAGGATCTGTGTGTTAGTCACCTTATCCCCAGGGCCTAGCATCCTGCTGACACAGAAAGGGCACAATAAACAGAATGCAAACACAGGAATCAATTAATACTTACCTGTGAGATAAGGATCAGAAAGGTGCCGATGGCATTCACCCCTCCTGAGCCACAATCTCCTTATTTATACTGAGGTTATCTTAAAGCTCTTATGAGGCCCTTTACCTGAGAGTCTATTTTCACTTTTTTAATTTTTAAACTGCATCGTATCAGGAAATTAACATTGCAGAGCACTTAGGATAGATACATCATGCTTATTGCAGTGGGCGATATTCTATACAAAGTGTGAGCCTTCTGATGGTTCCAGAGCTTTCTCTGCATTGCCTAGGATTAGAGCGCTTTGCCAAGCGCTGGTACTTTGGGTATTAGTGACTCTTCTCTCTGGGACTTTGAGAAGAGCTGGCTCCACAAATGCTGCAGACACTCAGTGACCCAATGATGCTAACTGCTTTTCGAAGGAAAACCTATATTGTCCAGAGCAGAAACTCATCTTGCAGTCAGAATGGGCCCATTCTTCAGGCCCTGACATGTTCAGTTCAATGTCTGTCTTTGCCTGTGAAAAATACTTTTGACAGTTAATAAGAGACCCTGGTGCTGGGAAACATTGAAGGCAAAAGGAGAAGGGGGCGACAGAGGATGAGATGGTTGGATAGCATCACCGATTCAATCGACATGAACTTGGGCAAACTGGGAGATAGTGAGGGACAGGGAGGCCTGGCTTTCTGCAGTCCCTGGGGTTGCAGAGTTGAACACAACTGAGCAACAACATGAGACTAATATTTCAGCATGCCACAATGCATGTATACGCTTATTCCCTCGTATAGATTTTCAGTTTAATTTGGAGTGAACCCCTGACTCTGAAAGTTCATTCTTCCCTCATTTTCTTATCTGAGAGTTTGTCTGAACCACTGGGCTTCAAGACAAGCAGCCTAGAATGCCTTCTGCCCAGTTGGAAGAGGAAGTGGATTTAGGAAGTGTATAAGGTAGGAAAGCAGAAGTTTGTCCCAAGGAGCATCTTGCTTCCCTGCCTTTAGGAAACTCAGAAAATCAGTAATTGGCTTCTTTAGACCATTTGATGGGAATGAGGGTGAAGAGGGAGAGCTTTAGCTGATCTGAAAGATGAACTTCAAAATAGTAAGAACCCCCTGATATAAATTAATCCCCTCAATAGCAACAAAGGAGCAGGCACGATGCAGACCAGGGCTAGCAAGGTGACTGCAGGCGGACACACTGCTGTTTGGGGTGAAGGAACACATAGTGCAAAAATATGCGCTCTTTAAATAAGGTTGAAAGAACAGCTTCAGAAGGCATGCCGCATGGTGGGAGCGAGTGTGGTGTAGTGGCCACTCAGAGGAGGCCAGCGATCCGCGCTGTCAGGACAAGGTAGCACCACGGAGCACAAGGCTGTCACTGGCGCTGGGGTCAGAAGCAAGCAGCCGGGTTTGCCCAGAACCTTCCGGCAGAGCCATGGTCTCCATCCCTAACGTGACCAATTATAAAGCCCGGTGACGCTCAGCGTGTCCTGAGAGGCTGCGTTTCTCTAGTAGACAGTTGTGGTGATCGCAGACAGAGGGTGGTGGCCATGAGCTTGTGAAGGAGGCAGGAGCGGTGTTCCTTCCTCTTGGGGAGAGGCACTGATAACGCTAAACTTACAGAAACACAGCCCCTTGGAACGGATCATGATTGCCGCCTGAATCCCAGCCTTGGGGATAGAATAGAAACCACTAACCAGGGTAGGATATGTCTTTTCAATAGCCTTGGTGGTGCAGAGAAGCACTCCAAAAGCTACCAGACCCCCGTATTCCTAGATGTGAGGCCAGTGTGATGAAGTGAACGGATGAACTTGCTAAATGTACCAAACTTGCCAATTTGGTACCCCAAACGCATGGTCTTTTTTTTCTAAAGTATTAGTCACTCAATTGTGTCCAACTCTTTGCGACCACATGGACTGTAGCCCACCAAGCTCCTCTGTCCATGGGATTCTCCAGGAAGGAATACTGGAGTTGGGTTCCCATCCCCTTCTCCAGGGGAATCTTCCCAACCCAGGGTTTGAACCTGGGTCTCTCCCACATCACAGGTGTATTCTTTTACCATCTGAGCCACCAGGGAGTTGTTTTTTTTTTTCCTAAAATTCGTAGCAAATCATATTAAGTAGGCAAGTTTTAGCAGCTTTAGATGATTTTAGTTGACCAGTTTCCATTTTTCCTCCACAATGCCATTTTTTCAGCATCTGCTGTTTTCTTACACTCTCTGCCACTCTAGTGTGGGGGAGCCATTGCCAAGAGAGGGGGGGCCCCTCTGTCTCAAGAGAGGGGGGGAAGAATCCTTGCAAAGCACTGGCTTGGCTGCTGCTGAACCTCCCCAACCCCCTTCACACAAAAGGGGAACAGCGTCCACGCAGAGGGATGTTGGCAGGAAGAGCCCCCAAAGCACTTGTATGCAGTGAACGACCTACACAGTGACACTCAGCACCCCTGGATGTCGGACTTGGAAAGGCCGGAGGGGAAGAGCTAGGAGCAGAGGAGAGGGAGAGACAGTGTCAGAGAGACGGAGAGTGAGGTCAGCAGGAGAAGGGGAGGGGTCTGGAAGAGAAAGGGGCGCTGGAACATCAGAGGAGACGGAGCAGAGTGACGGAGGTGAGTTCAGCAGACAGCGGGGAGGATGGGAAGGCCCCAGAGACCCCCCAGTGCCACCCCACCCCCCCACCCCAGGCCTCGCCAGTCCTTCCAATAGCAATTGCTATAAACCATGTGTGTGCTAAGTCGCTTCACTCATGTCCGACTCTCTGAGACCCCATGGACTGTAGCCTGCCAGGCTCCTCTGTCTGTGGGATTCTCCAGGCAAGAATACTGGGGTGGGTTGCCATGCCCTCCTCCAGGGGAATCTTCCTGACCCAGGGATCGAACCTGAGGCTCTTACGTCTCCTGCATTGGTAGGCAGGTTCTTTACCACAGCCTGGGAAGCCCTCTGTAAACTTTAGAAGAGTTTAAAAGAGGCAGGTTCTTAAGAAATGAGTAACTGCGACGAATTGTCCGTGGCCTGAATAGACTGTTTCCAACAGCTGATGTGGGTGAACTCGGCTGTTTCAGGAAGGCGGGTGTGAAGGGGGTCTCTCGCTAGGCCGCTCCAGGGTGAGCTTCCTGGCCCCAGGTTCAGATCCTGCTGAGGTCGTGGGGCCGTGCCAAGGCCTCCAGGCTGCACCCCACTGGCCTCCCCCAGCTTCAACAAATGGAGGCTGTTTGATGGGGGTGGTGGTGGGGGTGGTGGGGTGGGGTGGGGGGTGTGTGTGTATGTGTGTGTGTGCACGTGTGTGTGGCTGTCACTTAGGGCAGAGAGAGAGGCAGCCTTGCCATCCAACCATGTTGTTGCTGTCGTTGTCCAGTTGCTCAGTCGTGTCTGACTCTTTGCAACCCCACGGACTGCAACACATGAGGCTTCCTTGTCTTTCACCATTTCCTGGAGTTTGCTCAAACTCATGTCCATTGAGTTGGTGATGCCATCCAACCATCTCATCCTCTGTCGTCCCCCTCTCCTCCCGCCTTCAATCTTTCCCAGCATCGGGATCTTTTCCAGCTCTTCGCATCCAGTGGCCAAAGTATTGGAGCTTCAGCTTCAGCATCCAACCAAAGCACCTCACAGTAGGATACAGGGGTATCTGAGGCCAGTTGGTGTTACAACTTAAGGATCTGGTTATTTTTTTTAAAACATTTAAAATAGGTTTTTACTCTGGATCCACCCTGAGCCTTGCTTTTTGACGTCAGTGGGTGGTAAAAAGGGAAAGTATGACTCTGTACTCAATCCCAAGTGTTCTATTCTGATGGTTATGTGTTGAATTGTGTCCACTCCAAAGTCCTATATTGAAGTTCTAGCTCCATCACCTTGGAATGAGACCTTATTTGGAAATAGGGTTCAGGTGAGGACCCCTGTTCCATCTGACTGGTGTTCTTGGGGGGTGGGATGTGGATACACAGGCACAAGGAGGGTGCCATATGGAGACCGGAGTGATGCTGGAAGCTGCTGGAAGCTGGGAGGCCTGGAGCAGACCCTTCCCTGGGCCTTCAGAGGGAGCGTGGCCCTGCCGACACCTTGACTTTGGCGTCACTCCCGGCCTGAGAGACGATAACGTGCTGTTAGGCGGCCCAGTTTGTAGTTCTTTGTTACAGCAGCTCTAGCAAACTCATACACTGATGTTTCTGAAAGAGAGGCACCGTCGTGTCATTTAAGGCCACGGGGATTGGTTGACCAGACCTAACTAGTCAACTAGGGGCTTCCCTGGTGGCCCAGTGGTACAGACTCCACCTGCCAATGCAAGAGATACGGGCTTGATCCCTGGGTTGGAAAGATTCCCTGGAGAAGGAAATGGCAACCCACTCCAGTATTCTTGCCTGGAGGAACCTGAGGAGCCTGACAGGCTACAGCCCATGGGGTCCCAAGAGTTGGACACGGTTTAGTGACTAAACAACAAACTATCCAACTCATTTGCTTTCTTTTGAAATTCCCCACTTTCTATTTCCACAGGACATCTGTATTCTTGTGTTTCCAGCTTCTTGAAGTAAGGATCTGAGTGTAGGAATTGCTTAGAAATATTCTTCTTGCAGGTTAGCACTGTCCCAAGCTCAGGCAGTAGAGTCCGCCGGCAATGCGGGAGACCCAGGTTCGATTCCTGGGTCGGGAAGATCCCCTGGAGAAGGAAATGGCAACCCACTCCATTATTCTTGCCTGGGAAATCCCATGGACTGAGTAGCTTGGTGGGCTACAGTCCATGGGGTTGTGAAGAGTCGGGCACGACTGAGTGACTAACACACTTGTCAAGATTTATGTGCTTAGTTACATCCTTGCTGATGGGGCTTTTGGGAGGGTGTGGTTGTTGGCATCGTAGTATCCAGTAGAAGTACCAGTATTCAAGTTGGGTCTCTTTGCTTTTTGGTTTTATTCTGCTTACTATTAGTTGAACAATCCAGTGCTGGCTCACCCACACCCTGCAGACCCAGCATCACTAACCCTGAAAAGTTGAAACACGTTTACAATTTTCAGGGAAGAAATTAAGTTGCTAGTATTTTATCCTGTTGTGTTTATCCACCCCCCCCCACCCCCCCCACCCCCACCCTGAAAATTGTCTCAAGATCTTGATGGCTTCTGCTGCTTCCTGCATAAACAGTAGTATCTGATTTGGCACGAAATTGTAAAAATTACTTAGTTTCAGTTTTACCTATCAGTACACACCTGGGTTCTGCAAAGAACAGGGTGCAGACCCGCCACCTGCAAGGGCTTGGGAACCAAGGGGAAGACAAGTGCGTTCTTCTCCGGCTTCTGCACGTGCTGCCTGCCAGACCCCAGCCTCACATCGAGGATGTGGTTCCCAGGCTCCACTCCCAGGCTTTCCCCGTGCAAAAGCAGATTTATCAGAGAAAGACAGCAGTCAGGAATCATTCCACCCAGTGGCCGAATAACCCAGTGGGGATCAACTCAGACTTCCAGGAATTGTATTTTATGTCTGTCTGTGGCTTTTTTTAAATCGTTTTTTATTCATCTCAACTTAAAGACTGAGATGCCTGGGCTTCGCAGGTGGCGCTAGTAGTAAAGAACCTGCCTGCCAAAGCAGGAGACATAAGAGACATGGGTTTGATCCCTGGGTCAGGAAGATCCCCTGGAGGAGGGCAGAGTGACCCACTCCAGTATTCTTGCCTGGAGAATCCCATGGACAGAGGAGCCTGGTGGGCTACAGTCCATAGGGTCGCACAGAGTCAGACACGACTGAAATGACTTAGCATGGATACATGCACTTACAGTTTAAAGATAACAGAAGTAGGGAGTATTTTTCTTCTTATCTGATGGTCCCATTATAGCATACAGGACCCAGACATCGGCTGATGTGTGGACAAAATGAGGCCGTGCTGTTGGTAGCCGAATGGTTTTCTGATTTCAGCGTCTGCTCTCACTCCCTGGTGCTTTGGGCGATGAACATGAGCACCTTCCTGGTGACCTGGAACTCTGATGTCCTGTCCATCCATGCTGACAAGGACATGCGGGGAGTCAGCAGAGCCGATGTGAAATATTTCAAACACTTTTTTTGGTAAATTATCTCAAGAAACACTGAATAGACTTACTGAAATGAGCGCGAGAGGACAGAAAATGCTGATTGGCGTGCTCAGTGGTCATTTTGTGTTGAGTGAGGCTAGAGACCGCTGGACCCAGAAATAAGAGAAAACAATCAGGTATCGTCCTGGTTACACAGAAGTATTTCCCAGAAGCATGGTTGTTGTTCACTGAGTTGTGTCCAACTCTCTTCGGTCCCATGGACTATAGCACGCCAGGTTTCCCTGTCCTTCACCATCTCCCGGAGTTTGCTCAAAGGAATAAATCACACACTGGTACTTCTATGGGATGCTATGATACCAACACCCTCCCACCCTCTCCCCTCCCCACCCACAAGCCCCATCCGCAAAGACATAATTAAGCGCAGAAATTTGGGAACAGTGCTGACCTGCACAAACAATATTTCTAAGCAAACCTGGGATTCAAGTTCTCACCTGGAGAAGCTGGAAATACACAAGAACAGAGATGTCTTAAGAAAACAGTCAGTGGAGAATTTAACACCTGCTATACCTATGGAGGAGAAGGGGACAACAGCGGATGAGATGGGTGGATGGCATCACCGACTCGATGGACATGAGTCTGAGTAAACTCTGGGAGTTGGTGATGGACAGGGAGGCCTGGCGTGCTGCAATTCATAGGATCACAAAGAGTCGGACACGACTGAGCAACTGAACTGAACTGATAACCTCTCCCAGAGCTTAGGTGTCTTGTATCTGCATTCAGACTGAGAGAGTGAACAGGGAAGTACAGTTGCCTTTAGCTAACTGATCCATGGCCTTTGCTGAACATGTTCTTTTATTTTATCTTAAATAAAGTTTTAGCTTAAAGAGTTTCGCTCTGTTCCCAGCTCTGGGTGGGAGTGCCTGCTTGTTCAGGCAGTGAAGGAAACATGATTACGTTGCTTCAGGAGATTATTCTGGGAGTCCTTTTGTACCTTCTGAGCCCAGGGTGAACCTCAAAGAACCGTAGTGTGATGCTGAGAAAAAACACGTGTGGCAAATAATAGTGCCTGGGAAAGCTGCTCATCGTTAATCAGAAACCAGACAGCTCTCAAAGGCCTGCCTTTAATCCTCCCACAGACACGGCTCTTAACCCATGTGGCTTGAGGAATGAATTGGCCCTTACCAAAACAAACAGAAAACAAGAAGGTTTGGAGAGCCAGCCCCTCTGAACCGGAGACGGGTTCAAAGGCAGGGCTGTGAGTTGTGCCAAGTGGCCCTGGGCTCTTGTGACACTTGACTGCCCTCTTTGTGGATTTGGATTTAAAAGGGATGGGTTGGGGAGGGGGCAGAGAGCCAGGGAGGGGTTAGCTTAGGCTTGAATTTGGGGCCACAAGGCTCAGCGCTCATATGAGTGTGGGTCTAGGGGCCCCCGGGCCTGGGTTCAAACCCTGACCCCACCACTCACCCACTGGGAGGTCACTGAATACTGCAAGCCTCGACTTCCCCAGCTGCCATGCAGGCATGATAAGAATACCCACCTTCTGAGACTTTTCAGAGGAGTAATAGCTTAGCATCACGCCTGGCACGCTGGAAGCAGAGAAGGCCAGCTCCCTCCTCTGTGGTCCCCAGACACAATGGCTCCCATGAAACGGAAGGAGGGCTGCGTGTAAATAAACAGCTACTGGTATATCCAATGCCAGTGAATAATTTTGTGAATTCTTCTAGTGATACCTATAATACCCTTCCAAATTTATGTGGGATGTGTTTTTTCTTTGCGGTGTTTAAAATAAATTTAACCTCTTGATAGATTCATACTTTCTTTCTCTAGACAGACTTCACCCACACATGAGACGCATATTGCATGTTTTTCTCCCTGAGAACTTGGGAAAGCTCTTCTGATGTCCCCATGTCCTTCCTGTTTACAGTCTCCAATGCCAGGTGTTGACACTGCTCTTTCTAAGCTTTGGTTGTCCTGCTAATTCAGAAATGTCCCTTACCGACGGGGCTTCCCAGGAGGCTCAGTGGTGAAAAATCTACCTGCTAATGCAAGAGACACGGGAGATGCAGGTTCAGTCCTTAGGTTGGGAAGATCCCCTGGAGGAGGAAATGGTATTCTTGCCTGGAGAGTCACATGGATGGAGGAGCCTGGGGGACTAGTCTATAGGGTCACAAGGAAAACTGAGTGACTGAGCACACATTCATGCCATTACCCACAAGCTTTAGTGAGCTCTGAAAGAGAGAAATTGATGTATTTCGTCCTTTGGCTTAGATCTGATAAATCTGTACACACCAACCAAATATTAGAAATGCCAGTAGGAAAGATTTTTTGAGCCCTCACGGAAGCATTGTCAAACTTGTCTAAAGCCTGGATGATGGAACACTTCCAGTGGGATGGATGACACTTAGAGCAGTGGTCCCCAGCATCTTTGGCACTAGAGATCAGTTTCATGGAAGGCAGTTTTTCCACAGACTGGTGTGGGGTGAGTTGGGATGGTCTCAGGATGATTCGGGCCCTTTACATGTATCATGCACTTTATTTCTGTTATTATTGCATCAGCCCCACCTCAGATCATCAGGTTGGGGAGCCCTGGCTTAGAGTTTTTCCATTTACAACACAGCTCCCCAGAGAAAGAGCATGTGCATGTTTATTCATGCGGTCGTTCGAAGCAAATGCCTGAGCCCCTGCTCCACACCAGGCTCCACGGCTACCCCAGTGAAACAGACACACACTGTCTCTTTTATTAGAGGGGTTTGTAATCTCATGGAGAAGACAGGCAATTGACACATACGGCGGTGTTGCATAGTGTGTTAGTTCCCTGTGGCTTCTGTAACAAATGGCCACAAACCTGATGGCTTAGAACAACAGAAATGTATTCCCTCCTAGTTCTGGAGGCCGGAAGTTGAAATTCAGTTCACTGGGCTGAATTCGAGGCGCTAGCAGGGCAGACTCCCTCCGGCAGGTTTAGAAAAGAATCCAGGCCTTGCCTCTTGTAGCTCCTGGTGGCGGCTGGCATTCCTTGGCCGAATTAGTCTCATCCTTGATCTTCTTATCACCTCCTCCTCTACATGCCCCTCTTTCTAGCATCAGGACACTTGTGATGGTATTTAGGGCCTGCCCAGGCACTCTTAGCGCCAGGGCCTTAATTTCATCATCTCTGTTACCATATACAGTGATGAATCCTTGTTCTGGTGATGAGGGTGGGAGCATCTCTTTGAGGGCCCATTATGCAGCCTTCTGGGCTTCCCCAGTGGCTCGGCGGTAAAGAAATGCCGGCAGTGCTGGAGACATAAGAGAGGTGGGTTGGATCCCTGGGTCGGGAAGATCCTCTGGAGGAGGGCATGGCAACTCCCTCCAGGATTCTTGCCTGGAGAATCCCATGGACAGAGGAGCCTGGCGGGCTACAGCCCATGGGGTCGAAAAGAGTCAGACACGACTCAAGCGACTTAGCACTTAATGCACATTCGTCGCATGTGTGCTGACGAAGAAGCCTGAGAGAGTGAGCTCCGGGACGAAGGTCCAGCCTGTGAACTCAGAGGTGACGGGCCCACAGAATGATGGTCCCCAAAGACATCCATCTTCTAATCCCCAGAACCCAAGAATGTGTTACCTGCCATGGCAAAAGAGACCCTGAAGATGTGACTAAGGATCTCCTGATGACAAAATCATCCTGGATTATTTGGGTGGGCCTTAGTTCTTCCCAACTTCCCTGGTGGCTCAGACGGTAAAGTGTCTGCCTACAATGTGGGAGACCCGAGTTCAACCCCTGGGTTGGGAAGATCTCCTGGAGAAGGAAATGGTAGCCCACTCCAGTATTCTTGCCTGGAGAATCCCATGGACGGAGAAGCCTGGTAGGCTACAGGCCATGGGGTCGCAAAGAGTCAGACATGACTGAGCGACTTCACTTTGACTTTCACTTTAGTTCTTCCCTGGTGGCTCAGATGGTAAAGAATCTGCCTGCAGTACAGGAGACTCAGGTTTGACCCCTGGGTCAGGAAGATCCCCTGGAGAAGGGAATGGCAACCCACTCCAGTATTCTTGCCTGGAGAATCCCATGGACAGAGGAGCCTGGAGGGGAGCTTGAGTCCATAGGGTCGCAAAGAGTCGAACGCAGCTGAAGTGACTGCACACGCATGCATGCACGCAGCCTTCTACAGTAGTCTCAGCTGCTCGGGAGAAAAAATGAAGTAAAGGCAGAGAGGAGGAGGGAGATGCTGTTTTGGACTGAGGGGTCACATTTACAGCAATCAGGATGTCCTGAAGCCCAGGACCCCCTGTGTGTTTGCAGCCTTGGAGGCGTGAACACACACCACCCCCACCCGACGCCCCCCATCTGAAAGACACCTCCGCGTGTGCCCACCTGCACAATCTCACCCATTCTTCCTGGCCAGGGACTCTGTCTCAGTGTCTCCCTCTCTCCGATGTCAGCCTCTCCCAAATCGCTCCTTCGTTTCTGTGTTTAAATATGCTCAAGGCTCCCAACTTTTGAAAAAATCTTAAAGAAACCATGAAAACCTTTATCCAGCAGGCCCCTACATTTCTCTTCTCTGTGGCATCCAAGCTCCTCGAGAGAATTACGCAGAAGCACCTCTCGTCCACCCCTCCCACCGCTGCGGGCCCCCATCTGTGCTCCCCACCTGGGCCATCTGCGGTCCCCACTGCAGCCCACCTGCCTCCTCCTTCGGGAGCGGGGGACACCTGTTCCTTCCTTAGTCGTCCCTCTGGGCTGCGTTCTTGCCCCTGTTTGCCGGTGTCCCCCTAGAGAGCTGGCCCCGGCCCCTACGCGCTCAGGCCTCGGCTCCCACGGACAGCATCCGGTTCTCATGCCCCATGTCTTGGGGCGGCCGCCGTCCACAACCTTGGCTCATCTCCCGCAGCTTTGGTGGCTCTCCACTCAGCTGCTTTGCCGTCTTCCTTTCTATCTTCCCTGGTGGCTCAGAGGTAAAGCCTCTGCCTGCAATGCAGGAGACCCGGGTTCAATCCCTGGGTCAGGAAGATCCCCTGGAGAAGGAAATGGCAACCTACTCCAGTTCTCTTGCCTGGAAAATTCCATGTGCTACAATCCATGGGGTTGCAAAGAGTCAGACACAACTGAGCAACTTCACTTTCACTTTCTTTTCTGAGTATCCCTTCACAGGCTCCTGGCTGGAACATTCCTCTTCCTCACTCTAGGTGGACACCTCCCTCTGTCCAAACAGCCTCCTCCCTCCTCAGCCCTCCTTCTGCAGAATGTGACTCTGGCTGCCCGTCTGGCTGATTTCCTGAAGCAGCATCTTTGCCTCCCATCTCTCTCCCGAGCTTCTCACCCAAACACTAACTGCCTCCTTCGCAGAGATGTGCTTTGATTTCCCTCAGGCGCCCGCCCATCCTGTCCCAAAGGGTGCTTATGGCTGGCACTCTTTCCCCTCTGCATACCGTGTTTCAGAGACCAGCATGGACTTCTGCCTGGAGTTGCCAGAACCAGAAGCCTGGGCTCCTCCCGGGCTTGGCCCTTTTCCTCACCCTGAGGTCCACTTGGGCACAGAACCCTGTCTTGGCCTCCTCCTAAACACCCCTGGGACCTCCCTCTTCTGCATTTGCCACCTTGTATCCCTCTTTCTGGGCTTCCCAGGTAGCTCAGCTGGTAAAGAATTCACCTGTGATGCAGGAGACCCCGATTCCTGGGTCGGGAAGATTCCCTGGAGAAGGGATAGGCTACCCACTCCAGGATTCTTGGCGATCCACTCCTTGGATCCCTGGTGGCTCAGCTGGTAAAGAATCTGCCTGCAATGATGAAGACCTGGGTTCGATCCCTAGGTTGGGAAGATCCCCTGGAGGAGGGCATGGCAACCCACTCTGGTATTCTTGCCTGGAGAATCCCCATAGACAGAGGAGCCTGGCAGGCTGCAGTCCATGGGGTCGCAAAGAGTCGGACACGACTGAGCGACTAAGCACACCCTTGTTTCTGCTCATATAGCTCCCCCTCCTCTGGGACCACAACTCCCAGGGGGGCTCCGCGCACACCGCGTCCAAACCAGCCCTCGTGGAGCGGACGGCATACGGCCCCTCCACTGGCTCCCTGGTACCAACGTAAACCCAGACCTGAAGCACACAACACCAGGCCCATCTCAACGTCCTGCTCCCCATTCCAGCCGCACAGAGCGCTTGGGACTGCAGGATCACGTTGTGTGTTCTCTTGCCCAAGCTTCTGCCCACGTCGTCTCTTTTGCCTGAAACCCGCTCCCCACCTCCTCGGCCAGCACCTGGGACTGGGACTGGACGTGGTCAGCCGGCCTCCCACACCCTGCGGCCGCTGCTGTCCCCGAGCCCCCCATCACGACGCCACGCTCTGTCGTTGCAGGGACACCGTGAGGCTGGCATCACCTCCGCCCTGTGTGCTGTTGTGTCGAGTTGGCCAAAAAGTACATTCAGGTTTTTCCATGACGTCCGATGGAAACACCTGAACAAACTTTTTAACCAATCCAATATATACCCAGTGCCTGGCATGGGACAGGTGCCCAGTAATTATTTTTTGACCGAATACACGTATAAAGCACACTGTCATAATAACAAACTGATTGCTGCGGAAACCAGTAGGTCCCTGTAGAATCAAAACTGTAGAAGTAATTAGAATCCGACCACCTAGGAAGCAGGGAGGAGGTGGTGACATGATGTCCCCCGGATGAAGGGCTGATGGGGCGTCATCCTCGTCTTTCTGTCCTTTGCCACATGCCTGCATGCTCAGTCACTCAGTTGTGCCCGACTCTGTATGACCCCGTGGACTGTGGCCCACCAGGCTCCTCTGTCCATGGGATTCTCCAGGCAAGAACACTGGAGTGGGTTGTCATGCCCTTCTACAGGGGATCTTCCCCACCCAGGGGTCGAACCCATGTCTCCTGTGGCTCCTGCCTTGCAGGCAGATTCTTTAACCTGCTGAGCCACCAGGGAAGCCCGCCGTTTGCCACAGAGTCCATCTAATCCACCTTTCAGTGGCAGCCCTTCAAATAGCCAGAGCCTATTTCGATACCTTTTAACAGCCTGGCTTCCAGACCCTGTGGTGTTTCGGTTCCGCTCTTTGAATTGTTCCTGTTGATTCTCCTCTGAGAACATGGAGCACAAACTCCGAATCAGGTCTGACCTGAGCTAATGGAGTGAATTGGTCTGGTTTTGACTTTATAATTCTCATCAGTGCAGCCTAAGGCTACATGGGCCTTTTCATTTAGCCATATAGGCCAGTTAGAAGGTGGAACACAAGAGCTGGTAAGACCCGGTTGTCCATATTCCTATGGTGGTCGGGGGCTGGCCCCTTCTCGAATCCATCTTCAGGGGGTTTGCCCACCTCGAGCTCCTAGAATCTCTGCAATCACTTTTTCTGCCACGTCTACAAGTGTTTTCAGTACAGATGCTGTTAGCTATCTAGGACTTGCACAGACAAAGTGCTTTGCTCCCTCTCATTACTTTTGGTCTTCAAATTCCTTTTAACCATGTTTGCTTACCTGTTTTAAGGTGACCCTCCTTCATGGAAAAGGCAAACTCAGAGCTGGGGGGCTTGGAATGTATCCTTGGACCCTAGTGGTTCTTTCCCTTTCTTTTTCTTACCTTGAACATATTGTTTAAAGCTCTTTTCTGGATCTCAGCACTTGCACCCATCTGGGCTTCACCCTCCTGACTTTATTCGTCCACAAGATTGCAAGCCCTTGGAGGTGGTAGTTCTTAGACTTCATCTGGGCTCACCTCCCAGGAACTGGGGAAGAGAGAGCCTGTGAGCTGGCAGACCAAGGCAGGGAGATGGCAGATACCTCCTCCCCACCTGGCACATTCCCTCCCCACCCCCAAGAGCAGCCTGGGGACCACCTGTTCTTTCTAGTTGTGGCAGGTAGGCAGGAATTTCTCTTCCGAGAGCATTCCAGCTCCTTTCAGAAACTCTGGTTTTATTTGATCTTCCTTGCCTCTTTCTCACCAATTTTGAAATCGCTATATTTCATTTTTTTTTCAATTTCCCTGGTTATTGTGAGCTTAACAGGACGTGGTCACTCCCACGTGAGTGGCCATCCCCTCCCTGATGGCTGTGATCCCATCCAATGAGACTGTTCTTCGTCTTGGTCCCCGGCCTCCGAGCTCAGCCTCATCGGGGAGGGGTTAGCTGGCAGGTTGCCGGAGAGGGAGGAGGTGAGCGTGTGCTCTGTAATAACCGAGCTTGGAATTGCAACACCGTTAGGTGCCTGTCTCGTCTTGCCAAGGCCAGCACGGAAATCACATGCCGTCCAGGAGATGGTGGCCACTGCAGAACATAAAGGGCTGAGGTTTCACGTTTAAAACATTTGTGTCCTAAAGCTTCAGAACTTCAGGGCCTCAGAGGGACCCTCCCTCAGGGAAAGAAAGCAAAAAGGCTTTCTATCAGAGAAGGAAGCAGTCAAAAAAAAAATCTACTCCATCAGCGTCTTCCTCTGGGACACACTGAGATAATCCCTTGGGGGGAGATTCAGCTAATCTTGAAATGCTGCTTCTGCTGTTCACATTAGGTGAGTCCTGGGAAGCACAAATCCCACAGATGCAGACGACTCCGCTCTGCCGCGTCCCCTCTGCCCCACCTCCCACCGAGTGGCCACCACCTTTGAAAGGCAGCGAGCTCACTGACGGTGGTAGTATTTATAGCACCTCTAATCCCGCCAGGCCAGCTCTGGCCACCTGCTCCCCGCGAGGCCTGCGCAGCTGAGCTAAGGGCGGCTGCCGGTAGAAAACACCAGAAAATGCCCGGCCTACCAGTCACAGGAGGCTTGTCCAGCCCTGCCTGTCACAGCCTCAGTTTCCCGCAGCTAGGGGACTTGTTCATCACGTAAGGATCAGTTTTTCCACTCGGTGCTCCATGGTGACCTGTATGGGAAGAAAAATCCAAAAAAGAGGGGATTATAGAGCTGATTCAGTTTGCTATACAGCAGAAACCAACACGGCATTGTAAAGCGACTCTGCTCCAGTGAAAAAGGTTTTTTTAAAAAGGATCAGTGTTGCATCTTGCAGTTCAAGGTGAGCCCCACTATTTCCATGTCCATATTGTGTTGAAGCTGAAGCTCCAATACTTCCACCACCTGATGCGAAGAGCCGACTCATTGGAAAAGACCCTGATGCTGGAAAAGACTGAAGGCAGGAGGGGAAGGGGACAACAGAGGATGAGGTGATTGGAGGGCATCACTGACTCAATGGACATGAGTTTGAGTAGGTTCCAGGAGAGGTGAAGGACAGGGAAGCCTCGCGTGCAGAAGTCCATGGGATCGCAAAGAGTCAGACATGACCAAGTGACTGAACAACAACAAATATAATGGACAGTCTCACGTGCTCTGGTCTGCACATTACTTCGCCTCTGTTGATGCGTCACAGGATAGGATGTGTCTGCGTCCACACGTCAGCATCCAACGAGCACAGCAAGAATCCCCTTTAATTAGTTGCATCACTCTAGTCATAGCTGCATCTCAGCCAAGCATTCAGCCTTGAGTCCTTCTCATAGGTGCTGGAAAGGCCCAAAATCTGAGCTAAGGAAGAGCAAAAGCCACCATCCCATAGGACCACCTCCTGTGCTCAGAGTTAAAAGGTCACTGCGGGACTTCCCTGGTCGTTCAGTGGCTAAGACTTTGCCTTCCAATGCAGGGGGTACCAGCTGGATCCCTGGTCAGGAAGCTAAGAGTCTACATGTCTCAGGGCCGAAAAGCAAAACCTAAAGAGAAGCAATATTATAAAAAATTCAGTAAAGACTTCAAAAATGATCCACATCAAAAAATCTTCAAAAACCAAAAAAAAAATGATTAGTTCTTGAGGGTGACCCAGGCTCACTCCTGTGACTGCACTGGACCCACGAGCTGTCCCTCAGCCGCCGGGGTGGTGAACACTACGAGCCTTATTCCAGCCGTGGTACCATGCTGGTCCTGTCTGTGTCGCCAACAAGGACGGCCTGTTTGCGGCTTTGTTTCTGCTGGCCGCCCCACCCCCGTGCCCCGAGACTGCTTTCTCATTGTTCAGATTATCCAGGAGAAGAGAAGGACCTCTTGTGGATGGGGGCGGGGTGGGGTAAGGACGAAAAGGACCGAAGGTGCTGAAGTGAAGACTTTCTCATTTGGTGCCCCTCTCAGTCTCTGGGTACTGGGTGCCATTGGCCAGCTGAGCACCTTCAGACACCCCAGAAACATGGGGGAGCAAGGCTTCTGAGTCCCCACGGCCAGGGTCGAACTCCTGGCCCCACTCAACAATACCACGATCCTAGGGTTGGGCTAAGGGTTGAATGACATCATTGGAAAAGAGCCTGATGTTGGGAAGGATTGAAGGTGAAAGGAGAAGGGGGCAGCAGAGGATGAGATGGTGGAATAGCATCACTGACTCAACGGATATGAATTTGAGCAAATGTGGGACATAGTGGAGGACAGAAGAGCCTGGCGTGCTGCAGTTCACGGGGTCACAAACAGTCAGACATGACTTAGTGACTGAACAACATCAAAGGAAAGCTCTTGGCATACAGTAAATTGCTGATAAGAGTAAGTGCTTTTCCCCTGAACTCCACCTCTGCCCACCTTCACGCTTCTCTCCAAAACTTCAGTAGTCCAGCGTTCACTTTTTAAGTCATCATTAGTTGGAGATTTGAGGGATCAGTTAGCCTGTTTGGGGGAGACAAAAAGTTGAGACTTGTCCCCAAATCTCTATCTTGTAATAGAATGACAGTACAAATCCACACGTGCATTCTTTTCTTAACATTTATTTTATTGATGTATAGTTGATTTACAGTTAGTTCAGTCACTCAGTCATGTCCGACTCTTTGCGACTCCATGGACTGCAGCACACCAGGCCTCCCTGTCCATCACCAACTCCCGGAGTCTACCCAAACTCATGTCCGTCGAGTCAGTGATGCCATCCAACCATTTCATCCTCTGTCATCCCCTTCTCCTCCTGCCTTCAGTCTTTCCCAGCATCAGGGTCTTTTCCAATGAGTCAGCTCTTCACATCAGGTGGTCAAAGTATTGGAGTAGAGCAATTCAGTCATTATATATATATATATTTATGTATGTATGTATATATATACACACACACACATTTTCACATTCTTTTCCATTGTGGTTTATCACAGGATATTGAATGTAGTTCCTTGTGCTATACAGTAGTAGGACCCTGTAGTTTATTCATTTTATATATAATAGTTCGCATCTGCTAATCCCAAACTCCCAATCCATCCCTTCTCCACCCCTCCTCCCCCTTGGCACCCACAGGTCGGTTCTTTACGTCTGTGAGTCTGTTTCTGTTTCCTAGATCAGTTCATTTGTGTCATGGTTTAGATTCCACATATAAATGATATCATGTGGTATTTGTCTTTCTCCTTCTGACTTACTTCACTTACTATATGGAGAAGGGAATGGCAATGCACTCCAGTATTCTTCCCCGGAGAATTCCATGGACAGAGGAATCTGGCGGGCTACAGTCCATGGGGTCACAAAGAGTCGGACACGACTGAGCGGCTGCACTTTCTTTCTTTCTTTTCGTTTAGCATGATAACTTCTAGGCCCATCCATGTTGCTGCAAATGGCATCCTTCTTATGGCTGAGTAGTATTCTAATATATATACACACCACAGCTTCTTTATGCATTCATCTGTTCATGGACATTCAGGTTGTCTCCATGTCTTGGCTGTTGTAAACAGTGCTGCCATGAACATAGGGATGCATGTATCTTTTCAAATTATAGTTTTGTCCAGATATGTGCTCAGGAGTGGAATCGCAGGATCATATGCAACTCTAGTGTTTTGAGGAACATCCATACTGTTCTCCATAGTCTTTGTCATAGTTTACATTCCCACAAACAGTCCACAGTGCATTTTTAAAATAATTAGCAGATGAACAAGCATATTGGGTTGTTATAAAGAGGTTCCAATAGAAACTGTGGTAAAAAAAAAAAACACCTCACATATAACTTAGCACTGAACTTAGCCCCTGCTTAAGTTCAGTACTGCACCTGTCACTGCCATCCGTCCCCAGAACTCTGCATCTTGGGAAAGTGAAACTCTCTACCCGTTAAACAATAATTCTCCATCCCCTCATCCCCACTCCCAGCCTCTAGCAAGCTCCAATTTGACTGTTAACAGTCAAAAAAGTAAAGGCTCAGCATAAGCTAAGGTTGGAACTCTCTAGACATTCTTCAAATCGTGTAAGGGAAGAACATTCTGCAGAGATGGGATGGGCACAAGTGAACAACCAGAGCTCCATCTGCGGGCTTGGTGCAGGGCGCCCCCTGCTGTTTGAAGCATATTGTTTCTTTCCACCAACTCCTACCAATCAGTTCTTTCCTGGTGGCTCAGATGGTAGAGAATCTGCCTGCAGTGCAGGAGACCGGGGTTCAGTCCCTGGGCTGGGAAGATCCCCTGGAGAAGAGAATGGCTACCCGCTCCAGTATTCTTGCCTGGAGAATTCCATGGACAGAGGAGCCTGGCGGGCTACACACCATACATGGGGTCACAAAGAGTCAGACATGACTGAGCAACTAACACTTACCAAGTGTTAGTTAGTGTTACCAAGAATTTTAATCATCTTATATCTGAAAGGTGCACCAACTGCTCTTATGTGTATATGGCAGTTTCACTAAGTCTAAATGATGACAGATGATTTCATTTTCATACTCTTAAATAGATTTTTTAAATCTGAAAATGTATTTTTATCAGAAATGTGCTGTAACCATTGATGGTTGCATCAGCCCCCCTGTGAGAAAGTATTCCAGGTAGATGTATAATAATAACTGTAGCTATCAACTAGCCACACCGAGAATATTAGGGAGTACACAAACACTTTCTAAAAAGCCTTGCCATGCTCTCCGGCTTAACCGAAAACCAAGCTCTGTTTCTCTCAGTAATAGATGTGGTTTACTCCATCTGTTTCAGTTTACTAAAATTTTTATTGGCCTGACCTGACATTAAAAGTCCCCCTTTATATGTAGCTCCTCACTGTACCCTGTTGTAATACTCACGGTCCTACCTCGTGCACTGAAGTATTTTTTTCCATCACCTGCTCCAATGATGCCCCTTTGTCTCCATGCCCACGTGACTGTTCACCGTTTCAGAGGCTGGGTCAGTGGTCCATTGAGTCAGTGATGCCATCCAACCATCTCATCCTCTGGCATCCCCTTCTCCTCCTGCCTTCAATCTTTCCCAGGATCAGGGTCTTTTCCAATGAGTTGTCTCTTCGCATCAAGTGGCCAAAGGATTGGAGCGTCAGCTTCAGCATCCGTCCTTCCAATGAGTCTTCCGGGTTGGAGAGCCTGTCAAAGTAACAATCCAATCATATCACTCTTCCAATCCACAATGTCCCAAGGCTCCCAGAGTCACAACCATGACCTACAAAACCCTTCAGAAACGCCCCCACCCCACCCTCCACCCCCATGAGGACAGACAACACGAAGTGCAGCTGAGAGTCAGAAGGCCCGATGGCATTCCTCTGGCCTCCGTCAGCTCTCTCTGAGAACAGGCCAGACAGGCGTGTGGGTATCCGACAGTGTCCAGCCTTGTTTTGCCCTCCACCCCCATCCCCAAGTAAATCAAATCAGACATTAGAGGCACTTCCGAGACCCTCGCTGTAAACGTTGAGCCGTCAGCCACCTCTGAAAGGTGCTCCTCCCTCGGAAGTAAGACTGCTCCCGTCCCTGTCAGCAGCGCGGATGAAAAGTGAAGGGAAAGTGTTAGTTGCTTAGGTGTGTCTGACTCTTTGCGGCCGCGTGGACTGTGTAGTCCACCAGGCTCCTCTGTCCATGGGATTTTCCAGGCAAGAATGCTGGAGTGGATCTTCTCCAGCAGGTCTTCCTGACCCAAGGATCAAACCTGGGTCTCCCGCACTGCGGGCAGATTCTTCACTGTCTGATCCACCAGGGAAGCCCTGATTGACTTAATCTGTAAAGACAGTAAGAGGGTTCTCTTTTATTCTAAAATATTTTCTGAACCAGAAAAAGAAGACACGGTTTTTGTGGAAAATGAAAAAGCACAAAGAGGAAAATAAAATCGATGCTAAGCTCAACACCCGCCGATGACCCCACAATGAGCGCTATATTGTGGTCCCAGGAAGCCTTTTACGATGATGACAGCTAAGATCGATCACCTACGCTGTGCTTGGCACTGATGGGAGCATTTTGTACAGATCTCGGGCCCCTCAGCCTGGGCCACAGACATGCTGTAATCTGGTCATCCGAGGTGCACTAAGGAGCTGGCGCCAGAGTGTAAATCAACTTTTTTATCTAGCGCACAATCCTGAGCCAGGCCTGTAACCACCACCTTGCATGTGGCATTGTTGAGAGTTAACCACTGGTTTACCCAGTGGAGACTTAAACCTAATTAAACATAAGTTGAACCCTTCTTTCTCAGTAAAACCTCCAAATAAAACTGATGCCCAGGGCGGACTATTTTAATTCAAAACAGCTGCAGTGTAGTTCACTTCTTCTAACTGCAGGGCATCAGAATGTCTGACAGTGCTAATCCTGATTACCTAGGGTAATGGAGACAGCTTTGTGAGTTCCTCAAAAGCATGGCCAACAGCTTCTGGAAATTAAGTGAAAACCTGAGTCCTTGGTAGTGCTCTTTCATGGAAAGGAGTCCTCTCTGGACGTGTGGGAACGGATGTCCCAACATGCTGGGTTTGGTTGTTCTCTGAGTTCAAATGCTGATGGAGACCATTAGCTTCTTCGAATTCCAATCCCGAGTTCTTGGAAAGGAGACTCAGTCCAAGGGTGGTCAGGGACTGACTCCAGATGAGGAAGATCTTGAGAGAGATGCCCCTTGTGTGATTCCAGTCATGTTGAGTCAGAGTGTAGCATCTTAGGCCCAGAAGTGTTATTTCTGTCGGGGCTTCCTTCACTCTTCCTGCACACTCTCACCTATTTGGGAACCTAGCTCTGCTGTGCTTAGTCGCTCGGTCATGTCCAACTCTTTGTGACCCCATGGACTGTAGCCCGCCAGGTTCCTCTGTCCATGGGATTCTCCAGGCAAGAATACTGGAGTGAGCTGCACTGCCCCCTTCCAGGGGATCTTCCCAACCCAGGGATCGAACCCAGGTCTCCCGCATTGCAGGCGGACTCTTTACCATCTGAGCCACCAGGATAGCCCAAGAATACTGAAGTGGGTAGCCTATCCCTTCTCCAGGGGATCTTCTTGACTTGGAGATCGAACCTGGGTCTCTTGGGTCTCCTGCATTGCCAGGCAGGTTCTTTACCACTAGCACCACCTGGGAAGACCAGGTGGACTGGCAGAGAATTGCCTAGAATTATTTTAGACTTACAGAAGCCTTGTGAAGATAGCACAGACCCTTCACCCCACACTTGGTCTTACACTGCTATGGTACATTTGTCACAACTAAGGAACCAACCCTTGTACATTATAATCAACTAAACCACACAGTTTATTCAGGCTTCCCAGGTGGCCAAGTGGTAAAGAATCTGCCTGTCAATGCATGAGACAGGGGTTCAACCCCTGGGTCAGGAAGAGCCCCTGAAGAAGGAATGGGGTATTCCAGTATTCTTGCCTGGAAAACTTCCCTGGACAGAGGAGCCTGGTGGGCTACTGTCCAAAAGATGGCAGAGAGTCGGACAAGGCTGAGCATGCATGCATGCCAGTTTATTCAGATTTCACAAGCTTTTTCTTCACGTCCTTTGTCTGTTCTAGGATCCTATCCATGTTACCATGTCTCCTTACCCTTGTCTGGTCTGTGAGAGTTCCTCAGACTTGGCTGGTCTTTGTGGCCTTGTTAGTTTCAAGGACTGCTGGTTAGGTCCTCAATTTGGGTTTGTCCGGGGTTTTTCTCATGGTTAGACTGGGCTTATAGGCTTTCCAGGGGAAAACCACAGAGGTAAATGGCCATTCTCATCCCATCTTATCAGGAGAGCATGCTATCAATGTGACTTGTCACTGATGATGTAATTTTGACGGCCAAGACCATATTTGCCAGGTTTTCTCCCTGTCCTCTTTCTAGAGGGAAGTTACAGTCATCAGCTCACACTTCAGAAGTGGGGTGATATGCCCCACCTCCCTGAGAGGAGAGTGAAAGTGAAGTCGCTCAGTCATGGCCGACCCTTTGCGACTCCATGGACTGTAGCCTATCAGGCTCCTCTGTCCATGGAATTTTCCAGGCAAGAGTACTGGAGTGGGTTGCCATTCCCTTCTCCAGGGGATCTTTCTGACCTAGGGATTGAACCCAGGTCTCCCACATTGCAGGCAGACGCTTTACCGTCTGAGCCACCAGGGAAGTAGCTCCATACATTACTTGGAATTCTGTGCTAGAGATCTGTCCCTATTTGTTTACTTAATTTGTTACTATTTGGCTGCGCTGGGTGTTAGTTGTGGTGCTTGGGATCTTTATTGGATCACGTGGGATCTTTCGTTGTGGTTCATGTGCTTAGCTGCTCCGAGGCATATGGGATCTTAGTTCCCAGACCAGGGATCAAACCCATGTTCCCTGCTGGATTCTTAACCACTGGACCACCAGGTAAGTCCCCCCATTTGTTTACTTATATCAGTATAGTTCTTCGTTGTTGTTTAGTCGCTAACTCATGTCCGACTCTGTGCAACCCCGTGGACTGTAGCCCACCAGGCTCCTCTGTCCATGGGATTTCCCAGACAAGAATACTGGAGTGGGTTGCCATTTCCTTCTCCAGGGGATCTTCCCAACCCAGGAATTGAACCTGCATCTCCAGCACTGGCAGGCGGATTCTTTACCACTGTGGCCCCAGGAAAGTTGTATCTGTATATGAGTGTTTATCGTGTGTTGTGGTCACAACTCCATCATTTTTAGTTGTTCTGACACCTCCAGCTTTGCTATTGGGATCTCTCTCTTCTGGGTTCCTGTATTTCAAGCTGATCATCTTGTACATTTCCCACCCTAGTCCTAGAATAAGTTGTTTCTCCAAGGAGCCCTGGTTCTTTTTATTAGAGAATAAACAGAAAAACCAAGATCTGGGCATGGAGTGGGTTGTTCTGTTTTGCTGGCTGCTTCCTAATGAGATAATGTTGACTGCAAACTCAGCAGCAGAAAACCTAACCCTGCAGCGACTCCAAGAAACAAATCGTCTTCACTGTCAGCAGTTTATTAGGTTTGTGTTCTGGTTTGGAAAAGTCAATGTCATTAGGCTCTGCAAATATTTGAAGAACACAGCATGTTCTGGTCAACTCAGAGGGCATAAGCTAAGTTGAAACTACTCTAGTGAATGCATCAGAAAGACACTTTTCCTGAAATAGTCTTTGTTAGGTTACCTTCTAGAGTTTCCTGTTCTCTCAAACAGACTGGTTAAATCTCATCTGATTACAATGCTAGGGCTCAGTACATTTCTTGGAAAATTTTGACCTGCAAATAGGTGTTGCAGCTTGTAACCAACACTATACCTAATTCTGAGTTGCATGTATTCCTTTCTGGGCAAAAGACTGGAACCAGTCTTTTTTTTTTTTTTTTTAAGAAGCAAGCTGGAAGGCAAGGAGCATTTTCACAATGGAAGCATGGGTCAGATTGGCGAAGGCTAAGAGTCAAATTGAGAGACTTGAGGGAGATAAGGAAAGGAAGCATTGATCCATGTGGTATTTCTTCTCTTTAAACCTGTGATTGCTGAGGCCCAGATCAGACTGAGAGTATTCAGTTACTTTGCTCTAGAACGGCAACCCACTCCAGTAATCTGGCCTGGAAAATTCTACAGACAGGGGAGCCTGGTGGGCTACAGTCCATGGTGTCATAAAGAGTCGGACACGACTGAGCGACTAAACAGAAAGATCCAACCTAGGCTGGAGGTGCATGGGGCTGAAAACTCTGAAGAAGCATCTGGATGGCACATGGCCTTGATAGGGGCTTGTAGGGTGTGCTTGGCACAGACGGGTACCACGTGGAGAAGAGAGGGGCTTACTGGTACCAAGTTAAACCACACTGTGAATTTTAGAAATGATGTATCAATAAATGCAATGGAACTTTTATTCTATCTTGTATTTTTCAACATCTGGGGAAATATTCCATTTGATTTTCAAGGTTGATGGACGTACTATCATTTAATCCTATTGCCTGATGCTAGTACTTCCACTGCATATTTGACAAGAAGGGAAAAATACCTCCTTAGGTCTAACAACAAGCCTCCCTCCTGAGAAGCTCTATTAGAGATCCATCAAGCCTTACTGCTTTGCTCTCAAGGGACCAGAACTAGAGTCACCTGCTCAGGGTACTTATGGCAGTGTCTCCGGTCATATGGATGCACTCAGTATCTTGAGGCCTGAGGTTGGACTTCCTCCTCCAGGGCAGCGGAAAGCCTCCAGGTGGACATTATCGGTGCCGAGAAGCTGGTGGGAGGAACTAACCTTGGTCGCAGGTGCTCGCTCACACCTTCCTTCTGACATGCAGTTCCCCCCTTCTATTTCCTCAGCTTGTTGTCATTTAAAAGCCACTTTACAGTGATTTTGCAAGGCACAGAGAGACTGCATTATCTCATATTCAAATAATCATTGGTTACAAACTAAGTAAAGCCTGCCTATGACTTTCCTGGAAGTTTAAATTTTTTTTTAGCAGAATGCAGCCTAGAGAGCTCACTCCAGCCAGTGAGGAAAGCCCGGATAGCTTATCCTCCATAAGTCCTGATCAAGTCCAGAGTTGGGTGATATTCACTTAGCACTTAATGCTTTATAGCTGTGGGAAATATTTGGAAGGAGGGACGATCTAGCTACCAGTCAAGAATAGGAGCTGAGTCCCAGCGCTGTGCTCAGTGTGGTTATGAAGGTGTCCTGTGAAATTGCCACCACACCTCGGCTGTAGGCATGAATGCCTAACTGGTAACCAGCTTTGCAGTGGGAAAAGATGGCAGGGCCACTTGTCCAGGCCACTCAGTAATAAAGCCTCTGAGCTCTGAGTTGTTAGATCTAAGGAGGTATTTTTCCCTTCTTGTCAAATATGCAGTGGAAGTACTGGCATCAAGCAATAGGATTAAATGACAGTATGTCCGTCATCCTTGAAAATCAAATGGAATATTTTCGCAGATGTTGAAAAATACAAGATAGAATAAAAGTTCCATTGCATTTATAAAAGTGAAACATGTTTATAATAGATCCACCAAGGTGCTTTTTTATGAATTTCAACATGACATGGTAATAAAGTGAAGTCGCTCAGTCGTGTCCGACTCTTCGCGACCCCGTGGACTGTAGCCCACCAGGCTCCTCTATCCATGGGATTCTCCAGGCAAGAACACTGGAGTGGGTTGCCATTTCCTTCTCCATGGTAATAGGACCAGTCTAATTCCACGAAACTTAATTTACCCAAAGCCTGATCGTTATTATGGGCTTCCCAGGTGGTGCCAGTGGAAAGGAACACACCTGCCAATGCAGGAGACGTGGTTCGATCCCTGGGTCAGGAAGATGCCCCGGAGGAGGAAATGGCAGCCCACTCCAGTATTCTTGCCTGGAAAATTCCACGGACAGAGGAGCCCATATTCTAAAACTTCAGAGCTCTATTTCTGTTGTTGTATCGTGTCCAACACTTCGCAACCCCATGGACTATGGCCCGCCAAGGCGCCTCTGTCCAGGCGATTTCCCAGCAAGAATACTGGAGTGGGTTGCCATTTCCTTCTCCAGGGGATCTTCCTGACCCAGGGATCTAACTCGAGTCTCTTGTATCTCCTGCATTGGCAGGCAGATTCTTCACTGCTGAGCCACCAGCGAAAGACTGCAATTCACTTTATAATGTATTCACGTTCATCTTAGAGAAGAATCACTTGCATCTTAAGAAAAGCAGAGAAGTATTTTATGAAATTGGCATTTAACTTGGCCAAGTGTTAGACAAATTGGCATTTGTCTAACACTCTCTTCCAAAGTTATATCGTTACATTTTTAAATTCAGTTTTTCTATCGATTATACCTACCTAAAGCTTAAAAAGTTAGTCCCCTAGGGGCTGGCCCCCAGTAGTGGTTTTTCTCCCAGCCTGCCCCACCCCTTCTCCTACTCCCAGATCTGATTCAGTGGAGTTCTGCATGCATGCAGATACTTTCAGATCACTTTTTATTATTTGGTTAAAGTTGTAAAAATTATGTTAATACACATGTTCACCCTGAACTGAGTTGTCCAGCAGCCTATGTAAACTTTCCACATTGGTGTGGCTACGTGCTCAGATGCCTGCCTCCCACCTGGGTGCCCCTGCCAGGCTCCCTGTGGGGCAGGTGTGATGAATGGGCCAGGGTCTTACCTGTGTCAGGTAAGAAGAGAGCAAGGCAGTGGCACTTGAGGACCCATGTGCCAGCCCCCCGGTTGGGCACGTTCACTTTCCTAGCTCCTCAGGAACCATGTAATACCTGTCACATTTCACTCCTTTACACCTTTTTCTAATAATACCTTGCTTCCTGTCCTTTTTCCCCTGGCAGCTCTGTTTTGTGATGTTCTGGACTCCCAACGTTTCCGAGAAGATTCTGATAGACATCATCGGCGTGGACTTTGCCTTTGCAGAACTCTGCGTTGTTCCCTTGCGTATCTTCTCCTTCTTCCCCGTTCCAGGTAAAGGAAAACAGAATGAAAGAAAAATTCCTAATCACTCTCACACCTAATTCAGTTTTCTTTCTTTAGAAACATTACCAGTTCTGTGCCAAGCAAATTAAATGTATACACTGTTAAGTTTCACAGTGGATTAAAAAGATGCAAGGATATTATCCAGCAGGTCGAAAGTTTGAGAAGCGAGTCGAACAGGCATAATTTGTTTCTTAAAGGACAGTGGTTGCAGACTCAGTAGAAAGAACATGAAGGGACAGCATGAGTCGTTTCAGGGGCAGTGGAACCATTCCCTGTCTTCACTGTGGCGACTGGTGACACAAATCTATGCACCTGTTGAGATTCTAAAAGGACTGCTGGAGAAAAGAATCCAGGGGCAAAGCTGTGGTCAGAAATGGGCCGTGGGGCCAGTCGACACCGGGGCTGATAGCTCACCTGCCATCCTGAGCTGTTCCCAAGTCAGACCAGGAACTGCCCCTGCTCCTAGATGTCAAGCATTCCTGGCGGCTGCCTGGGGTGTTGCCTGGTCTTTGGGGTTGGGGCGGGACACTGAGGGACCCGAGGGTTGGCACCACCTGGAGATCAAGGCAGGAGCTGTTGACTGGACTCCCCAGTCTGGAACTGAGGAGGGGCTGGAGGTCCCTAGGAGCTAGGACTGGGGTAGGACTCTGAATCTCCTCTTCACGCCCCTTCCTCATCTGTCAAACCAAGGGCTTGAAGACAGCCGACTCCACCTATCTTTGCAACCTGCTGGCTTTGGGCCCATCAGGTTAGCATCCTGCCTGTGCAGCCAAACCCAAGTGAGCGCCTGGACCTCAAAATTCAACTCTTCCACCAGGAGCTGGAGGAGCACGACGTCAGACTGCAAATTCTTCCTCCAAACTGGACACGAGCGTTTACCCCAGGAGTGAGCGCTTCCTCCCCCTCCATAGGTCTGTGCCTCCTGCTGCCCCTCCCTGGGATAAAGGACCAGACCTCCTCTTTCCTCAAACCCTGCCCAGTTTCAGATTAAACCTAAAGGTCTGCCAAGGTCCGTCTAGTCAAAGCTATGGTTTTTCCAGTAGTCCTGTATGGATGTGAGAGTTGGTTCACAAAGAAAGCTGAGCACTGAAGAACTGATGCTTTTGAACTGTGGTGTTGGAGAAGACTCTTGAGAGTCCGTTGGACTGCAAGGAGAACAAACCAGTCCATCCTAAAGGAAATCAGTCCTGAATATTCATTGAAAGGACTGATGCTGAAGCTGAAATTCCAATACTTTAGCCCCCTGATGCGAAGAACTGACTCATTGAAAAAGACCTTGATGCTGGGAAAGAAGGCAGGAGAAGGGGACAACAGAGGATGAGATGGTTGGATGGCATCACCGACTCAATGGACATGAGTCGAGTAAACTGTGGACATGAGTTTGAGTAAACTCCGGTAGTTGGTGATGGACACTGGCCTGGCGTGCTGCAATCCATGGGGTCGCAGAGTCGGACACGACTGAGCAACTGAACTGAAATGTCCACCAAGATCAGCCGGTGGTCACTGACACACCCTCCGTGGAGCCCCTCCTGGGCGCTAGGGCCGGTGCCCTGCCTGGCTCCCGAAGCTCACAGATCAGGCTGGGGAGATGGGGTACGGGGAACCCGCTGTGAGGTCTTTGTGAGGCGTGGACAGATGGAGCCGACCTGAGCCGGCAGTCTGGAGGCTGGGAAAGAAACCCGGAAGTGAGCCGGGCCTCCTTCGCCCCGCCCCTTCTTCGCCCCGCCCACATGCGCTGGGAAACCCGGCGACCAGTCCAGCTTCCCCGCTCGGGAATCAAACTGGACCACCGTCAAGTCGCCGCTCTTCTCTTGAGTTTTCCGAGACAGGCGTTATGGGAGCTTGAGGCTGGGTGGGGATGAGGCGGTGGGAGCACCACCCCTCCATCCCCCAACCCCGGCCCAGGGGTGGTGATCACAGTGGGAAAAGGACACTTAAAGACCTATGCTGCGCCCGGAGCAGGGTCGGGGGCTGGAGGGTAGGTTGGGTGGGGGCGGGGGGCGGGGCTCCTCCAAACCCAGAGGATCAGGAACCCGGCAGGAAGGTGGGCCCAGGGCGGCAGCCGCAGGGCCTGGGTCCCACCCCGCCGCTCCGGGGACCCGGGATGTGCTGCCGCGGTTGGGCTCGGGGGGTGGGGGGACATTGCTGACCAGTCCTTGGCTCTCCCTCCAGTCACCGTGAGGGCCCATCTGACCGGGTGGCTGATGACCCTGAAAAAGACCTTCGTCCTGGCGCCCAGCTCCGTGCTGCGGATCATTGTTCTCATCACCAGCCTCGTGGTCCTGCCCTACCTGGGGTACGTGTGAAGGGGGGGCGGGGGGGCGGGGGGAGCTATGGGATCCTGCTCTCACCGAGGCACTCTGTCCAGAAGATCAAATCAGCTTTTTTTCATGGGAAATCCCCAAGCATGTCTCGAGTTAGAAATGCTGAGTGATGCCTTGTTTCTCTGCCAGGGAGACCAGGTTAGAGGCCGTTGAGATCCATTCTAGAAAAGCACTTTCGGGGGTCAGGCCCACCCACACACGGTCAGCACTGAGCATCCACTGTGGTGTGGCGGTCAGGGGCAAGGTGAAAAAGGCAAGGGAGCGAGCGAGGGTGTTGCCCTTGTTCTCAGGGATCCCCACTCTCCTGGGACCCCGTCTATTGGGAAACTGCACTCCACAGGGAGGAGGGGCGGGATGCTGCAGGCGCACGGGGCGGGCGGGGAGACGTGCCCCTCCCGCAGCAGATGCTGAGCTGAGACCTGGAGCAGGAGTGGGAGTCTCAGAGCCCGGAGGGGGGTCCCAGGGCGCTCTCCCACCCAGATGGAATATTTATTAGGTGCACCGCTAACAGGCGGATCTCGAAGGCAATCGTCCGACCCATCTGTCGCCTACACCTTTTCTGGGTGTTGGTTCTCTGTGCTTCCGCGGGGCTCTAACAGACAGATGCCCTTTGCGTTCTCGTTCCCAGGGTACACGGAGCCACCCTGGGCGTGGGCTCCCTCCTCGCGGGGTTTGTGGGAGAATCCACCATGGTCGCCATAGCAGCATGCTACGTCTATCGGAAACAGGTGAGAGGGCGACAGAACCGCACCCCGGCCTGGCTCGCCCCTGGTGTAGGAGGCTGCCCGTGGCCATGACGAGGAAGAGAGGGGAGGGCATCGGGAGGTGGCGTCCTCGGGCAGTGCCAGGTCTCCACAGATGATGGGAGGGGAGATGGGAGACAGGAAGCCCCCCACCCCCGCCGGTGCCTCACTAACCCAGGCACACAGCCAAGTCCCGAGTCAGCCCGCTGAAAGGAGCACCCGCGGACCTAAAACTGCAGGCTTGACGAGGTCGCCCCCAACCATAAACAAAATCCAAGTCCATGGAGAGGGGTCCCCTGAGACCTCTGCCACGCTGTGTCCCCCCCGCCCCAGCCCCAGCCCCCGCTGATGCGTCTTCTCTGGTCTAGAAAAAGAAGATGGAGAACGAGTCGGCCGCCGAGGGGGAGGACTCGGCGATGACGGACATACCTCCGGCGGAGGAGGGCACGGACATCGTGGAGATGCGGGAGGAGCAGGAATGAGGCCGCCCCCCACCCCCCGACCCCCGGGCGGGCGCCGCAGGGACAGCCCAGGTGATGCCCCAGCGCCGCCATCTGCTCCTCCCCGACGTGTTTTCTTCCTTTTTTTTTTTTTTTTTGGTTTCCTGTTTGGGTAACAAAAGAGGCCTTGATCTAAAGGTTTCACGGACACTCTGGCATACCGGGTGTGCCCATGCTGATGAGGGGACCTGTGGAACGGTCTCACCACTGCTTTGTGGAAACAAAACAACTGACTTCATGCCCCCGCTTCGTGAAAACCCCAAAGACATAGCCGCCTTGTAGTCGCCCCCCACCCCCCCAACCCGTCCTCGGACAATCTCCACTTGGAACCAAAGGACCGCGGCTGTGCCGTCCAGCGCCCCCTCAGCCACCACCGCCTGGCAGGCCGCAGGCTCACCCTGTCCCCTCGCATCGCTCAAGAATCACCAGGTGACCCCTCGGCTTTCTTTGATTGGCTTCCCGGTCACGTGGCTGTGCCAAGGGCTGTGGCCCAGAGGCCTCCCACCGTGGCGTCCTGAAACCGCCTGCCACACCCGGGCTGAGGGCGGGGTCCGGCTGCTGCCCGAGGTGGCCGTCCGCGCTGAGGAATGGATGTGCAAACGCGCTGGACCGATGGACGGCCGGAAATAATCTCCGGCGGGAAGGTTAGAGGTGCCCCGGGAGCAGCACACCCACAACACGCCAACGACAGCATTCACCTGGCCGCTTCGTGGACCTGCGTGTGCGCTCGCTGTCACACCAGCCGTGTACATACGAGAGCTGCCTTGTCAAAGTTGTCCCAAAGCCTGTCCCCCCATCACCGCGTCCCTGGGCATGAGTTTCCCCGAAGGCTTGTTTTTCACTCACCTTTCCTGAAGATGGCACTAAAGCGAGGGAGAAGGAGCATTCTAACTTTACATTTTAGTCTTTATAAAGTGAACTGAAGCTTTAAATCATAATCTAGCATTCTAATGCCAGGTTGCTATGTCGTCGCTTTGGAAGTAGATTTATGACCTGGTTCTGCCATTGTTAGTCCTAACCCTGGGGTACAGGTAATTCCAAGTGTTCTTCTGTACTCGCCTCTCACGTCACATGAGACAGCAAGACATTTTATAAACAACAGCAAAGTCACTATGTGATATTCCCTGAAATGACACATTTGAAATCCATTCAGTGCAGTATATTTTTCTAAGTTTTGGAAAGCGGGTTTTTTCTTTAAAAAATTATGGACACGGTTCACTTAATTCTTGATTTAGTCAAAATTCCTAGACGGAAAGAACCTAAACACAAAAATATTTTAAAGATATAAATATATACTGTATATGTTATGTAATTTATTTTAGGCTATAATACATTTCCTATTTTCGCATTTTCAATAAAACGTCTCTAATACAATACGGTGATTGCCTGTGTGCTCAACATACCTGCAGTGGAAACGTGTTGTATCGATGAACAGTATGTCTTGTTTGCAGTGGTTTTACACTCTGTCATTTGTATACAAATGTAAGGGTCGGTCAGTGACAAGAGAACTATTTTTCATTATGAGTAACAGGGGTGTAAATGGGTCAGCTGATGTAGACCGTAGTGGGAATAGAAATATACGCTCACAAGGCAAAGAAGAAAAAGTCAAGCCTTTTGCGTTTATTGCTTTCAGTGCCATGTAATCATATCATTCCTCATAGAAAAAAAGAATGTAAGGGCTCAGAGTCAGCCATGAACATTCACAGGGTTCGTTCACACGTCTGGACACCCGGTGACCACTGGGGGACAAATTCTCATGGGCTTCCTCTGAGTGGTTTTTCCGCTTAGAATTAAGACGCATCACTTTGGGGTGGTTGCAGGGGGCAGATCTGAGAAGATGGGGGGGGAAATCTAATTGTATCGGCTTTTTTAAAATACGTGACTAGAAAATTAAACGGCAGTATTTTTTAACATGTGTGACTAGTATTTCATGCTTGTGGGGTTGGAACCTAAAGAGTACCTTGAAAAAGCAATCCGTTCCCTCCAGATCGGGGCAGACCAGCTAGAGTCTTCATTATGCAGCTAGAACACGGCATTAACAACAGGAGACGTCTTCGGTGATAAGGAAGGACGGACTGTGGTATTTTGTTAGTGTTTCAGAAAACACAGGAAGGACGCCCAGACCCAGGCCACAACGACAGGGCAACAGTTGTACAAATCTTTCTCCTGAGGTGCACGGCCCTTCCTCCATTTGCTTGGGCTGCTTAAGTCATTCACGTCACAGCTTGGGCTCCCAAGCACACACCTTAGCTCATAAAGCAAAACCTACCACCAGCAGGTTCTTCTGCAGCTGTTCTAACCAAGACAGGCAGGAGAGGAATGGGGATGAGTCTCCTTCCCACATTTCAGGGGGACGGTGGGGCACCCCTTTGACTTGGCTCCCCCAAAGAAACATTCCCCCCCACACAGGTTTCTTTTCTCATGCACGTGACTCAGCTGACAGGGGGCGCCCTACCTGGAGAGTCTCAGGTCAAGGATCATGAAAAGACCAGAAGTGGCTTTCTCAGTGGGGGACCCATGCCTGTAGACACACAGCTGCTTTTATTTAGATGCTAAGAAGTGAGCACGGACCACTCACAGTGGTCTCCCCATCTTGAAGGCCTTCTCTGGGCCAGCTCGGGTCAAGAGCAGCTGGTCATGTGGCCTCTGCTTTCTGGGGGGGCACCACTGAGGTCATTCTCAAGGCATCTCGGTGGACTCCAAGCGGGACCTCAGCATCCCAGGTGTCGATGAAACACTAAGATCTGAGCCAGGAGGAAGCCGTCCGGGCTTGCTCCAGGAAAGTCAGGACGGGGCGGGACCTGCCAGCCACCACTCAGCTTAGGGCTCCCCGAGAGGTCTGCACACCCGGTTTGCACGATGGCTGGGGCCCCTCGCCTGCTTGGCACTCTAATGTGGGCACGAAGGCCGCCGGTTTACGTCACCGTGTTTAAAAGCCAGGGGGTGCCCATTCAACGCCTGCCTCGGCTGCTCTTGTTCCAGAGTCCATCTTCTCGATTTTGCATGTATGTTTTGTTTTGCTTTTTTTTTTTTTTTTTTAATTTTAGCTCTAGCAGGTGATTTGGCTCTGGCAATGTCCAGAGACAGCCAATTACTCTCAGAAATTTTCAGCGTTGGTTTAAAATACATCAAGTGGGACCATGTAAACATGGCTACAGTAGACTTTATCACTCCCTGAGTTCTCCCAATATATAACCACAGGAGGCCTACGAGGAGATAGGCCCAGGGGGTCCACTCTGGTCCAGCTCTACAGAGTAGTCCAGGGCACTTCCCAGCCAAGGGCCAGCTCTGTGGTCCTCCCGGCAGCCTTGTCTGGTCTCTCTTGGGGTTAGGATAATTACTGCATGTCCCTAACATCAGAAAAGTTATTCAATGACACCTTAGAGCAAGAAGTGTAAAACTTAATGGCTTCCTACCCTCCTGACTCATCCTCCTCATTTGGGGGTCTTTTGGAAGGAAGGGGTAGGGGGAGATGCACATTTTTATACCCTTAATTCCCAGAAACACATCTGTTTAAACACTCAACAGTTCTCTGACTGGATTCTTTTTCTTACTTCAAACTGAAGTGGGAGAGAGACTGAGCAAGTATTTATATTGTTGTATCAAATGACATTACCTTGAAAAATATTTTCTTATATTTAAACATTTTTTTCTCCATCTGTAACTCTCTATGCAGACCAGTGCCTAAGACAGCATGAACTGGTATGTACCAATTACCCAGGTTTCTGGCCTCTTTGCAGGTCCATGCATGCTCAGGCACTTCAGTCATCCCGACTCTGCAACCCTATGAACTGTAGCCCGCCTGGCTCCTCTGTCCATGGGATTCTCCAGGCAAGAATACTGAAATAGATTGCCATGTCCTCCTCCAGGGCATTTTCCTGACCCAGGGATCGAACCCATGTCTCTTATGTTTTCTGAGCCATTGGGGACGCCCCTTTGCAAGTGAGCTGACCTCTAAACTTAGGATGAAGTTTTCATCAATCAAAGCAATGCACGGTCCAGGAAAGGGGCTGTCATGTTCTAAGTTCTAAATCTTTTTTTTTTTTTTTTAAGAATATAACCAAAATTGCTAGAAGCAAGGCTTTATAGCTCGTGGCGATTTGTAAGTGTTGAGATGTCTGGGTTCACGTGTAGCCCATCCCTAAAAGTAGGCTCCTGCCTGCCCCTTCTGAGACACGCACCCCCAAGCACGGCCCCCACTCGGCTCTTTCATAAAAAGCACTTGAACAGTAGGAAAGCATGTTTTTGAGCAACGTGTGTGGTGAACATTCAGGATGCTCCTCAGGGGGGTTATCTGGGGTCTCTATTTCTGTCCTTTGAAGCAGCAAAACATCACATGACTCATCAGCTGATCTAACCACACATGAAACAGGATGTCGAGAAAAAATCAAAGAAAAATACACGAAAAGACCCTTCTGCCCTTTTAAAGGGTAAATGTCTAAAATTAACTACCTAAATGTGCACAGTAATAAACATGTAATTACATAATCAGAATAGCCCACACCCCACTCCGAAGTCAGAAAACATGTAGTGAATTACAGTTTGCTGTCTGATCTCACAAGGGAAGAGGAGATGGTGAGATCTCATTTGGACACTTCACTTTCTCCTCCAGACAGGAGGCTATTAAGGTTGTCATCATCTCTCGTACTCTGAGCAAAGAAGAGCACCAAAGATGCGTGTCCGAAGTCTATTTTTTTTCAAATCATCTTCATCCAGTACAAGGGGTTCCAGAAGAATATTTTTTTTCTGCTTCTTTGCAATCAAGCAGGGTCTCTGAAAGACTGTATGAGATCCATGCACTTTTATAAATGGCTGTCAGCTACCCACAGCTTCAGCTCATGTTTCTGTTTGGGGCCTCTTTTTAAATTAGGAGATTAACCTAAAGTGCACTTTACTAGCAAGATGTGGCATCAGCGTCTGCAATCTGTGTATGTAAAACAGAAACTCACAAGAGCCAGAATGCCTTTCTCTCTCCAGGATACATGGTTTCCTTAGGTTAAAGAAGGGGGAGATGGGGAGAAACCTGCTAAAAATGCTTTTACCGTGAACCGTCTGGCTTCATGGAAATTCACTGATGTATGGAGATCGGTCGTTACTATAAGATTTAGAGGCAGATGTGCATCAGCCATGGACTAGGGACAGGAAATTGTGCCTTAGGGGTGGAAAACACTATGCCCAGGTGGACTCTGGTTCCCTGAAGTTGTGGGGCCATGAATGTGGGGGACCCACGGTTTGGATGAACTGGATACTGAAGAAGTTCAAGCCACTCTGCTGGAACCCAGAGTTCACATCAACTCTAGCCTACCAGCACCTGCCGCATGGACCAGTCACCAGGAAGCAGGCCACACCCCCAGGGGCACCACATTCGCAAGGCTTGCGGGCAAATACAGTTGAGTCAGGGCTATATTTGGCTTGTTTAGTGATGTATTCGGAAGGCAAGTATCTAAAGCTAGAACAACCAAGAAACCAGTCATACAGCTTCAGCAACCTTGACAGAGCCACAAATGGGGTTCTGTTCAATACTGACAAGCCTGTGCTTGTTCATTTAAGGAGACCTTCCAAATCACATCACTCACCCCTCTCCAGCCACATGTTGGTCACCCGGATAATGAGAGGCTCAGGCCGCTCTTGCTAAGGTTCCTTCCTGGTCTAACAGTCTGTGTCGGATCTGTGGTGGAGACCATGGTACAGGGTCCTGCAATGGAAAAATACAATTACCTCTTTCTTTGTTTCAGATCCGAACATTAGCAGCAATCCAGAATTTTTTTTAATGAAACCAAATGTACTAGGAGTCATTTTTCTAAATATGGCTGTCAGTTTATAGGCTTTTCAGTTTTTTATCAAAACTGGGGATTTAATTTAAACTGTTGAAACCAATCACATTAAAATATTTGCGCAGCTTTGATTAAAACTGATTGTAGAGGTCAGTGTAAAATATATGTTGCATTTAAACAAGTGCTGTGTATGTATTAAATAGATGTCAGTTTTTGCATTGTTAAGAGAGTTTATATGTGCTTTTCTTGGGGGAGGGGTACTTTTTTGGGAGAGATCTGTGCACATATACTGTCAAATAGCTTTCAAATAATTTTTACTTCAAGTAAAACTTAAACGGTCGGCATATGATTGAGATTGCTTTCAGTTTCTTGATTTTCTTAATCTGACCATTAGTCTGTTTACATACCCCAGAGTATGTGGTTTCCTAATCCTGACTACAATTTCCCTTTTTTGCCAAACGTACAGGAGATATTCAAATTTCACCCTTTGCCTTGGTAGCTGAAACCTCTGCCCACTGGGATATTTCCCCAAACTCTATGTCTTATTTAAATATGACCTATTTCTTCAAATTTTAATCTGTATTAAAATGAATTTTTACTTCCCATCATGGCATTAATATTGAAAGCTCTTCTCTGAGGCCTGGCTTCTCCCCACCCCTTCTAGAACGGGGATACCAGATGGCCGGGCTTTAGGAACAGAAGGTGAAAACCCTTCCTGCCCACATCTAAGGAATCCTGCTCTTAGCAGTCTTTATGTGTAAAGCAATTCTCTTCTTTCAACCCTAACGTCTTAACCTCAAAGAATGAAGGCTCTCGTATTTTTAACCTATGAAAGATTATATAGAGTACGAGTTTTTGCTTTAAATATGTATTTATTTATTTGTCTGCACTGGGTCTTAGCTGTGGCATGTGGGCTCTTCAGTGGAGGCCTGAGGGAAGATCTAGTTCCCTGGCCAGGGATTGAACCCTGGATCCCCTGCACTGGGAGCACGGAGCCTCAGCCACTGGACCGCCAGGGAAGTCCCGAGAATGCTTTGTTAGCTGCCTGGAATCAGCAAGAATGCCAGCCTGCTACCAACTTGCTTGAGATCACGTATTTTCACTGTTTCATCACTTCTTTGAGTTAGATCCCAGATCTCACTGTGACCTCTAGCACGCTTCCCCACAACCGCCTCTAATGTGACCCGAAGTCTAAGAGGTCATGCTTTTTTCCACCCACACACGGGATGCAGCGTGGCTTCCTGCCTGGCTGTGATGTCAGGGTGTGGAGCCGTGCTGGCCTAAGCACTGTCAGTTTTCCCCACGGGGAGCAGTCCTACCACAAGGGACAAATCTGTCCCTTCTCATTCTTTCTCCCGATGCCCCAGGTGAATCACACTGTCATTCTCCCAGAAACCTACTCCACAGTCCCCCCATCTCCTGCCAGGGGGATCCCCCTAACCCCGATCAGTTTCCCTCCTAGTTTCTCGCACAGTCATTCCTCTCCCTGCATCTTCTTTAGTCCCACTGGCTCAGCTCAGGGACTCTTGTCACCTAAGGAAACTGTTTCCCTTCTCCAGGCTCACGAGTCCCCCTGGGCAATGATGTAAACGACACTTCCCAGAGTTCTGCAGTGCAAACCTGTACAACCATTCCCAGCAGCCTGCCCACGCCTGCCTCCCCTGCCCACCTCACATGGCAGAGGACCTCCAGTGTCCACGCTGTTGTTTAGTCGCTCAGTCGTGTCCAACTCTTTGCGACCCCATGGACTGTATGTAGCCCACCAGGTTCTTTTGTCCATGGGATTTCCCAGGCAACAGTACTGGAGTGGCTGCCATTTCCTCCTCCATGGGATCTTCCCAACCCAGGGATTGAACCTGCATCTCCTGCATTGGCAGACAGGTTCTTTACCACTGAGCCAGCAGCGACGTCCTTCTAGTGTCCCTACTTGTCTTCATTACATTCTGCCCCCAACAAGCTCCAGGTTTCTGCCTGGACAATGCAAGCCAGTAAATACCATGCTCATTTCACAGTTCACTACACTGGTCTTTGCACAAAAGGAACAAAAGAAATGAGGAGCCAAGAGTCCTAGTTCTATCTCTGCTGCTTATCAGCTGTGAACCAGGCAAGTTCCTGGGTGACTCTGGATCGGCCTCTTCTGCCCTACTGACAGAACGAGATCTTCTCTAGTTCTCATCCGCTGTGACATCAGGATTTGCAGAGCCGTCAGCGGTGGCACATGAAGACGAGGGTGCACGTCTGCTGAGCTTCCAAACAGTTTGGAAGTGCCCAAGCCAAGAAATCTATGAAAGTCAGGCCAGCCGCTTTCAAAAAAGAAAAACTACTAGAGCTTGATAGAACAAAACAAAGACTAATCTTAGGTTTGTGTGTGCTAAGTCGCTTCAGTCGCATCCGACTCCTTGTGACCCTATGGACGCTACGGCTCCTCGGTCCATGGGATTCTCCAGGCAAGAACACTGGAGTGGGTTGCCATGCCCTCCTCCAGGGGATCTTCCTGACCTAGAGATCAAACCTGTGTCTTTTAGGCCTCCTGCTTTGACCAGTGGGTCCTTTATCACTAGAGCCAAGTGGGAAGCCCATTTCAGGTTCAGAACCATTGAATTCAAAGACCAAAAAATAGAATGAACAAATAAAACAGTTCTCATCTAACTTCACATTATACTACATATTAAAATGCTTTTCATTTGCTTCACGTACCAGGCTCTCTTGCTTTAAAGGTCAATGGCTGACGAGAGCTGGCTGTGGTCAGCTCCGGTCTCCCCCAGTCCTGGGGCCCTGTCAGGACAGATGCTCCCAGGTTCATGGGTGATGGAGTCAAAAAGCAATTTCTGCCCAATGCCTGGCAATGCCACGTCCTAGCTCAGCTCTATACTTCTGCCTCTCCCCCAGTGCAGCCACTGAGCAGACGTCAACTGCCTTCTTCACTCTCCACCTGTTTCTTCAAAGCTACCTAACTCCATCTAATTCCTTAAAAAGACTCGAAGTGGCGTCCACAGCCTGGGCCCCAGACCGGTTCCCTTCTCAGTTGGAATCTAGTCCTACATGCATGCCCTGGGTGACCTAACTTGGGCCTGCTTCCAACTCCAAGGGCACGCTGGGGATCCCCGGGGCTCTTTTGCTAGCCCTGACTTGTTCCAGAGCTGCAGTCCAGTCACCACTCAACCCATCCTCAGAGGGGTCCCCCAGGGGCCTTGGCACCCTTCCCCCACCACCCCTCCCACGCTGTCTCCAGACTAGATGAATCACATGAGCACCCACCCAGAAACCAACCCACACTGCGTCTTGCCCCTCCCTCAGTCAAGTCACTCACCCTGTGATTCTCTCTCCCCCATCTCTCACATCTCTTGCTTCCTCTGCAGTTTCACTGCTTAGTTCAGGGGCTCCTGGTCAACTAAGGCCTGGATGCTAAAAGCCTCCAAAATAGTTTTCCTTCTCCAAGCTCACGTGTCCTCCTGGACCATGAATGGCATCCAGTTTGGCAGTGTGCAACCTGCACAACCGTTCCCAGCAGCCTGCCCACCTCCTCCTGCCCCATCAAACCCTGCTCCTCCAGGCTGGCCCTCCCTCTCTCTCACTAGGCATTGGTGTGTTATAAGGAGGACTCTGCACTCACCTGAGTGGGCATCACACTGAGTCTGGGTGACAAGCAGTAAACAAGGGCCGGGCCAGAAAGGAGGATGCTAACACCCGTGGAGAAGCAGCAACACAAAACGGGGACCCCCTGATGGTGGTCTGCACCCCAGCTCCAAGCCTCTTAACACCATGCCTCCTTCTAGCACCCATTTCCACTTTCATCCCTCATTCACCATGAGGGCATCAAAGGCCCAAGAGGAGATATTTTAAAAAGAGAATTTGTTTTAAAAAAAGAGAGAGAGAGAATTTGTAGAGATGGTTTCTTTGCAGAATTTCACTGATCCCTTTCTCTCCTCAGAGGTGTGTGTGCATGTGTGTGTGGTGGGGAAGAGGATGGGGGGGGTGTGTGTCTTGACACCTTAGGCCTAAGGGCAGGGCTCTAGAGACACTCAGTGAACTTGAGATGGGCCCCTACAATGACGGGCACTCCGTGAACGGGTGTCCGCCAGGATGGTCAGATCTGACAGAAGACAGTCACCGGAGAAGGGGCCTGTGCCGCGTTTGATGACAGAAGGTGCTAAGTTCTTTCCTGTGAACCAGGCTTGGCCCGCACAGATCAACCAGCTGACCGGCGGGCGGGGAGGGGATCTGAGGTCCTGAGTGGGTGAACGGGGCTCAGAAAGAGAGGCTGGAGGTGACACTGGATTCTTGGAGCTGCAAAGGAGGAAGTGGTGGGCCACGGGAGGGACCCTCAGCCACTGCGCAGGAACCGCCGAGGAGAGGCCCTGAGCTGGAGTCAGAGGGCTCTCCAAGATCCGTGGAAACACCTGGTGTGGGAAGGAAGGGACAAGAGCTGAGCCCTGGGCAGGCCTGGGAGTAAGGCCGGTGCAAGACAGCAACTATGAAGAGAGAGATCTCTCACCCTCTGCCCTACCAGCCTCCTTCCTCCTGCTCCAGCTCCAGACAGGGCAGGAAGTGATCAGTGATTCGACCCCCGGTCCAGCTGATCTGGGCAAGGGGCAGGCGGGGTTGGGGAGGAGGGAACCGGAGGGGTGGCGAGAGGAGGCCTTGACCAGCTCGTCTCACAGCCCTGGTTTTGGCAGGTGCCTGCCCAGAACAGACATTCTTCGGTGAATGAATGAATTCATTCACACCTTCCTTCCCCGAACACGCTCTGATCCCTGGTCACCTCGTTAACAGCCCTGTCTCCTGCGGCCTTTGTCACCTCCAATCCCCTCTTTCTGTCACTAAGGTTGATCCCTCCACAAACTAAGATAACCTGAGCCAGCTGCTGTCACTTGCCACTCGACACAGATCCCTGGGAGCCCCTGTGCTGGACTTCCCTGCTGGAAGCTCCCAGCCCTGAATCTGTGAAATACAGATGGGACAGCCCAAAGTATTCTCACATACAACTGCCTAGTGAGAGAATATAACCGCTGGGCAAAGGGCATGAGCAGAAAGCTCCCAGAAAATGACCCATGAACAGCTTCTACAAAAGGGAAACAGGCTTCCTCAAGGGAAGGAACATACATTGAAAGGCCAGCTATCGACTCAGCAAAGATCAAAGTTTGACGGAGCTCAGTGTTGGCAAGGGCCTGAGGAAACTGGCATTCCTGCTCTGCAGTGAAGTATCAGTCAGCGTCATCTCCACAGAGGACAATCTGGCGAGATGTTTCAAGCTCACACTCAGCTAGGAAAGAGGTTAATGTCATGGGCAAAGCATGTAGAAGAGCAAGGCAGAGAAGAAATACCACTGACCCACAAATATCTAGGAAAAATGTTCACCATTATGAGAATCAAAAGCATTAAATGTCTTTCTCTTTTCATTTTTTTTTCTTGCCAGGTAGTCAAAGTTTAAAGTTAAAATACCCTTAGTGTCACCCAAGGGACAATGAAGCAGGAGCAGGTGATGAGGGTGAAATTCTTGAAACTTTTTTGAGGGAAGGCTGGAGGATCCTTGAACTGGGTCAATTTAGAGATGCATAAAAAGACCGATGAACGAGAAGGCTCATTATAGCACTATCATAATTGAGAAAACTGGAAATAATCAATGGTGTTAATCACCTAGGGTTTTTTTAAACCTCAGAGTGTATCACAGCTCCTCACCATCTAGCACAAATAGGATGCGAACTTCACAAACATGGAAGACAATGCCCATGGCGTGTTTGCTTTTTATTTTCTCAGCATTCTCTCTGATGCTCCAAGGAGTGCCATCTCCTACGTGAACGGCCCAGCACGGCAGTGTTTTCTGCGTAACTACACCTGGATTTGGGTAAGATGGCCATAGAGGGGTATTTGGAAGACAGAAGCCTCAGCTTTACTGAATAATCCAAATTGTAGCAGAGAATGAAAAACCACCCTCACCGTACCTCTCCACCATTCTTGGGAGGATCTTGCAAGAGTGCAGGGCTGGGGGCTGCAGGGTGGTGAGAAGGTGGCAGAAACATCCTCCTTCAGCCCTAAGGAGCTAAGGAGAGGGTCACCCCAGGCTGTCCCACCCCAGAGCCAAATTGGCTTTGCCTCTGGGGCTGTGCTGAGGGCCGGGAGTCTGGAGAGAACCCTCCAGACTCAGCAAGTCAGAAGGTCATTACCAGGCCACTCCCACAGAGCCCAGACCAGAGGCGGGGGTAGGAGGAGTGGGAAGGGGAGACGATTTGGAGAATCTGCAGAAGGAACACCCAGGTTTCAAGCAAGGGAGCGATGGCAAGTGGGAACACAACTGTGTGTGCTGTGTGCGCTCCGTCGTGTCCAACCCTGCGACCCCAGACTGTAGCCCCCCAGGCTCCTCTTTGTCCATGGGATTCTCCAGGCAAGAATACTGTATATACATATAAACGCTCTCATTTTATATACACCAAACACGGCTGGTACTTTCTTCATCATTTGATGGCTGTAATTCCGGAGGGCGTCCCAGGATCCACAGTCTGGGACCCTGTTTTTCTCCACACGTCCCACCATGGGGGTGGGGGCGGGCATGGAGGAACCAGGCCTGAAACACTACCCTCGAAATCGAGAAGAGGCCCGTGACTCACACGAGAGGAGGGAAAAGTGTATTTACGTCTGACATTTAGCTCATTGGGCTTCCCTGAGAGCGCAGTTGGTCAAGAATCCACCTACCATGCAGGAGACCCCGGTTTGATCCCTGGGTTGGGAAGATGCCCTGGAGAAGTGAAAGGCTACCCACTCCAGTATTCTGGCCTGGAGAATTCCACAGACTGTATAGATCATGGGGCTGCAGACTTGGACATGCCTGAGTGACTTTCACTTTCTTTCACTTTGGCTCGTTACCCAACTGAACGGGGCACTGAAGGAAGAAGAGCCCGCTTACTATTCAGCCCGGGCATGCCTTCGCTGCCCCTCACCAGCCTGGCACTGCTGCTCTCTGGATGCCCAGCCCCTAAGTGGTGGGGTCTTCAGAAGCACAGCACCGTTTTGCAAAGACTCAGTTCTCTGACTCACAGGAAGGCAGGGGCTGGCTCATCTCTGACCCCCAGAAGACCTTTGAAAGCCGACAGTCTGCCCCCTTTTCTCGTTACTGACCTCTTTCAGTGGCCGCCTGACTCATACAGCGTTAGGTTCTTGCTGTCGCACAGGCTGGGGCATTTCCATCCACCAGTCTAGATGGTTCTTGAACACATAGGAATGCTACACACACCGCGGGCCTCTCCCTGGCAAACACTCAGCCAAGGCTGGGTCTGGATGATGACTGCAGCCCTGCCCTGCAGGTCTAGGGGATGCACCTGAAGCTTCCGCGAAGGGCTTGCACCTGGCTCTACCCCACCCACCCCAGAGCAGGTGGCGTGGAGGTGAGGACTGAGCCGAGGGAGCGGGGTAACCGGCCCAGCTCCCTGCGTAGCGGGTAATGGGACTGTTCGACTGAATCCAGGCCCAAGACCAAACCTAATCTGGGCAGAGATCATGTCCTGAGAGTTCAGCACCAAAAAGTCGTCGGGCATCACAGGTCTGTCCTGGTAGTGCTGGAAAGTTAAAGCACCGAACCCCAGTCTCCCAGGTCCTCAAAGTCAGGCATTTAACCAGAGCAACACAGCCAGGTTTCCGAGTTTTCATTCTCTGAGTTTTTATTTTTAGTTATTGTTTTTACAGTCCTTTGTGGCCAGGCTTGCTACAGGGGATTGACAGCAAAACCCGAGTTGGCTTGGCCTCTGACAGTAAAGATAGGACTCAACGCGTCAATGAGGAAACCTCCGCCTTGGAGGCAGGTGGGACCGTGGTCCCAGGCTGATGGGAGCCTCAGGGGCACGGTTTTCAGAGCAGATGAGGTTTTTGACAAACGCTGACATCTTAAAGAGTGCAAACTGGACACTCTGCTAAAATAAGCCAAGACAGACGAGGCAGCCAGGTTCACACTGCATTCCTGTCTGCCCTCCTTAGGCAGCCTGGCAGATGGGGAAGGAAAACTGCCACTATGGACAGACAAGGGGTGGGTATCCTCTGCTAATTCACAACACAGAATCAGAGGCCGCGAAAACCCAGTGGCGAGACCAAAACATGTTTACAGACAATGGAAGCGAGAAGGGAGCTCACTACATACATTCACTTTGGCTTTCTTCCCACATTGAAATACTCAGAAGTAACCAACATTACCACAGACTGCCCTGGCTCCTGGAAGGAGTACCGTAGTTTAGCACCATTTGTGAGACGACAAGTCAAGGCATTTTTTCATTATAGAAAAGGTCTTGAGTACAAAAAAAAAATTATTTTGAAGTTCAGAACTGAACTCAACCACCCCTGGTTACTGGGAAAAAGGCTGCCAAGATTGGTTTAATCTAGAGTCTCGGATCCTTTCCTTGGATCTCCTGCGTTTTGGCAGTTTCACCCGACCCACACCTACACCCGAGAAATCAACAGAATAAGATAAGGCTCTCCTCAGTGCTCTATTAAGAAGCTCTGGCTACCAATGAGCACGCAAGGTATGGAAACACACAGAGAGCCATGAGGTCACAGCCTGGCCTTGCCCAGTCGCTAAGTCGTGCGCTGATGCTATCACGACCCCCATGGACTGTAGCCCGCCAGGCTCCTCTGTCCATGGAATTTTCCAGGCAAGAATTCTGGAGTGGGTGGCCATTTCCTTCTCCAGGGGATCTTCCTGACCCAGGGATTGAAGCTGCATCTCCTGCATTGCAGGCAGGCTCTTTACCCCTGAGCCACTAGGGAAGACCCCTGGAAACAGATAGAAATGTAGTAAGTGGTTTGTTGATAACACATTTCAATACAATTATGTTATCTCCAGACTTTATGACCACTCTGGAGAATTTAATGATACCTACTAACACCCTCCACTATTTCCAGTAATAAATTGCAATTCAGCATGGGGGAAAAAAAAAGGCAAAAGGGACAGCTCACCTCCACCCTCCCAAACTCGCAGGGTCTCAGGCTGTGGGACCTCGCACACAGAACATCATCGTGATTTGACTGCAGACCAGAGAGCAGGCATCTTCATGAACACACCCCCGCCCGTTCTGGTCACGGCCGAGCCTACCCTCCCCTCGTGGCCACCAGGGCTGGAGGCAGCCACGCCAGCTGAGTTTTGTGCTTTTCGTGGCTCCAAGTTATTCCCTGGATCAGTTACAAGTATTGATCATCAGCTGCCCGTTGTCCCACTTCACAGCACGATTCAGCACTGGCTTCCTGGTCTCTCCAGCCCCTCAGAAGAGACCCCCAAGAAGGTTTTCTAAGAGCTCAGCATTACGCAGTCTACTTCTGTTACACAGGGGGCTTCAAATTCAGAAAAAGGAATCTGCAGAATCCACGCACAGAAGTGGTATGAGTTGGTTCAGATTTTTATCCTTTTATTAACTTAAGCTGAGGAGGTCTGTAGGCATCCATTTTGTTTTTCAAAGGCATTTTTTCATCTAAAATCTGTTCATCCCTCTTCAGCTCACTCCTTACTGTTCTTGGGCCATTTTAACACATTACTGACTGGGGGATTTTCACAAAAACTAACGCCTGTGGCCAGTGATTTGTTATCTAAGTAAAACTGAAACGTTTCTGATCAGTAAGTTGGCAAAATTATTTTGATATTGTGCCCTGACTTTGCTCAACTATGTGGGGACTCATATCTTTCACAGACATTTCAGATTCACTCCAAACACATTCTTATTGGTTTTTAACTGATATAGATCATTTAAAAAAAGGCATCCATGTATTTTTGTGTATGCGTACAAGTAAAATTCCCTGGAGGTTTGCATTTCTGAAAATAACTGTCTGGCTTTCAAAGGGGGTATACCTGCAAAGTTTTGCTTTAGAAAGACAGACAGGAACGAGATCAAACTTTACCACCACAAAGGAGACAGTCAGGAGGTCTGTCTGACGTCTATGCTGCAACGTCAGGAAGCCGGATGCTCAAAGCTGAGACGGCACCTAGCCGTCACCACTTGGAAGCGCCTCAGAAAGGGGACAACAGGCTCCTAGGTAAGAGCGCCCTGAGGGGAAGAGGGCAGAAGGCTAACACAGCCCTGTGAAAAATAAACAAGGGAAAAACAAGCACACAAACACCAACAAAGGTGTTTTTTCTGACAGTGGGGCGAGATTCAAAGGGTCTGAGATTTTACTTGACAAAAGCCCTAGAACTGGAGGGAAAAAGAATGACGACAGAATACCAACGGGATGTCTGTTTCCATAATCAAAGAAAACTTCAGACATTAATCGAATGTACAACAGTATAACAGAAGTGTAAATGGCTCTATGTAGAGAGCAGGGTCAACCCTGCTCTGTGCCTTTAAGGTGTTTTCAGATATGCTGAACTCCAAGGAAGAGGAACTGACATTTCAAGACTGGCATCTTGTTCTCAACTGGCACCATCACGACTCTCTCTAATGGAGTGAAATCAATGGAAGCTGTAAACGCAGGTGAGGAGGGGGAAGACAGAAAGGAGCAGTTTTAATTCCATGGAACTTGTTACAGGGAAAGTCTTTTTAGGTTTAATGCACCTTAAATGAGCTCAAAGGTATACGTCACACCTGTTCAAGGCAGGTATCTTCTTTCTGCTAAGATCAGAGGGCTCCAAAACCACTGAACTCTTGCAATAAATCCTGCGATAGAAAGTAAGCAAAGTGTTGTTCCTATTACCTTCCTTTTTCGGAAATACTCTTACCATTTTAGAGATTCCCCTCTTAAGTAAATTATCCTCCTCAATCCATTTTGGTCTCAACTCAATTTCAATTCTACTGATGTCACCCAACCAGGCCAAGAGCAAGAATGAAAAATGGAATTAAAACTCTGGGCAACTATAGTTGCATGCTGCAACAAAAAAATGTATTTTTAAAGTTCGCTGAGCATCTACATTTCCTGAAGTACTGTTTCTTTGAGAGCTTTACTTCTCTGATGCTATGATCCCTCTAAACCTGCATGACAGTCTGAGGGTAGAGTCTAATATGGCCTTGGGACAGAAAGCAACTTAAATGCACGTTTTTGAGGTTTTTTTTGTCAATGGGGTAGTTAAGACCACAATTTCTGCACACACTCTAACAATATCATACACAGGAACAAGAAAAAAGTATGAGATGTAAATGAGCTACCCAGAAGCCCAGATCAAGTTCACTAAGACTAGAACATTCTCAAAAATGCAGAGATCATGAGTATTGTTAAACTCATCAGAGGCGATCTGCCAGCGGTTTGATGGACACAGACACCAACTGCCTTGTACAACTGACGTGTCTGAAGTTGTGCTTTTAAATATGTTCAAGAATGATCTGGTAGGCATTTCCTCTTGTAAGCTGCATGAAAATCAAATAACATAAAGTGAAGCATCCAAGCCAACAGGAAGTCATTATTTTCATTTGGCTTCTAGGTACCTTATTATTTGCGGCACCATTGCATTTCACAGTGAAAGACAAAGCCTCTCCAATACATTCACACACATCTAGAGTAAAATTCAATTCAAACACCCTAATGAGTTAAGTATCTACCAAAATGTGAATATTATTGATGAGGTAATGGGAGGCATACACGTGTAAGAGTCTGCATAGTCTTATGTGTCCTCTGAGTTTTTTCTCAACAGAAAATTTTGATTTTTAAGTGAAAGCAAAAGTTACATTTTTCACAAAAGTTCTGTCCCTGGGGGGCGGGGGGAGGGAGAACAGATTAGATAGCTTATCAACTATATTATATTAAACCACATAAAGACTGTAATTTATAATTATAGAATAAAGCTTGGTACTTCAGGGTAACACCATCTCCACAAATACTGAGCCAATCCAGGTGCCGCTGATAGTCTGAAAGAGTGAGGTGTCCATGCACCACGGGGATTCAGGCCCTGATGCAGACAAGGCTCAGCTGGGCTGCCCGAGCCCACCCTCGCCCGCCAGGCACCACCCTAGCCTGTGACTGATCAGGCAGGCCACCACTCGTGGCCAGACGCTGCCTCCCCGGGGCATCCCAAACCCGACCAAGGGCGGGTGCAGCTCGGCCATGCCTCTGCAATCAGTGACAAGCACATCCTTCTACTGAAAACTTACTCATGAAAACCAGAGAGCCTCTGCTGCTACTGATCCCCTCCAACAGATGTGAGACAGGAACCTGGCAATGGAAGCACTTTCCAGAAACTCATCAATTGGCCTTGGTTTCCTATAAAAATGCACACGGGTCTAAGCTTGACTCTGACTAGATGATGGTGAATCTGTGGAACTGCAGATGAAGGAACAGCCCCTCCCGCCGACCACCACTCCCGCCGACCACCCACCCCCGCACCAGGCTCCCAAGCCGGGGTGTCCGTGACCACAGGCGCCTGGCACATCCTGGCAGAGCAACAATGTCCTGGGGCCGCTGCCTTCCTCCTGCAGCCCCTTCTCTAGCCTTTAAGTAGCTCACTTTTGGACCCAGTTCTGATTCTTCTATTAGACACTCGGCTTATAACAGCTTTAATTAACATGTGAATTCCAACCATTGCTGGGTGAGACTAGCAGGGATGCTGGGCTGTTGGCAGGCTCTGCCCCCCACTTCTACCATGTGAACTGATTGCATAGTTGTAGAGAAAGGGCACTGCAGACGCTGTGACCACCAGAACAAAAATTACCACCTTAAAAAAAAAAACTGAAAGCCAGTTTACTATGAGAGAGCGCTTTGGACGCTTTTCTGTCCAGCACGTGACTCCTCTGATATAAAACTGTGTGTTTTATGGAGGAGGTGTAGTTTGCACCTTGTAACAGGTGTGCTCTGAAGGCCCCCACGGAAACATACTGCATCATAGATGCGGGGGGTGGGGGGAAATCGCAGTTACTTCTGATTCGCCAAAGCTAGTCCCCAGAACATTCCAGTCCGGCGAGGCTAACTGGGCCCAGGTGTCCTCAAAGGTCGGGCTCAGGGACCTGCAGGCCCGAGGCCCTGGCGAGGGGCTGCCTGCGCCCCTCAGCCGTGTGGCCAGGCGGTCCAAGCGCGGCTCACAGGCTGGTCTCCTCGCACACCCGGACGGGGACGTTGTAGTGCCGGTCGTCCTCGGCGATCAGGGTCACCACCGGCCAGTCCCCGGGGGGGTCGGTGGGGTAGACCGTGATGAACTCCTCGGTGCCGTACTTGGAGAGCCGGTACACCTGGATGGTGTGGCGCACGGCGTAGGCCAGGAGGAACATCTCGACCTGCGGGTAGAACAAAGGCTGAAGGATGCGGCTGGCCCCCGACTTCTGCTCTGGGGTCCCCGTGGGGCACAGCGCCTTGGCCCGAGCCCTTCTTCCTACTGTGGCCCAGCCCCAATCCTGCTGCTTGTGTGGGTCCTGCCGTTCTGTATGGGTCATTATAATCAAACACGTCATCAAGACGGGGTCATAGGTCTCATAAGGGACTTGTGGTTTGAATACATTAAGAACCTCTCAACTTGACAATAAAAAAGCCAATAACCAGTCTAAAAACTGGCCAAAGGAGTTGAATAGAACAGATTCTTCTCCAAAGATGACATGCAAATACCACTAAGTACATGCAAAGTCATCAGGGGAACGCATTTCAAACCCACAATGAGACACCACTTCCCACCCACTGCAACAGCTACAATCAAATAGACAGATGATCACAGGGAGAGACTGACTCCCAGGCACCAGGTTTTCTTTCTTTCAGGGGAAGGAAACTGTTTCGGAACTTGGCACAGGTAAAGGTCACACAACGCTGCAAATCTACGAAAGTGAGTGAATTGTACACTTTAAAATGGTTACTTTGGTGTTATATGAACTTCACCTCAATTTTAAAAAAATGTGGTAAGGATGTGAAGAAATGGAACTCTGAAACATTGCTGGTGGGGATATAAAAGAATGCAGCTGCTTTTAAAAAGTTTGGCAGTTCCTCAAAGTTTTAAACAAAGAATTGCCATGTGGCCCAGCAGTTCCACTCCCAGATTAACATATACCCAAGAGAATTAAAAACATATGTCCTGCAAAAAACTTGTACATGATGTTCACAGCAGGATTATTCACAATCACCAAAAAGTGGAAACAACCGAAATGGATGTATAAAATGTGATACATCCATACAATGGAATATTATTTGTCAATAAAAAGGAATGAAGTACTGATACATGCTGCAATACTGATGAATCTGGAAGACATTAGGCTCAAAGAAGCCAGTCATAAAAGACCACGTATTATAAAATTCCATTTACATGAAATGCTCAGGATAGCTAAGTCTGTAAAAACAGAAAGTTAGTGGTTGCCTAGGGCTGGAGAAAGGGGAGTGAGGGTATGAGGCTTCCTTTAGGAGTGATAAAATGGTCTAAAGTTAGACTCCACGATGGCTGCAAAACTCTACAAACATACTAAAATCCACTGAGTTACACACTTCAAAGGGGTAAACTGGTATGTACATCATATTTCAACAAAACTGCTATTTAAACATGTTACAGCAGACTTGTGGGGACTCAGAAAGGACTAACAGAAGTCTAATACGCAAACTATGCTCTACCAGGCTTGTTAGTGCAAGCTCTCTGCAGCAGTTCAAAAGACCTAAGCAACTCAGATTTCGAGCACAAACAACTTTTTTTAAAAGAGTTTATCTTCGATCCTGGCTGACTCAGCAGTGACCACCATCTTAGCTCTTTGCTGTGTAACCAGTAAAATGCAAGCTCCAAGTCAGCCGTGCAGGCAGGAAAGTGGCACTCTGAATGGAAAGCCTTGATGCTTCTCAGATTAGTTCAATTCAGTCACTCAGTTGTGTCCGACTCTCTGCGACCCAATGACCGCAGCATGCCAGGCCTCCCTGTCCATCACCAACTCCTGGAGTTTACCCAAACTCATGTCCATCATGTCAGTGATGCCATCCAACCATCTCATCCTCTGTCGTCCCCTTCTCCTCCTGCCCTCAATCTTTCGCAGCATCAGGGTCTTTTCAAATGAGTCAGCTCTTCACATCAGGTGGCCAAAGTATTGGAGTCTCAGCTTCAACATCAGTCCTTCCAATGAACACCCAGGACTGATCTCTTTGCAGTCCAAGGGACTCTCAAGAGTCTTCAACATCGCAGTTCAAAAGCACCAATTTTTCGGTGCTCAGCTTTCTTTAAAGTCCAACTCTCACATCCATACATGACCACTGGAAAAACCATAGACTTGACTAGATGGACCTTTGTTGACAAAGTAATGTTTCTGCTTTTAAATATGCTGTCTAGATTGCTCATAATTTTCCTTCCAAGGAGTAAGCGTCTTTTAATTTCATGGCTGCAGTCACCATCTGCAGCGATTTTGGAGCCCAAAAAACTAAAGTCAGCCACTATTTCCACTGTTTCCCCATCTATTTGCCATGAAGTGATGGGACCAGATGCCATGATCTTAGCTTTCTGAATGTTCAGCTTTAAGTCAACTTTTTCACTCTCCTCTTTCACTTTCATCAAGAGGCTCTTTAGTTCCTCTTCACTTTCTGCCATAAGGGTGGTGTCATCTGCATATCTGAGGTTATTGATATTTCTCCCAACAATCTTGATTCCAGTTTGTGCTTCATCCAGCCCAGCGTTTCTCATGATGTTCTCTGCATATAAGTTAAATAAGCAAGGTGACAATATACAGCCTTGATGTACTCCTTTTCCTATTTGAAACCAGTTTGTTGGTCCATGTTCAGTTTTAACTGTTGCTTCCTGACCTGCATACAGGTTTCTCAAGAGGCAGGTCAGGTGGTCTGGTATTCCCATCTCTTTCAGAATGTTCCACAGTTTATTTTGATCCACACAAAGGCTTTGGCATAGTCAATAAAGCAGAAAATGTTTTTATGGAACTCTCTTGCTTTTTCCATGATCCAGTGGATGTTGGCAATTTGATCTCTGGTTCCTCTGCCTTTTCTAAAACCAGCTTAAACATCTGGAAGTTCACAGTTAACATACTGCTGAAGCCTGGCTTGGAGAATTTTGAGCATTACTTTACTAGCGTGTGAGATGAGTGCAATTGTGCAGTAGTTTGAGCATTCTTCGGCATTGCCTTTCTTTGGGATTGGAATGAAAACTGACCTTTTCCAGTCCTGTGGCCACTGCTGAGTTTTCCAAATTTGCTGACATGTTGAGTGAAGCACTTTCACAGCATCATCTTTTAGGATTTGAAATAGCTCAACTGGAATTCCATCACCTCCACTAGCTTTGCTCGTAGTGATGCTTCCTAAGGCCCACTTGACTTCACATTCCAGGATGTCTGGCTCTAGGTGAGTGATCACACCATCATGATTATCTGGGTTGTGAAGATCTTTTTTGTACAGTTCTTCTGTGTATTCTTGCCACCTCTTCTTATATCTTTTGCTTCTGCTAACAGAAGCATTTCTGTCCTTTATTGAGCCCATCTTTGCATGAAATGTTCCCTTGGTATCTCTAATTTTCTTGAAGAGATCTCTAGTATTTCCCATTCTATTGTTTTCTTCTATTTCTTTGCACTGATCACTGAGGAAGGCTTTTTTATCCCTCCTTGCTATTCTTTGGAACTCTGCATTCAAATGGGAATATGTTTCCTTTTCTCCTTTGCTTTTCAATTCTCTTCTTTTCACAGCTATGTATAAGGCCTCCTCAGACAGCCATTTTGTTTTTTTGCATTTCTTTTTCTTGGGGATGGTCTTGATCCCTGTCTCCTGTACAATGTCACGAACCATGCTTCTCACATGGTTGGCTATTCCACTAGAGGACTTAGGCTGTTCAGGGCAACATAATGAACCCATCAAAGAAAGAGAGCAAGCAGAGTGTGGTGAGCAACGGGGGACCCACAGGACAGCACCACACTGGGTCTCTGGGTGAGACCCCAAACTTAGCCTACCTGCTGAAGATCCAAGAGCAGGCTGGCTCTCCTGGCTAAAGTGACTCCACTTCTATTTTTAAAGGATGCTACCTAATATGACAGCAGCCAAGATTAAACAAGACCCTTCAGAGGACTCCTTCCCAGGGCTTGGTTTCTTTCTGGAGCCAAGGGTTCTGGTCCCACCCATCACACGACAAGAGAAAGTCCAGGCTGAGACAACCATGGTGGTTATAAAACAGTTTCACCCTCGAGGGCTGGGAGGTGGGAGGGAGGTTCAAAGGGGAAGGGACATATGTATACCCTCGGCTGATTCATGTTGATGCATGGCAGAAACCAACACAATATTCCAAAGCAATTATCCTCCAATTAAAAATAAATAAATTTTAAAAAAAAACAAAAAAAAAAAACATGCTCACAATTCTTCAGCATGCCTGACTTGAGCGTGGGAAGAATGACCTGATCTGCTTCTAACAGACAGAACCTAGTGTAAGTGCCAGTGAGTGACTTCCAAGGTTAGATCACAGAAGGCACTGGAGCATTCTGGGGGTCTTCTTGGAGCACCTTTTGAGAGAAGCCAGCTGCCGTGTCAGGAGGACATTTGAGCAGCCCTATGGAAAGCCCCACACAGCAAGGAACTAACCACCAGTGAGGGACTGAGCCCTCCCGCCAACAGCCAGGTGAGTGTGCACCATGCTGGAGGTGGACCCTCCAGCCACAGTCGAGCCCTCCAGAGACTGCAGTCCTGAGCAAGACTCAACTGCAACCTCCTGCAACCCTGAGCCAGAACCACACAACTGCACGGCTCCTGAGCTCCTGACCACAAAAACTGAGGCAGTGGTTGATGGCTGACGCTGCTGCTCTGGGCTAATGTACTCCCCAAGGCACGACTCACCTGTTCCAGGCCGCCAGTGTGCCCCACCTGGTTCAGATGGTTCCGCAGCAGCTGACCAGGGTCACTTGATGTATCCCGAGCAAAGAGAAGCACAGAGAAAAACGGCACTTCCTTTCCCTTCTCTTTATCGTCATAGAGTTCAATGGCTCTGTTCAGCATTAGGAATTTTACAGCTTCATAGAGGCTGTACTCCTCTTCTTCATTTGTGAACAGTTCATCACAAGCCATCTGCCTTGCTTCTGCCGTTCTCAGTTCAGCCAGGCTTGCCCACTATAATAAGCAAGTTATATAATAATTAAATTGTTGTTCTGAAAGTCCCTGGTAAAACCCCACACTATGAGCACAAAATTATTTTCAGAATAGGTAGGCGACCACAGGTCATGTACCAACGCTCAGCGTTCAAGCTTCTAGCTCAAATAACTGTACTCTTTAGAGCACACACTTTCCTTATTCAGCTCTTCCCCCGGTAATCTGAAACAAAAGTATACTGCACTAAGGAGAAGCTCTGAGATCATGGAATGGAAATTTCAACTCTTGTATCTTCCCAGGCAAAGAAATGGAACCAGTCAATGCACAAATATTTGCAGGAGAGCGAACATGCTTTTGAGAGACCTGGTGTGATGATGCCCTGGAACACAGCTGAAATCATCCCTCCCCTTTAAGGGACTTATGGCAGCCGATACCACCCAGAAACGCCAAGCCAACCTTGTAACGTGAAGACAGGCAAGGAAAACTGTGGCATCTCCTGAATACCTGTTTACTAAACTTAACCCTTCTAACCTCTTAAAAATTTACTTGAGTTTCAGATGAATAAATCTACTCAGGAAATTCATATTGACTTCTGATTAAAAATAAAGGAGAGAATCAGGTATTCAAGGAGAAGGGGGCAGCAGAGGATGAGACGGTTAGATAGCATCACCAACTCAATGGACATGAATCTGAGCAAACTCTGGGAGGTAGTGAAGGACAGGGAAGCCTGGTGTGCTGCAGTCCATGGGGTCATAAAGAGTAGGACACGACGTAGGGACCGAACAATAACAATCAGGTATTCAGCTAACACAGGCTAACTCTTTAAGTGAAGAAGAAAACCCTATAAATATATGGTTATGAGAACCTCTTTGCGAATAAGAGATGCCAACCCAAAACTAATCCTTGTATATAATAACTGCTGCTGCTCTGCAAAACCATTAAATTTTTTAATTCAAGAGTAAGTTTTAATGGTAATAACTGTGCCACAGGACTCTGAAAGCTACAACATCTCATATTTTCCAGTAGACCAAGCTGGCAGGTGAGAGCACGTCTCTGGAATCAGAGTCAGGATGGAACAAGGGCCTCGCCACCTAGCAGCTGCTGGCCTCTGCAGGGCCGCAGTCTCGTCACCTGTAAAGTGGGCACAACCACAGCCACAACGCCCTGCTGGTCTGAGAATTACATAATATACAACACTTTAGTGTACAGCCTGGCACCTACGAGGTGTTAGCAGGGCTGGCTCAATTAATGAATAATTTTAATGGAATAATTATAAATTGGAATCACTTTAACATTCCCCCAAATCAAGATCTAGTTACCACAGACTAGGTGTGTCTTTATTAGGTGTATAAAGCAATTTCTCAGGAACTTAAAAAGAGTTAAAATGGACAGTTACCAGTGGCTATGCTGAAGCTTTCCTGTTCACTCCCCCAGGCCAGACCCCTGTGCTCCACCTGCTGCTAACCCAGGGCCTGCCTGGGGCGGCGGGCCTCCAGCCCCTCTAATCCTGTGTTCTGCTTCAACAGGCAACAAGAACAGACCCCCTCTGTCCTTCTCTTGCTCCCAAGTTTTTATCACTAGTCCTTCTAGTCCTTCTAGATCACTAGTCCTTCTAGCACACATTTCTCGTTTTTATAAATAAAAACTACGCTCCAGCAAGTCAGGGTTCTCCACTCATTCAACCAAGTCTTTCCCAAACGCCTACTGTGTGGCAGGTTCAGTGCCCAGCGCTGGCTGCCAAGGAATGAAGAGGCCGCTCTCCTCGTCTGTAAAATGGGATGGCCACAGTGACAGCGCCCTGATGGTGGTAACAATTACGTAACACAGAACACTTCAGGTACAGCCTGGCACTTACGAAGTGTATGAAGTCTCTCGTGAGGCTGCAAGTCTCATGGGAGCAGCAGACCACAGTTAGGAGGCTGACGACTGGAGTGTGTGCTAGGAGTCTTGAAAGATGATGCCTGACACCTCTTTACAGCCCTCCCTACTTCATCTACGAAGCCTGGAACAACTAACAGGCCCTCAGTCCAGGGTTCCTGGTGAGGAGAGCTTACAGGCTGTTCAGAGGTCAGCAACCGAGAGGTCCATGTGGGCCAGCGTGCAAGCAGGATACCCCACCCACGTAAGACAGGGGAGAGCCACGGAGAGGGAGGGTTTAATGACCAAATCACTGACCAAGTCACTTCCCACAATTCTGCTTCAGAGAAACCCTGAGGACAGTTTTCAAAAGACAAGTTACTAAATCTACTGCACTGGACAATCGTCATAAAAGAAAACATACCTAATAAATATGGACGGAATATTAAAACATGAACATAATTGGGAAGAATTTAATAAATGAGAATTCACATCAGTGATAATACTGTAAGAGATATACGGACTAATGATATCCCTGAAACTTATCAGTATGACTTAGAAGACTACATCTGTAAGGTTTGCTTTAAACAAAATTAAACATTTAACATGTCATCTCCTCTAGAATGTATGATGTTGATACCACTTCATTTTACCAAACACCTCAGAGGAAGAGTTTGTGTTTGTTTAGAATTACTTTGTGTAAAATCCAGCCATGAGCAAGTGGTAACCCACTGTTGTTGCTTAGTCATGTCTGATTCATGGCAACCCCATGGACTGTAGCCTGCCAGGCTCCTCCATCCATGCGATTCTCCAGGCGGGAACACTGCAGTGGGTTACCATTTCCTTCTCCAGAGGAATCTTCCCGACCCAGGGGCTGAACTCGTATCTCCTGCATTGGCAAGCGGATTCTTTATCACTGAGCCACCTGGGCAGCCTGTGACCCACTAAGTGAGGACTAAGCAGTGGTGTGCTGGGGCAATCGGGAGTCAGAGGTCTGTATTTATCAAAGAAAACTGCATGTTCCGAACCTTCTTCCTCAGTAAAGCGAGGGACTCCTTAATTTTATCCACCAGGTCCTTGCTCTTCCCCTCAAATTTCAGTCCCAGCTTCCACTGCTTGATCCAGCTGTATTTGCTTATGAGTTTTTCTGGTAACTAGAGTTATCAAGAAAGAGAGAGAGAAAAAAGGTTAACATTTCAAACAGTCCATCACATGAGCCAAGCTGTAAGAAACAATGTAACCTAGAAGACTGACCTTTGCGACCTTTGTTTCCAGAATTAATTTTTGCACATCTGTCTGGGTTTAGGTCGGAGGACCTAAATCTAGAAGTCAGGAGGTCAGAAATAGCCACCCGGAGGAGGGCTGCTAGAGTGACATGGCGGTTCTGGTTGAGAGCCACAGGCACAACCTACCTTGCTGGGCTCCCGCCACAGCCAGGAACACTCCACAGCTCTGAGTAAGGGTGTGTGAAGGCAGTGTCCACACAGGTCTTGGCAAAAGCCACCCCTGCGCCAGCTGGGCTCACTGGTCCCCACCCTGCCACTCCCTGATGCCTGACTCAGGAAGGCACTTTGGGTCTAATGAGATGGTCCAGAAAACAGCAAAAACCTGCTCCTTTCCTGACTAGGAAAACAAAACCTAATTTCCAATTTTTACACTATCATCAAAGTTTTAAGATTAAAAAGAAACAAGATGGTCTCCAGTTTAAGTACCTAATCAGTGTAAGTAAGATAAAAAATTACAACTGAGAATAAGAAGCAAGGGTTAAGGGAGCCAGGATGGCCTGGCTCATTAAAGAACGGACACCATTACTTGGCCTTGTTTCCTGGAGTGTCTGTTATTTTGTTTTCCCCTCATCATCAGTGGAATCTGGAGTCTGAAAGGCAAGCTGGGACAAAACTCAATCGATGTCAGCATGGGAACCCAGACTCTCCCAGGAGTTGAGGGTGTGTCAGGAGAAATCCATGTTATTGAGTTGGGCACGGGCATGTCACTTGTGTGCTATAAAATGCAGAAAGGAAAAAGAGTTCACTTCCAAGTCAAAAGATCATTAGAGAATGATGAATTCTTCCCTGGAACTACAGCTCAACAATCATAAATACAGTTTTAAATGAGGCTGTATGTTCTGTTCTCCTGAATCTAAGACACAGAAGACCCTTCTTGAATGGTAACTCGGTTTCACCTTCTCTATCTACAGCAATCATGAGAAACTAAGGTTGTTTCACCTCTCCAAAGAGACAAAACCACAACAGGGACTGAACTCCTCTTCAGCTAGTTACCACAGTGAGGCCGTCTACACTTACTCGTTCGTGGGGGGTGGGGGGTTGCGTTCTCACTTATCATGACGACAAACGACCCCCCCACACCCAAGAGGAGCCCAGCGCTGCACCCACACTATCCTGCGTTTCAGCAACATGTGGGCGGTTCTCCTGCAAACCTTCTCTGTTAGGTCCTCTGGTTTGTCACGAGAACCTAAAAGGCCCTCAAGTGGCAACACGCTGAAATCACAACTGGGCACAAAGAAGCGCAAAGAGCAGAAAGAACTGGCCGCGCAGATGCAAGTTGGGAGACGGGGTGGAGGGAAGCCCGGGAGAGCACGTGAGCATCACGTGACACTGGGTAGGGACCTAAAAAGCAGGCACAGCACTCAAGTACTCCAGAGACCCCAAAGACCTAACTCCACAGAGGACCCAAACAGAAGTCTGTTCCCTCACTCCTTCCATGCATGGACCCAACTGTCATTGCTAGAGTCATCCTCCAGGGTTGTATACTTCTGGGAGATGTGGAGATCCTGGAAAAAGCCCCAAAATTGAGGTGTGAAAAGAAACTATGAGGAAAGAATAATGGGAGTTGAAATCCTTTACTCAGATTTTAAAAAAAGAGTATAACTTTAAATGCTTTTGGGGGTCATAAGACACATAACACACATACAAGGCTATTCTTTTACACTACACACTCAGAAACTGGACTTCTCTTAGAGTAAAGGAGATTTAAGGAAGAAACAAAATTAAAAACAAGAAACAATGATGGGAAATACTTAATAAAGCAGGCAATTAGCTCTGATGTAATTTCATTTGTGACTGAAATATTTTTTTAAAAAGCCTATTTTCTCTAGCAAATGTCCATAATCCTTGAAATCAGTACCGTGACTAAAGGGACAGCAAATAACGAAAATGTGTCCTTCCCCAAACTGTCTCATGAGTTTTGATACAGCCTATCATCCTCTAAACAAACACTGTCACACGTCCTACCCATTCAGAAACATTCTGAAACTTAACCGAACCCCAGGACCCCTGTCCCGAAGGACACCACCTCTTGGGGGACCCAGGTGCTGCCCAAGTTTAAGAAGAGCCAGAGCAAGCCACATCCAAGGTCAGGGTCAGGGTCAGATGATCCGACTGCAGTCAACGCCATAGAGACTGGGGTTTGGACGGAGGCAGACACCACAAACAAGAAGCCCAGACCCGACGGCGGGCAGTGAGGAGCGGCCAGACTGTGAGATGGGCCGTGAAGCAAGGCCAGAGCAGCCGAGCAGTGCAGGAAGCATGGCCTGGCCCTCCCCCCACCAAGCTCACATCAAGGGAGGGTCTCGGTCCTGCGCTTCCTGTTGCCCCGTCACGTCCTGAAAGCAAGCGTGTTCCAGGAGCAAGGGACGACGCCAAGGGCTGTGGAGAGTATCTTCCCCCATGTGAATGGGAGCAGATACGCCAGCTACAGGGCGTGGGGCTTCTCTGGGTTCACCACACCGATTTCCTGATGAGATAAACCCATACTGAGGTCAAGCGATGTTTAGCACAGCAGGTGGCCTGCAGGCTGGGGGCCAAGGCTGGCTCCAGGTCTACAGATTCACATACCAGCGAGGGTGTCCCAGGACCTGTCTGACTCGCAGTGCCGAGGAGGGGGGTCGGGGTGGTGGTGGTCAAAAGAGGTCCTCGGCAATTCAGAGACCAAGGATCGGGAGAAGCTGAGACTGACTTGTCAGACGGTTATTGTGCTTCCAACAGCAAGCCCACCCCATTTTAAACTCAAATCATTTATACTAAGCTCTAACAGCAAGCATGGTTTAATTCATATGATAGGATATGAGTTATTCTAATTCAGTGGGAAGATGGACAGGAAACGGTCAGAGAGTTTCATAGGCAAACTCCTGTAAGATTTTCTTGTTTGGTAGACAGAGTTAAGTATCAGCTGATCTGCTTGTCTTAGGCATGTGTATTAACACATATTGAGATGTGTCCTTACTACAGTTACACGGTGGTATCTGGTGATGGAGAGACCCCACTTCCAGGGGAGGAGGTCCAGGTACCCCCCTCCATAGGCACACACTGCCAGTCTCTGTGGGCCTCCCCACCCATCTGCCTTCATACTTGGTTCCACCTTGACTTGTTCCAGTCACGCGACACCACCCTCTCGTTCACTCAGCAAGACCCCTTATCGGTGTGGACTTCCTGAGGGAGGACCAAGCAGACAGGCCAGGATGATAACAGGGATGGGATGGCGGCCACAGGCGAGAGCACGCGACAGCTGGGGGTGGTGAGAGACTAGTCTGGGCAAGGGCAGCAACCTGTCTACGCGCCCCTCCTGCTCTGGCACCTCGAATAAGAAGCATGAGGTGCACCTGCAACCTGCTCCAGACACATCACAGAAGAGACCCTCCTGGGAAAAGGCTCAAATCAAGGGAAGATGCTGGGGGCCTAAAAGTCAATACAGGGACAAGTCTTCTAGCTGAAGGAGAGCAAGAAAAGTTTCACAGACTTTCATACGACACCCCCAGCAGGTATGATGAGCTTTTGTCTGACGCAGGCCTCCTGGCCTTCAATAAAGGTTAGATGACAAAAATAATACCACTGTGACTGACTAATTAGATTATGCTCCCAAGAGAAAAACTCTACTGATTGGCTGATACATACAGAAAAGGGAAGAAATTAGAACGCTAGAGAATTTCCACATGACTCAAATTCAGCCAGGAAAAGCACCTTAAAGCCCCACAGCTCACACACACATGTTCTCATACCGATCAGAAACCAAGCACAGTCCACCTGGACTGTTTCTAATGTGACAGATGACCCTACCCAGATGGATCCTGTCAGTAAAACAAAAGGGACATCGTGCTTTCCTTTCACGGGGAGTATTCCATATGCTTAACTATGTGGAGCACTACTTGCAGGGCTCTACTTGCAGAGTTTCTCACTCACTACTTGCAGAGTTTCTTAGAAAGTAAAAGAATTCTAATTCATTACATCAATTCAATTCATAAATCTAAGCATCCCCTTAAAGTAAAAAGTTCAAAGGAAAACAGCCTACACTTGAGGAGCACTTTATGTCACAAGTTGTAATTTAAACTATGGTTAGCAAACAGAAGTTAAAGCAAAACCGAGTGAGGTCACCCATGTCTGCTTCCTCAGCAGAGGCTCAGGTCCACAGGCAGGCTGACCAACATTTCCAAGATATATCAGTACTAATACTTAGCATAACCTGCAAAGCTAAAAAGAGCCTACTGTATCAATTTCTTTTTGCTTCTTTATTGAAAAAAGAAATAAGCTAATACTGAGAAATCTGCTTAAAACGATGCATCTCTGATTAGGAGAATCTTTCACAGATGTCATCTAGACAGCTTACAGCAGGGTGTCGCTTTCATACCACTTTATAGAGTGGGTAATCACCAGGCAGACAAGTGGTATCCTCCACCCACTGGTCCTGGCTGTGCTCGGAGGCTAAGTGACACCCCGACCATCTAACAGATCTGTAATTAGCTGAGCTGCCAGCCAGTACCCTCTACAAGTCTTTATCCCAAGCAAATACCCCAGCTCCTTCAACTGTTCCCAGAAGGAGACAGATTGCCTCGGGCACATGCCCTTCTGTCCCAACAGTACAGGCACAGAGCTGCCCGCGGTCCCTAGGATGGGATCTGACCACCCCAGTTCAAGAAAGGCTGTCACTGCCTGTGTTTAGAAAAACCCCCTTGTTTTTTGAAACTTTATTTTGTACTGGAGTATAGCTGCTTAACAATGCTGTGAGTTTCAAGTAAACAGTGAAGGGACTCAGCCATACGGATACATGTATCCATTCTCCCCCAAAATCCCCTCCCATCCAAGCTGCCAAAGAACACTGAGCAGAGTTCCCTGTGCTGTCCAATAGGTCCTTGCTGGTTATCCATTTTAAATACAGCAGTGTGTACATGTCCATCCCAAACGCCCTACCTATCCCTTTCATTATAAAACAGGCGTCCTCGTCACTGCGGCCATCACACACCTGTGGGCTGTGATCCACTAAAATCCCGACTTTTTTCCCCTAAGTTGCTGGGGAGGCACATCTCCCAGAGCTGACACTTTGGGTTTTGGTTTGGGGGTTTAAGACAAGCCCAAGTTTTCCAATTTTCCTCCAACTAACGCCATGTTGTGAGCTCCGCTCAATGACGACTGCCCACCAAGCTCTCTAGGGATGGTCTATCACCCAACCTATCTGACCTCAGCTGGCGTCTGTCATGGATACACAACACAGGGACAATGTGACTTCTTGGGGGTATTACTGTCAGGCTGCAGATTTAAAACCACTAACAAGGGCCAGGCATGGACCAGCCCTCACCTCCCCAGGAAGCCTTCCCCAGCTGACAGCAACCATCTCTCTTCCGGTGTTGCCGCTCTGTCGCGTACCAAGCCGATGACCCTCCCTCTCCAGATGGTGCTGATTCCCTGAACTGGAGCCAGAAGCCCAGAAACGTGCCTTTGGAAACCCCAGCAGGTTTTCAGAGAGTACAATACAAAGCCCACTTGGTGGAGACTCCAACCCGGAAGTCAAACTGCCCTCAGTGCTCTGTGCAAGCCCTAAACCCCTGCTCTCTAGTTCAGCGGAGGCGCTAAATAAACTTTATCATCCTTCTCCTCCGGGAAATAACAATTGATTTTCGGTGCTTTACTATGCAAAGTCACCCCAGCCACAGAAAGCTGCAGAAACCCGCACGCTGACGTCGCACTGCAGGCAAGCACCTGGGCACACAGCGCGGGGCAGACCAGGGAAGTCTCTGCTGCAGAAACGACAGCAAACAGTGCAGACTCAAACCTGCGGCAGCAGCGTACCAGCGTGAGCTCCGGGTCCTGCAGCCAGGAGGGCAGCGTCGTCGGCTGGCTCATGGCCTGGAACAGCGTGGCCCTCAGCGCACAGTAGTTATCTCCGCGGACTCGCCTGATGGAGGTGAATTTCTGGGACACCTCCTCGTAGCCCTGTGCAAAAAGCATCAAAGAATTCAAATGGTCGTTACTGACTTTGGAGAGCGGGGAGAATTTTATTCATGTGGAAGAAATGTGTCCCCCACACCCCCCGTTCCGATCAGTGGAAGAATGGCCAAATCTTTCCTGCCGGATACTTTAATTCCTTTTTTATTCGTCAAAAGAAATTAACAAATGTTAGTATCATACAAAATATCAGCATATGCAGCAGACGCACATACTAGAACATATAGAATAGGACACTAAGTATTATTAAAATGCTAGTCACCCCCAAAGTTGAAGTCGTACGTCCCTTTCTAAGCAACTGCTATTAACACTCACTTATAATAACCAGCAATCTGAAGGCTTTGGTCTGTGTTTAAGTTGACCCTAAACTCTTCAATGAGGAGACAGGAAAGAAAAGAGAGATGTACCAAGCTTACGTGCCCAATCCCCCAGCCATATCTGACTCTTTGTGACCCAGTGGACTGTAGCCCACCAGGCTCCTCTGTCCATGGGATTTTCCAGGCAAGAATACTAGAATGGGTTGCCATTTCCTACACTAGAGGATCTTCCCGGCCCAAGGCTCGAACCCTCATCTTTTGTGTCTCCCTGCGTTGACAGGTGGATTCTTTACCTGGCTTGTATCTCCATATTAAAAATAACACCCTGTACCCCAAATTTCCATGAAATACATAAAAGATCATATGTATCGTCTTGGAGGTGCCTGGATAAATTCTATTTTTTAAAAAGTGGATTGAAATATCATTATTATTCAGCCTGGAAGTGAAACAAGGAAATGAAAATTCTCGGTGACATGCTCAGTCACTCAAACAGAGCCATCCAAATGGACTGTTTTGAGCACACTCCCCTTAAAAGGACACCATGAAATCCCAGGCCGACTGAGTTCTCCACTGGACGCTGCTCAGGCCTTGGCATCAACTTTCAGCCTTTCCCATCTCACTCCCCCTTGACCAGGTGGATCTTTCGCTTGCCCTGCTCTTCCTCAACAGCCACTTAAAACCCTGTTTCCCCCCTCAACACACACGTACACAAAGGAAGAAGTGCCACCCCCCTGGGGTGGGGACCCTGCAGACAGTCATCCTGTGTCCAAGCACTGGAACCTGTCGTAAGTTGTTTTCAAGGTTCAAGTCACAAAGATGATGTTCGAAGTGGATATGAAAGTATTTCTTTCCAATAATAAAATTCTGAAAGCTGCATTTCTGTTCAGTGGCTCAACCACTGCAACAGAAGGCCCATCAGGGAGATTCATGCCTACTAAATGTACCTCTTTCCTACGGTGAACCCCGAGCTGTCCCAAATACTAGTTCAATAGCAACTGCACCCTTCCAAATGCATAAATCACTCATCGGATCGTGCAGTACACTGTAGTCCATATTCAGTGAAAAAATCCAGAGAAGTGGGCCCCAGCAGTTCAAACCTGTGATGTACAAGGGTCAACTGTAGGAGCAATCTCCACCTATGGAGGAATGCTGGATTCAGGATCCATCTGAGGGAGGGAGAGGGGTTCTGTCTGACTACCATGCAGTGGGAGCAGTGACCCAGCCCAGTCACAGCCCCAGCAGGACCATGTCATGGGAATCCCTGACATCCCAGAGCCTTGGAAGGACTACCTTTGGGTCACCAGGTTATGCAACGGGACTGAGAGGGGGCAGTTCCTGGGTGCCCTAAATAAAGGCAGGAGATCCAGGTCCCACTGCTAAGGGTGTGCGGGAGAGTCCAGGCCCCGAGGACTGGAGAATGTGAAAATAAACCCAGGGTGGGGTTAGGGTTAGGGTGGGGACAGCAGATGTAGGTCACCCGAGGCTGTGACCTCACCAGGTCAGAAGGGCATTACAGCCAAATGCCCCTAAGGGGTCAACCCTTGGCCCAGCTCAGAACAGCACACAGTCATTTATACGTTTTTCAAAGAAATCAAGCTACTGACTGACAATGATTCTATATTAATACTGAGACGGCCCTTATCTTTGCAGTCTGTTTCCTCATCTCTAAAAGTAGAACCCCAATAGTAACACAGTCTAATGTCAGTTGTCGTAACTATAACATCTAAACATACATAAGGACATATTAAATAATTACCTATGGTAGACTACTGAAAAAACTCAAAATGCACGCATCCAGGCGTCATACCTTTTTCATACACATTGCTTTTTGCGTATTTCCCCTCCATTCTTTTTTGCAGTAGTCCATGATATCCATTTCAGGAGCTACACTTAATCTAGGTTCTGTGAAAGAATCCAAAAAAAGGGGTGGGGTGGGGGAGGGGGAATACAGAGACACAGCATGATCAGAATTAAAAGCACAGCTTCACCTGAGAGTTCCTTTCTCGCTCACTGCAGTCCTCCCACGTCCAGAATCCCAAGACTGCTGACCACCCACTACAGACCGCCACCACCTCGCTCCCAGATGACCACAGAGGTCTCCCACTGAGCCTGTCACCAGACCCTACCGGCCATCCCCCACATGGCAGCCAGAGTGGTGCATTCAAAAACCTAAGTGAGATGCTACCTATCACAGCTGGGCTCCAGGGCCCCCCATCACACCTGGGAGTCCACTCCCTTCCTCCCTACAAGAGGGCCCCCTGCCCTGGCCCCCCACTGCCTCTCGGGTCTCAGCTTCCCCCACTACACACACCGACAGCTCCTGCCCTACCTGCGAGGTGCCTGCTCCTCAGTCTCTGTAGGTCTTTGCTACCTCTGACACTCACATCCAATGTCAGAACATCTCAGACACACACACTCACACACTTTCATTCTGTACCCCTTACATGGTTCTGCTTTTCTTCTCCGCAGTGATCTACACCTGACATATTTCTTTCTCTGTACCCTGCCTCTCTCATCCCTACACACACACACACACACACACACACACACACACACACTTTCACTCTGTTCCCCTTACATGGTTCTGCTTTTCTTCTTGGCACTGATCAACACCTAACCCATTTCTTTTTCTGTATGCTGCCTCTCCCATCCCTACACATACACACACAGCAAAACATGAGCTCCCTGAGGGCAGGGGCCTGGTCTGTTTCTCAGCTGTGCCCTCAGCACCCGCAACCACACTGACCTAGGTATCCTTGAATAATGTTCATTCAAACATGCAGTAGTCTAAGCTATGAGACCATATAGCTAATAATTTGTAATTTTTTCACGTCCATTATACAAAGAGATAACACCTCTATTACAGATGTATATTTAATAATCTTTATTTCATTGCATCCTGCTTTGATCCCAAAGGGCTATAAACTGTTGATAATCAGCCAGAAACTAACGCAGCTCTCAATGTGAGCTGAAACACAGGCCTTGTTTGACTCTAGTAACACATACTCCCCAAATGAAAGCTATAACTGATGATCAGACAGATGTTACAGTAAAAATAAAACGGTCTTCAGACTTCCCTTGTTGAACACATGAGGCCTGGGGTTGGATTCTGTGGCCTAGGCATATGCACGCACATGTGTAGGTCTTTGTATGTTTTAGGAAGAAAGAGAGCTAAATTCCCAGGCATATCTTGACTTCCTCCTTAAAATATTGAAGAAGTAAATGTTAGCAAAGAAATCAGGATATAAACACAGAAGTACCTCATGGCATATTTACTCAAGAGGAAGTTGTACATAAAATAAAAATGGTATAGTCAACTCAATCCAACAAACACTGTGTGTCTAATATGTGCCAAGCACTGAGCTAGGAGCGGGGGGATATGAAGATGATAAAGGCCCAGAGTCGGTCCTGAACGGGTCTAGAGACTACTGAAGAAGAAAGGACTGCAGGCCCTGACCATGCAAGATGTGACGGACGTGGGATGACAGGGGGAGGAGCACAAGAGGAGCCCCGAAGCCCTTCCTGCACTTTAACAAGTAAAACAACTTTTTAAGACATAAAATGTCAGAACTGCCTATTTTTAAAATTTCATTGATAAATCCTTTCATAAGGACAATAAACCTTCTATACAAAAGGTAAAATAACACACACACAGGTAACAGATACTTTTATCTGTGCTTAAGTCAGGACTGGCTTAAAGGTGAACCAGTCCTGGAGCCTAATCCACAGAGCCCACAAATACCACAGCTGCGCAGCCAACCCTCAGATAAAGAGCAGTCACTGTTTAAAGTCAAAAACACCTTGTGAGTGTCTATTTAGTGGAAGGAAGAGTTCCCTTTAATCGCCTTTCAGCTCACCTCCTCAGAAAGCCCAAGGAGCTACACATGACCAGAGTCGAGGACACTCACTGGGACACATTCTGCCACGAGCAGAGCAGCTTCCAGATCGGGAAGGGCCCCTCCCGAAGCAGCAAGTCCAGACCTGGCGCTCTCCTCACCCGCGGCCCTCTTTCCTGTGGGCAGGAGACCCGGGCCCTCCGCAGGGCGGCATGGGCCCCATCTCAGAACTGAGGGGAGGAGGCAGGAGGCTAACTGGGCTCAGAGGCCAGGCCACAGGCCGCAGTCCTCTGATGAATCACGCAGTCTGCGTGAGGCAGGGAGGGTGGGAAAACGGGTACTTGCACAGCTGCTAGCATCAGAAGTTCACCCCCAGTCCCATCCTGCTGGGCGCTGGGAGGAGGACTCCGACAGCCACTGCAGGCGGGGAGCTAGAGACGCAGGATGGCCTGAGCCCGACCTCAAGCAGCTCACAGTCTATGTCAGCTCCTGCTGTTTATCCGCATCCCACACAGGCTGCTTACTGCCCCAGGAATGCACATTTCTAATGGCCAAACAAACTCCACCAAAAACACATTCAAAAAACACAAAGGGGAAGCTGAAAATCAAGAGTGGTCACCAGAAGCTGAAATAACCAAGAGGTTTTGTTCCTTAACCACCATATGGTGACCAAGACAAGGATTCAGACCCTTGGAGGATGGGAAGTTAAAGCTGAACCCCTCCAGAACGCTGGGACTCTCAATCAAGAGGCTAGGGCAAGAATTGAAAACTTTTTCTCTAATGGGCCAGAGTGTAAATAACGTGGCTTTTTAAGGCTATCAGGTTTCTGCACAACTACTCAACTTACTATGCATGAAAATCACCATGCACGATGTGTGAACTAAGGAGTTCCAATAAAACTTTATTTATAAAACCAGGTGGCATGTCAACTTTGGCCAGGGAGCTAGTGTTTGCTGACCCCTGGACTAGGTGGGGTCAGCTTCCCAAGTGGCGTGAGTGGTAAAGAACCCGACTGCCAATGCAGGAGATGTTAAAGAGACGTAGGTTCGATCCCTGGGTCGGGAAGATCCCCTGCAGAAGGAAATGGCAACCCGTTCGTTCCTTGCCTAGAGAATCCCGTGGACAGAGGAGTTTGGTGGGCTACAGTCCACGAGGTCGAAAGAACAGGACATGACTCAGGTGACTTTGCACGCACAGACTAGGTGACTAACAGAGAACATGAGAAAACTTTCTGCCTTGACCTGGGCTCTGACTTGGGGAGAGAGGACCTAAGATCTCATAACCACAGGCCGGCTCTCACACAGGGACAGACTGTGACATCACACTAGCTGCAGGACCCTGGGAACTCAAAACCAGAAATTCACCTGAGGTGGCCCAAGGCAGGTGACTCCCGGGTGCATGGCAGAAACAAGGCCGAATTTCCCTATACTCAAGACAGGCTAAACAATCTCTCCACGGACACACAAGAGCCGAGCTTAGAACCAAACTCTGAAGAAACAAGAAGCGAGCAAAAACAGCAGCTGGCGTAAGTAGACCTGTCAGGATTTTCAGCTAATGGAATTATCAGGTCCAGAAGAGCATGTTTAAACTGTTTAAAGGAATAAAAGAAGGAATAAAAACTTGAGCAAAGAGCAACACACTATCAAAAAAAGACCAAGCAAATCTGAAAAGAAAATAGATCTTTTCCAAAAGAGAAAGAGGAAACCTTTCTAACGGAACTAGCCAGAATGAAACAGAGGCTAAAAGTCAGAAAATACTTGAAAGGGTGTGTAACTGAGGGCCCTGGATAACTGAATGGGAGCTAGCAAACACCTGATTTGGAGCTCTGGAAGCAATAAACAGAATAGGAAAAAGGCAGTATTTAGAGAGATAATGGCTGAGAATTCTCCTGAACTGACGAAAACTAGGCACCTTCAGATTTAAAAGGTAAAAACAATCCCTAACAAAACGTTTAAAAAAAAAATCCATACTTAAGAGACCCTGAGGAGAAACTGTAGGACACCAAAGACAGAGAGAAGACAGGGAAAGACAGACTGCCAAGAGTAGGACTGACTGCAATGTTTCCAACTACAAAAGAAATGACGAGAGAGAGGAATGAAATCTTCAAGGAAAATCAGAGAAAATGTATTATTCGCCTGGGGTTATTCAAGAAACAAAGTGAAATCAAGACATTTTCGCACAAACGGAACTGCTCACCAGAGGCCCATCCACAGGATGTTACGTCAAGAAGGGCAACAAAGCCAGAAGGACTGAGATGCAGGGTGTGAAGGGACCTGTGTTGACTCAGACCAGAGCTGGAAGCGACAAGACCCCCTGAAAAGCAAGGGCACCTGTGTGGGGCTCCCCTGGGGACAGAAGGGAACCCCAACAGAGAGCCTGCAGAGCAAGCGAGGAGGCCAGAGGCTCCTGAAGACCGGGCAGGAACAGACAAGGGCTGAGGAAGCACTTTCTCCTCAGGACAGGACTGCTGAGTCCTGCTGCTGAGGTGAAGTGTGTGCAACTGCCGTTGGGGCCCTGAGAGGCCTCTGAAGGCTGCGGGGGCTAGGAACCCGCAGGGCTGGACCACAACAGAGAACATCATCTTCCCCGGTTACCACAGGGAGGAGTTCTGCCAACTCCCTGTGAGGAAGACTCGAGAACTATCTTCAGAGTCTTCTGCTCCTAATGACACATCTTAACACTTTGTCACCCACACCATAAATGAGAGCCGGTTCTTAAACCAGAACATTACACAAGTGGTGCGCAGGAAAATGCCACTTGTGAATCATTCGGTGGCTCAGTCGTGTCCGACTCTTTGTGACCTCATGGACTGCAGCACGCTAGGCCTTCTGTCCTTCACCATCTCCCGGAGTTTGCTCAAACTCATGTTATTGATTCCATTGTGATGGAGTTCAACCATGATGCCATTCAACCATCTCATTCTCTGTTGGCCCCTTCTCCTCCTGCCCTCAGTCTGAATGGTCTGTGGGGTATCCCCTAATGGAGCCCCCCCTCCCTGGCCTCCTGCCCGGGGCAAGTTGGGGAGGAAGGAGGTGCTTCCCCACACCCAGCCCCGATGGCCGTGGTCGAAGCACGGGCTGGCCCTAGCAGCCAGGGGCTGATGGATGCTGAGGGATGAACAGAGCACACACACTGTTGAACACAAGTATGGACAGAAGTCACGACATGACGGGAGAATTAAGAGCTATCAAGTCCACCACCGTTCTTTCTTATAAGTCAAATCAGATTCACATGGCCTTCTGCACACAAAGACCCAGAGGGTCAGCTTCTCAGTAAATCCTTCCACTTGAAACTTGGCGCTTCAAACCCCAACTCTCCCTCTATGAAAATAAGGAAGTCAAGAACTTAAGAGAGTGGTGTCAAGAGGTTAGACCAATTCTCACGGGTGCAAAAACGCTGTGAATGTAAGGAACGCAAGCAAAGTACTTGTACTGAAACTTTAAAGCCTCAGGAAACAGTAGTCCCCAAGTATACCCAAAATATTTTTACCCAGCAAAATGAATAACCCAATGGAGGTAAGACCAAATGCCTAAGAATGCTTCCCAGGAAGTCCATCTTCCTAGGAAAGTGTACCTCAAATACTTTATGAAAATGGATATACTGATTTAACTGCATTTTCTACTATAAGCAGCAAGAACTTTTTATAAAGAAAACAATTCCAAACATACCTGATGACCCTCTTTCATGTATAAGTAATTCTTTCTCCTTTTCTATTTCATCCGCCGCACGATACATGTCCTCCTCGCTGAAATCACACCAAATCAGACATTTCAAAAATTTGTGGACTCACATGTCCTTCTTATCACAACATGCAGCTGCTTTACAAATTTATAAGGCACGCAAAGTTTACGTTTTTACATTACATGATGACAGTCTGATAAAATATGGGTCTTTTTCCTTGTGTTTCTAGCATTACTAACTCAGAGTTTTTGAAGTAAGACATTTTACACCACTGGCTACGCAGCTCTGGGGCCATTTCAACTGCGATGTCTTTAATGCCTCAACCACATACGTAAGCATCTTAGCATGCTCATCTATGCTCATCAGCGAAGCTGTTCATGACTCTTCAGGTTTCAAGCATGGAGATGGTGCTAATAAAAGCATTTAGGAGCACAGGCCAACCGCCAACTTTGGGACATCACAGGCAAATTTTCCAAGAGCTCCTCGAAAAAGAAGAACAGGAGATTCACAAGATCCCCAGAACCACACCAGCTCCCCGAGGTGCTCCTGTTCCCTGATGCCCACAGGAAAGCAGCCCCCCGACCTTCTGCTGGGCACATGCCCACCATCCCCCACACTTTCGCTGGGACTTACACAGCAGCTCCTCAAAGAGTCTCCGGGCTCCTTCAGTGAGCCAACAAGAACCTACTAAGTCCTGGAAAGGAGAAAACCCCATTGGCTGCCAGACAAGGAGGGCAAACGGGACTTCCGGGATCTAAGATGACTCCTGTTCCCCTCAAGATGTACCACAATGGTGGGCAACAGAGATGCCACTCTGTCTTTGCTGGAACACAAGACAGGTGAAAGCGCAAACCATCCAGAAGTGGAAGAAGGGGCAGTAAGGCACGGAGGACGGGAGAAGCCTCGAGGCCCCTGGGCTGGTGTCTGCTGGAAGGGCAGACCAGCACGCCCTGCAGGGCCCAGAAAGGTCAGGAGCTGGAGGTACACCAAGTGCCCTGGGGGGGCATGGGTGACCTCCAGGGCCACCAGCAGCAGAGCCCCCGTCCCCAGTACTCCCACAAGAGCACACCCCCGCTCCTCACGCAGGACCGGAAGCTCCAGGCACCGGGGCACACAGGCAAGAGGAGTTACTCAGAAACTAAGGGGATGGCTCCCGCGTGCCCGACTCTGGGAGCTCCCCAGCACCTCGTCCACGGCTCAGAAGCCGGAGGAAAGAGGAAGGGGGTGCCGCTGAGAGAAACAGACTGAGGTGGGGACCAACACACCCTCCACCCCTGAAACCCTTCAATGGCTCCCAGATAAGCGGGGAAGTCTAAATCTGGACGCACCCCAACACGCAAGCCCTACACACACACACACAGACGCTTCAGTCCAAACACTTGACCAGCCCAGCCTGTGCTTTTACACCTGTGACTGGCTCTGCTGACGCCCCCACATGAATGGCGCACTGTCCACCCAAGAGGGCACAGGCGGTGTGGGTGGCCTCGCTGGAGCATGCCACAGGCTGCAGTTAGATTACCAGGGTGTGACCACTTCTCACTCCAGCCCTCGTCAACCACGTGCATCACCCGTGGAACTCAAGGGACCACATTTCTCAGCACCTAAATTTATCCACCTGTAAAAATAACCGTGGGAGTACTCACAAGAGACTGCTCTGAAAATAAGACACACAGGCCCTCGACAGTCAAAAAAGTTAGCTAGCCTCGTTAATTCTCGTATCTATCCATCTGGGCAGAGTAGGGATGCACGATTCACCCAATGATCATTTCTTATCCCTGTTTTCCTTTTCTTCTCTCTTCACGAAAGTGATGGTGTGTGTGCGCCTGTCTTTTTTTGTTGTGGTGGGATTGAGGGGGACATATTAGGGAAAAGGTACTTTCCATGTGCTCTAACCCCAGTGAGATTTCAAGTAAAAGGTGTGATGTCACCCATGCAGCCCGTGCCAGGGTGCAAAGCAAACAGAAACCAGATTCGCAGGGACTATACATCAAGCACTTAAAATAAAAAGTGACTAAATGTGTTAGATCTTCTTTCAATAGTTTAATGTCATCTTTCAGCCTCCTTCCTAGCTTTATCAAAGAGGAGAGAAATTCTGATCGTATAAAACAGGCATTTAAGTGAATCGTTTTCATAATACCATTACCAGAGGCATGTCTTTGTGGAAGCCACTTCCCTAATCTTGGCCTCAGTTTTCTCATCTTCAAAACAAGATGACCGGACAAGATCTAAATGATCTATGCAGTTCCTCTTCCAGTTCTTGGCTCTAACGGACTATGAAGCTACTCTCACTTCACATGAATTCTGTGGCTGCGGGCAGGCGTCTCCGCTTCTACTCTTGTCTCCTACCTCTCTTATCTACAGAATAACCAAAGGGGCCCAGAGGAGGTTCTCTAAACTAGCATCTCTCTGAGCAGCCGCAAATACAAACTCCCTCAAGGACCAACAGCAGAGGAACGAAGAGAAGCCAATAGGAGAACTAAGTGCAATGGGAAGACAGAACAGAAAGGGAGGTTACTGGAAATAGAAATGCGGTGATTCAAGACATACAGAAGAAGCATAGCAGAAATTGATGAATGGGAGGCCCAGAGTGTATTCAAATCACTTTAGCCACACTATTTCATTCAGATTCTGTCCACAGATGATTGTGAGCTTCCACGGCCACCAAGGACATCTGCTAACTTGCCAAGGCCACCAGGGAAACTGTAATACGGCTTTTAAAGGCCACTGTATTTCCTTGGGGAGAAGTTGTAAGTTCAAACAATAAAGCTCAATCAATACAGTCAGAAAATGAGACATTTAACAGCCAAAATGAAATATTCATCCAACACAAGGACCGCCAACTAGAGAGAGAGATACTAGTGTGAAAGCAAGAAAAATTAGAATAATTTTATTTAAGAAAATACTTCACTCAATAAACCTTTAACATTTTTAAAAATATCAAAAAGGAACTGATATTTTTAACAGCAAAAAGAAATTATATTTAAAATCGGGAATCTGAAATAGCTGGAGGTTTAAATTTTTGGGGGGAAAGGAAGACAAGGAAACAATGAAAGGAAATGGGCTATTTGATAAGATCAGATCCTCCATGCTGACCAGTTTCAGAAATGTGGCAATCTTGGGTGTGTGTCAAGCTGGGGCTGGGATGAGAGGTGTTCACCATTTGGCACAAAGAGTCCACTGAAATCCATAGACTCAAAATGATCACTAGAGCAAAAAATGTCCTTCCAGAAAACATACAGATCGCTAGAGAAGTAGTGAAGAAAAGTAAAAGTCTTAAATGTGACCTGATTTCTTGAGGACCATGGCATGTGAGCTGTACTCAGTTAAAATTTTAAAACCAAAATGCTAATAATTCCTGCTTAGAAAACTATTAGTTTAGCACCATAATGTTATTTTAAAATGTTTATTTTCAAGCTCCCATTTTCTCTTAGAGGTGAAATACTTTACTCTTAATTGTCAGGAAGCATTTAACAGTAAGATTCCTGTGTGCTGTTTCCCATCTCTCTTGAGCCCTCTGTTCCTTATCAGTCTCTGTCAGGGGCGAAAGGAGCAGGCAAGCTACTCCCAGGACAGAGATCAAAGAGATGGGATGCTTGCACAGGATTTCCTTCATTAGTTTTTCTATACAGTGACAAGTACCCTCTTCCTTTTTATGAACCATATGGTAAAAGTGATTGTTTACAACTCTCTCTCTTTGATAAGGATCGCCTTATGTTTTGTAAGTCTGGAATTTTAATCTTTATCTTTGCTGAGAATAACTACCTTGTAAGACAGTATATATGCCCACACCATGTTGATTAAAACACCTTTGCTCCATCAGAGCTTGGGTCCCCGTGTCTGTCTGTCTGTCTTTCTCTCTCTCTCTATTTCTGGCTGATTCCCTGGAGCGCGAAAGCTGGCTGCGTAACCCAGGGAATATTGGCCTCTTTCCTTCTTTCACTCTCTCACCGTTGACTCCGGACCACCAGGTTCTGGTCCAATAAAGGACCAACACTTAATGTTAAGGCAATATACACCGTTGAGCAGGTTACATGACACTGTCTGTTAAATTATAACCTTCCTCTTGCTCTGTTCAAAGACCTGGATAACAATAAATGTTTGAAACTTAATTTTGAAATGCTGACTACATTTAGACAAAATTATACTACTCCCCAAAACAAAAGTTATAATATAAACTAAAAACACAGAGCTCAGCAAAGCAGAAGACATTTCTGTGAAACCAATTTTTCGATTTCTGATACAAGTAAACACATAAAATGAAAAACATCAACTCTTTAACATACATGCAAAGCTAACAAGACAGCAGCTCACTCACTCACTGTTGTGGACATTTGCACAAAGTTCCCCTTAGCTATCTAAAAAAACGAACCTGAGTGTGACTCTGTTCAGCTCTCTGGACTTGCAGATCATGCTTAATTTGGCCTGTCCTAGAAGACTGACAGCCCAGGCAGTGTTGGTGAGACAGTGTCAACCGCCGTGACACGGGGCACCGTCCCACACAGGCACAGGAAAAAGCAAAGATCACTCTACCCAGCTTTTCTCCACCTCTCAGCGGTTGTCTAAGATGAGTGAGCCACACATCAAATGCAGGAAAGTACCGGCGCCCAGGCCAAAATTCCACCTCCTTTCTGCAAGTGGACTTTCCATGACTGGCTCGGTGACTCCCAGAGGGGTCTGGGGACAACCTGGACCCCTGCAACCTAAGGTTTCTCAGGGGCACCCCAGCTCTGAAGCAGGTTCTACCCCCAGGTGGGGGAAGGACCAGGAGGGAGTAGCTGTTACCTCATCAGAGACAGCGCCCCCGGAGCTGCTAAGGTGCAAGGTGGGTGGAAAAACACATTTGCTCGACAGTACACTTAGCAACACCCAAGAGCAAGGGCTTCACGAGTTGCTAGTTACAGCCCTTCTGAGAATCCACAGCTTTCCTTTGAACCTCAGTCCAGAAAGACATAAATATGCATACAATTTTGCTTTCGATTTCAGAAGGGTACACAGACACATCATGCTGCCCTATACACACCGCGAGCCTGTGGACCCCAGATTTAAACCCTGTCCCCTCCTCAGGCAGACAGAGAAGGACCATGGAGTAGGTTCACTTCTCAATTCCCAAAGCACATCTAACCTGGCCACAAACCATGTCCAGGGCCACCCTGGTCCTCAGGGGCCGGAGTATTAGCTTAGTTGAAAGGAAGAAGTGGACCCACCCTAAGTTTCAATTTTATGGGTCAGGTGAGCAGGAGATGAAGGATAGGAGACCTGCTGACAGGAGGAGTGAGGAAGTTTCCAAAGAAGTCAAGTGAATCGGGTCTGACCTAACACTTCCTCAAAAGGGACCCTACGTCGTCGTGTGAGCCATCCTTGGGGCTTGTCCAAGGGATGCCAGCCAACCACAGTTCTCAAATGAAGGAAAGAAAGGAAGGCAGGCGATTCAGAATGCAGCTTATCCACAAGATCTCTGTGTCTGCCTTCCCCAAGACTTCTCGGGGGGAAACCACAGTGAGCCCAGTCACAAGGAATCTGTCCTATGGACAGCCTAGGAAATGAGCCATCCCTCTGCCGGCACATCACTAACCCCCTCAAAGTCATATTCTGAACGCATAAAGGCTGCAAACGTTGGGTTGTGATTTGTATTCGTAATTTCTATCCCCTGAATGAATTAAAACGACTCTGCAGGATGTCCCCAAACATCTGCATCTTACGGTGTTTCATATTGGCAGGTGCAAGTGCTTTACTCAATTCCGGTGCAGATCAAACTGAACTCTCAGGGTGGGAAGAAGGGACTTGGCTCCAGTGACAGAAAAACACAAGGTTAAAAAACCATTTTAGGACTTAGTTCAGGCATCCCACTATGTATCTACATCTGCACGCAACTATTAGGCTGCATGTATCATGGAAGAATGGCATGCGTTACACTGCAAACTTTACAATGGACAACGTGATGCCGCAGTTTCTCTGGCCCTTAAGAGAGGATCACAACACAGGATAAGCAGCCCCACTGCCCGTATAACAAATAGGAAAGCCCAAAACGTGAGATGGGATGTTCAGAAGCTGCCATTTGAAATTCTTTTCACCTCCTTTCCCTTGCTTCCCTTTGTTCTCTTACCAATTAAGAGAGAATGAAGTCATCAAAGACAACAAAAATAGTAAGAAAAAGAAACTAAGCTACTACTTAAAAGGCAAACTGGAACATCTATTCCAGAAAAAAAAGAAAAAAAAAGTGAAGTCTGCAGTCATTATAAGTCATGCCTCTCTGCCCAGTTTTGCTGAGGAAGACAGAAAGATGTAGGGGCAGGGGGGGAGGTCCCCACCCAGGCATCAGGGGCTATAGCCCTGGAACCTACCTACTCCCTGCACCTCCCTGGCCAAGCTGCACCAATCAGATCTGCAGCTCAGCTTCCTAACATATCAGGTGACAAACCTGGACTAGGGTTTTCAGATGCCTTTCAGCTCCACGCCTATAGCTCTGCTGACAGCAGACAGAAGAGACACCTGTGCCGCAGAACCTGTGCATCAGGAAAGAATGCTCCTTTTGCACCATGACCCACTTCCCCAGGTGCTCAGACTCTGGGAACCACATCCAGCAGAAAAACTTGCCAAGTAACTGTGTATTTTGGGGACCCTGGTTCAAAGTTGCTGCGTCTCCCAGGAGGGACCATAAAATGGTTGAGGCCGAGAAGCAGCGTTTGAGGGCCAGGGCCAGTAGGTTACGGGCTCAGCTCAGACCACCTGGGCTTAAGTGAGGGAGCAGCAGTTAGCCTGGCAGCAGCAGGTAGGAACCAGCATGAGCTGTGAAGGGGCAAAAGCAAAAGACCATGCCCGCTTTATCAGGTGCCGAGTCTGAAGTAGGGCTCAAATGTACAGAGCAAAACTGCAACCACAGGTCACAGCTGCTCACACATGGGCCTGCACACTGGTTTCAATTTAAAAATAAAATAAAAGGCTACTATTTAAAAATCAAGGGAATTCCCTGGCAGTCCAGCCGTTATGACTGGGTGCTCTCACTGCCAGGGCCCAGGATTCGATCCCCAGTCAAGGAACTAAGATCCGGCCAGCGTTGTGGCATGGCCAAAAGTGAATCAGTAAATAAATAAAAATAGAAAATAAAAATAAAGCACGTGGATGCAGTTTTGAAAAAATAAAATAGGGGACTTCCCTGGCAGTCCAGTGGTTAAGATTCCAAGCGGCCACTGCAGAGAACAAAGGTTCCATCCCTGGTCAGGGAACTAAGATCCCACGTGCCATGCTGTTCGGTCCAGCCAAAATAAAACCAATAAATAAATAATCTTTAAAATAAAGTAAAATTTTTTAAAAAAGAACATTTCAAACAAAAGTCAGAATCTCTCAGCAACTATTGGCTAGGCTTCCCTGATGGCTCAGATGGTAAAGAATCTGACTGCAATGGAGGAGACCCAGATTCAATTCCTGGGTTGGGAATATTCCCTGGAGAAGGAAATGGCAACCCACCCCAGTATTCTTGCCTGGAGAATCCCATGGACAGAGGAACCTGGTGGGCTGCAGTCCTTGGCATCACAAAGCGATGACTGAGTGACTAACAAACACAGGTTGGAACTTAGTGGATTCTACCTCCATCAGACTCAGCTCTCCAGGAGCCCATGGTCTACACTTGGCCAGCTTCACTCAGGAGACCTGGCTGGCTCCTGGAGTCAGGAGTTTGAAACCTCCTGCTCTCAATCTTTCCCAGTGGCCATTAAGTGCAGCTAACACTCTCCCAAGGGGTTTGGTGCTCAATGAGACTGTCACAGTCCACAATAAAGGACTATGCAAGCCAGATGATTATAATACATTATTTGTAATAACAGTTCCCCACCCATAACCCCTTTTTTTAGGAAATGGGGGTGGGGAGAGACTGGAAAGCGCAGGGCACTTTCCCACTAATCTGTCAAACTGGTTTTCTGAGTGGAACTGTGGAATTCCAAAGGTATCTGTATGTGACTAGCATTTTCAAGTGCAGAAAAGTTTCAGCCTTCAAGTTTATATTCTGCTTCCACTCCTGCCCCAAGACTCTCGCGATTTACACCACCTTCCCTACAGTTCAATAAAGAATTCATCAGGCTTCCCTGATGGCTCAGACGGTAATCTGCCTGCAGTGCAGGAGATCTGAGTTCAATCCCTGGGTTAGGAAGATTTCCTGGAGAAAGGACTGGCAACCTACTCCAGTATTCTTGCCTGGAGAATCCCCATGGACAGAGAAGCCAGGAGGGCTACAGTCCATGGGGTCGCAGAGTCGGACACGACTGAGCGACAGACACTTTAACCTTCCGTATTTAAAAATAAAGTGGAGACTGGGGACAACTAGATAAGCAGCTGGCGGCCAAAACAACTGGGTCAAACTCCGTCCAAAGTCTGTCTAACAGGTGGGACGCTCGTCAAGCAGAGACTTGCCTTCCAAGAACAAACACGTCGCGTGGTGCGGTGTTCCTGTGGTGGGGGACAAGGGACAACCTTATTTGCCTTCCGGTCGGCGGAAAGATCTGATGGGAGTGAGGTATATAAGAGTATATGCTGCCAGAGTTTGTTTCCCAGATTTCTGGAGTTTTCTTAGCTGTAGAGCTATGGAGATATCAAAAAAAGAAGGGGGGGGGAGGGGTGGGGACACTGGATAAACAGAACTTTTAAGATGCGCCTTCCGGAAAAACTTTTGTAATTGGGACACTGTAATAGATGCGAAGGGCCCTCCGCCGGCTACTCGCCCGCCCACCCCATCCCCCCAATACTCCCCGCAGCGTCCCCTCATGGGGCCGAGCCCGGTGCCCTCTCCCCGCCCCTGGCCCCGCGCTCCGCGCCCCGCACTCACTGCTCGGACGGGCACCGCACCGCGACGCGCGGTGGCCCACCGGCCGCAGACTTCCCGCCCTCCGGCGCCGCGGCCCCCGCCTCCCATGCCGGCTTCTCGGCACAGCTAGCGCCCGGCCACGCTCCGGGCTGAGGCATCGTCCCCCGACTCATGGGGCCGCCGTAGCCGGCGGCGCCGCAGGGCTTCGGCCGCCTCCCAGCGATCCGGAGCCCCTCCCGTCGGGGAGCCCGGGCCGCGGCCGCCTCCACAGACGCGCCGCTTGCCCGCCGGCTAGCGACAGTGCCCAGGACGCTTCCGCGCGCGTCACCGCCGCCCGCCCCCTGACCTCTGACCCGCGGCGAGGGCGGGGGGGCGCGGCCCGCGCCTGCCGGGAGTCCCGCGACGCCGAGCCTGCGCATGCGCCCGCGCGGGGGTGGAGCGGCAGGAGACGAGAGGCACGCCCACGCGAGACGCTACTGCGCGTGCTCCGCCCCCGCGCGCTGGCGCCCCGCCCCGGAGCAGCCCCGCGGGCGCTTTTCAAGTCTCTGCGCCTCGTCGTCGCGTCTCCGGGCGGGAGGGCTAGAAAACCCTGGCCCAGAGGTGGGGCGCGTCCTCCCTGGGGAGAAAGCGTGACAGGGCCCTATCCTGTTTGGGCGCCGATGTCGCCCTGGGCTTCGGAGCTTCGCCCTTCGCTGTCGGGGTTTCCTTTGACTGGAGAGCGAGGGATGGGGGCCGCGTGGGTCATGTGCGGCTGGCCTGCCCCGGTGACAGTTTCGTCACCACCAGCCCACCGAGCCCGGAGCCCTGAGCCCCGCGGGCCTTGGAGGTCGGGCTTGTGGCGCCAGGGCCGGCAGTTACCGTCTCTTGCTCCATGAGGGCGACAAGTGGGAAGTGGTTGAACCTGACAGGTGAGCCAGCGCAGCACAGCGTCTGTTCTCGGACGATATTCTTTCGATAAGAGATTTGATTTACGAGGAGCAAGGGGAAAATATTAACAGACTTAAAAGAAAACAAAAATGTTTCATCGGTGGGGAGGGAATGTGGGGCAGCCGCTAAAGATGCAAGGGGCAAAGAACGCTGGGCCGAAGCATGGACGAAGAGAATGGTAGTTCTCGGGCAGAACGGGTTCATAACGGGGTTTTATTGAAAGACGAACCTCCAGAAATATGTAGTGGCAGCTCCACTATTCCCTCCAATAAGGGTGCTGGACAGAGAGACCAGATCTTGAAAAAGCCGCCTCAATCTCACTAAGGAGCTTGTGTTTGATCCTCTTCGAAAGATCAGAAAGAAGAGATTATTTTGAAAGATCTTGTGGTCTGCAGTTAGAGAAAGATTGGGAAAAGGAAGGACAGGGAGTCTGAGTAGTAGTCAGCATCAAAGGGAGAAACGATGGAAAAAATACTTGCACTTTAAGGTAACCCCCTTTAATTTTGTATGGAAAAGTAATAAATATACATGCTAAAAAATGCATAGCAGTACAAAAGAATACACAGTTAAGTTCTGTGTGAATATTAAGGGATTGTAGTGGGGTGATCAGTGTCCCCTAAAAGTCATCCTCTTCATTTGGAAATACGTTCTTTGTGTATTTTTAATGTATATGTGTATAATGTCTCACAAATTTTTTTTTACTAACTTTACAAAACTAAATTATTAGAGAGCAAGTGTGTTAAACTAAACTCAAAAACTAAATCAGAGTTTCTTGGAGTTGTGAGAAGTAAGCGCATGAACTGTGATATAATTACAGTTAGCCTACTCTTATGTCAAGATGAATAAATAATAGCAGAAAAATCTATAAGCTAAGTAAAAGTCTGTATAATCACATGGCTAGAGACAATGTCAGTTAGTTTCCAGCTTTCTCTTAGAATCAAACATTCCTAAATTAGGTAACTAAAACGATGACATCATAATTTGACTTGGTAAAGTATATTTTGAACCATCTCAAACTAACATTGCTTCTTCATTGCCTTGCCTAGAATAGTTAATGCATGAAAGATTCTGAGTTCCTTTTCTTTGAATACTTCAGCCTTTATTTACAGTTATCGTTCATGAAGAATATTACTAAGCCATTGTAGTTTTTGTTTGTTGGAGTGATTGATTTTTTAAATTCTCTATAAAGAGCTTAGTGCAGTTGGATGCATATCTTCCTCTTTGATATCAAAAGCTCATATTTTACAGTAAAGTGAAAACACCCTATATTTTTACTCTATGGAATTCCCCAATATCACATCTATCAAAAATAGACTTCAAGTGTATTCTATACATCAGTTTCTAAAGTAGCCACAAGTATCTCTAGTTTCATTTAGAAATTAACAACTCTAAGAATACTGGAGTATTTATTTAGAAGACCCCCTACTTTTAGCATGTTTGCATTTGTTTTTAATATGGACCATTTTTTTTAAAGTCTTTATAGAATCTACCACTACATTGCTTCTGCTTTATGTTTTGGTCCCTGACCAAGGATCAAACTTGTACCCCCTGCATTGCAAGGTGAAGTCTCAACCACTAGACCAATGGGGAAGACCCAATATGCTTCTTGATTGTGGAATGTTCATTATGTGTAAATGGGACTTTGGGGCAGGGGGCTGCTATGTCTTTGCAGTTCAAAAGACTAGAATAAATAACTTTACAGCGAAAAAATGGGGGAAATAGTTCATTAAAAATACCTTGTACTAGTAATAGTTTACCTGGAAACCCCCAAAATTGTCCCCAAGAGTTTTTCTTGGGAGAAGTGTGTGTCATAATGAAATTTTATCTTGAAATTTAAATGGTTTCATATATAAGGATATGACAGAGAATGATGTTATACAAATACTTGGAATTCTGGAAAATATTAAACCAGTCTTTTGCCTTCAGCTAAATAGAACTTCATCCTAAACAAGTAATTCAGGCAGCTGATAATTTTAAATTATTTTCAGAGCTTCTAATGGAATTCCATACCCTTAGAACCTTAATATCTGCTATGTACTGAATTATGGCTCCTCCAAATTCATATGTTGAAGCCATACCTGCCAATATGACTGTATTTGGTGATATGAGCTGAATATTTGTGTCATCCCAAAATTCATGTATTGAAACCCTCATCTCCAATGAGATGGTTTTAGGAGGTGGGCCATTGGGAGGTAATTAGGATCAAATGAGGTCAGGACTGAAGGACTGATGTTGAAGCTGAAACTCCAGTACTTTGGCCACCTGATGTGAAGAGCTGACTCATTTGAAAAGACCCTGATGCTGGGAAAGATTGAAGGCAGGAGGAAAAGGGGATGACAGAGGATGAAATGGTTGGATGGCATCATGGACATGAATTTGAGTAAACTCTGGGAGTTGGTGGTGGACAGGGAGGGCTGATGTGCTGCAGTCCACAGGGTCACAAAGAGTTGAACACGACTGAGCGACTGAACTGAGGTCAGGAGGGTGGAGCCCTCATGAATGATATTAGTAAGTACCCTAATAAGAGTCACAAGAGAATATAGTCTTACATTTAGGCCTTTAATCATTTTCAGTTTATTTTTGTATATGGTGTTAGAGAATGTTCTGATTTCATTCTTTTACATGAAACTGTCCAGTTTTCCCAGAGCCACTTATTAAAAAGATTGTATTTTCTCCATTGTGTTTTCTTGCCTTCTTTGTCATAGATTGATTGATCATTAAGTGTGTAGGTTTCTTTCTCCATTTTCTGTCCTGTTCCATTGATCTAGTATCTGTTTTTGTGCCAGTACCATTCTGTTTTGATTACTACAGTTTTGTAGTCTTTTCTAAAGTCAGGGTACATGATTCCTCCAGTTCTGTCCTTCTTTCTCAAGATTGTTTGGTTATTTTGTGTTTCCATACAAATTTTAAAAGTTTTCACTCTAGTTCTGTGAAAAATGCCATTGGTAATTTGATAGGTTTGCATTGAATCTGTATATTACCTTGGGTAGTATGGTCATTTCAACAGTATTGATTCTTCGAATGCAAGAACATGGTGAATCTTTCCATCTGTTTGTGTTGTCTTCAATTTCTTTCACCAGCATCTTATAATTTTTGAAATACAGGAATGGCTAGAGGAAAATATAAGCAGAACACTCTATAACACAAATCACAGTGATATTTTTTTGATTCATCTTCTAGAGTAATGGCAGTAGAAACAAAAATAAACAAATGAGGTCTCACTAAATTTAAAAGCTTTTTCACAGCAAAGGAAATCATAAACAAAATGAAAAGACAGCCTACAGACTGGGAGAAAATACTTGCAAACAATGCAACCAACAAGTGATTGATTTTCCAGATATACAAACAGCTCATATAACTCACCTCCTGAGAAAACTGTAGGCAGGTCAAGAAGCAACAGTTAAAACCAGACATGGAACAACAGACTGGTTCAAAATTGGGAAAGGAGTATGTCAAGGCTGTATGTTGTGACCCTGCTTATTTAACTTCTGTGCTGAGTACATCATGCGAAATGATGGTTGTGTGAATCACAAGCTGAAATCAAGCTGGAAAGGCTGAGTGCTGAAGAATTGATGCCTTCAAACTGTGGTGTTGGAGAAGACTCTAAAGAGTCCCTTGGACAGCAAGGAGATAAAACCAGTCAACCTTAAAGTAAATCAACCCTGAAAATTCATTGGAAGGACTGATGCTGAATCTGAGGCTCCAATACTTTGGTCACCTGATGAGAACTAACTCACTGGAAAAGATGCTGATGCTGGGAAAGATTGAAGGCAGCAGGAAAAGGGGACGACAGAGAATGAGATAAGTTGGATGGCATTTCTGACTCAATAGACATGAGTTTGAGCAAACTCTGGGAAATGGTGAAGGACAGGGGGGCCTGGCATGCTACAGTCCATGGGGTCACAAAGAGACATGACTTGAGTGGCTGAACACCACCACCACATAGCTCCATATCAAAAATCCAAAAACCCAATCAAAAAATGGGCAGAAAATCTAGACATTTCTCCAAAGAAGACATACAAATGACCAACAGACGCAAGAAAAGATGTTCAACATCACTAATTATTAGAGAAATGCAAATCAAAACTACAATGAGGTATCACTACACATCAGTCAGAATGGCTATCATCAAAAAGTCTACAAATAATAAATTCTGGAGAGGGTGTGGGGGGAAGGTAACTCCCATGCAGTCTTGGTGGCTTCCCGGGTGCCTCAGTGATAAAGAATCTGCCTGTAATGCCAGAGACACCAGTTCCCTGGGTTGGGAAGATCTGCTGGAGGAGGGCATGGCAACCCACTCCAGTCTTCTTGCCTGGAGAATCCCCCATGGACAGAGGAGCCTGGTGGGCTTCAGCCCATAGGGTCACAAAGAGTTGGACACAACTGAAGCAACTTAGCACATGTACTCTTGGTAGGAATGTAAATTGGTACAACCATGATGGAGAACAGTATGGAGGTTCCTTAAAAAAAACTAAAAATAGAGCTATCATATGATCCAGCAATCCCACTCCTGGGCATTAAGATGAAAACTCTAATTCAAAAAGAGAATGCACCCCAGTGTTCAAAACAGCACTGTTTACAATACCCAAGACAGAAGCAACCAAAATGTCCATTGACAGATGAAGGGATGAAGAAGATGAGGTATATTTATACAATGGAATATTATTTGGCTATAAAAAAAGAATGAAATGATGCTGTTTGGAGCAACATGAAGGAACCTAGAGATTATCATATTTAATGAATTCCATTTACATGTGGAATCTAAAAAAATGATATAAATGAAGTTGTTTACAAAACATAAATGGACTCACTGACATAGAAAACAAAATTATAGTTACCAAAGGAGAAAGTGGGGGAGGGATAAATTAGGACTTGAGGATTAAAAGATATACACTACTATATATAGAATAGATAAACAAGAAAGACCTATTGTATAGCACAGGGAATTATGGTCAATATCTTTTGTGTGTGCTTAGTCGCTCAGTCATGTCCAACTTTTTGCAACCCCATGGACTGTAGCCCACCAGGCCCCCCTGTCCATGGGATTCTCTAGGCAAGAATACTGGAGTGGGTTGCCATGCCCTCCTCTAGGGGATCTTCCCAGCCCAGGGATTGAACCCAGGTCTCCCACATTGCAAGTGGATTCTTTACCGTCTGAGCCACCAGTTCCCTATAATGGAAATAAATCTGAAAAAGAATGGACATAGATATAAGTGAATCATTTTTGTTGTATACCTGAAACATTGTAATTTTATTACACTTCAGTAAAAGTTAAAAAACCAAAATAATTGATTAATTTAAAAAACAGTCTCAAAGAAGTTTACTCTTCCTCTCTGCTCTCTGCCAGATGAGGGTATAAGAAGGCAGCAGTCTACAAATCAGAAAATATTCCTCCCCAGAACTCCACCATACTGGCATCCTGATCTTGGACTTGCAGGCTCCAGGATTGTAAGAAATAAATTTCTGTTGTTTAAACCATCCAGTTTATGGTAGTTTGTTAAACAGCTTGAACTAAGACATTTGGAAATAGGGACTGTGAGAAGGTGATGAAGGTTAAATGAAGTCCTAAGAAAGTAAAACTGAAAGTCACTCAGTTGTCATGTCCAACTCTGCAACCCCACAGACTCTACAGTCCATGGAATTTTCTTGGCAAGAATACTGGAGTGGGTAGCCTTTCCCTTCTCCAGGGGATCTTCCCAGGTCTCCCAGGGATCAAACCCAGGTCTACCACATTACAGACAGATTCTCTACCAGCTGAGCCACAAGGGAAGTGAAGTCCTAAGGGTGGGGCCCTAATCTGACAGGGTTGGTGTCCTTATAAGAAAAGGAAGAGTCACTAGACTCTGTCCATAGAGAATGAAATAAGTCAGAAAAACAAATGGCGTATATTAAAGCATATAAATGGCATCTAGAAAAATGGTACTGATGAACCTATTTGCAGGGTAGGAATAGAGGTACAGATGTAGAGAACAAACTTGGGGACACAGTGGGAGAAGGAGAGGGTAGAGTGAACTGTGAGAGTAGCACGATACACTTACACTGCCGTGTGTAAAACCGACAGACGGTGGGGAGCTCAGCTCGGTGTTCTGTGGTGGCCTGGCATGGTGGGAGTGTGGGGCAGAGAGGGAGGTTCAAGAGGGAGGGCATGTTTACACACTCACAGCTGATCGATGTTGTTGTATAGCAGACACCAGCGTAACATTGTAAAGCAATTACCCTCCAATTAAAGAAATTTTTTAATTTAACTACTAATTATAATAAAACTTTCAGGTAATTTTAAGTAATAAAAGACCTTCAAACATAAAAATATGGAATCTGTACTACATAAAATTCTGAGAATGGAGAATGGAGTAAAAATATTAGTGAGAAAAAGGAATGATGTGAAATGCAGGTTTTTATAGGAATGATATGAATTTCTAATGTATTATTTAGATGGTATTAGAGATAAGTCATGTGATTATTTTTAAATTTCAATATTTATAATACAGTGGAAATTACATCCTTTAAATTTCTAATGGAAAATTTTAGATGTCAGCTTCCAAATACAATAACAGTTTCAAAGTCTTTCAGAACTCTTTTAGGGACAAGTCAGTTCAGTCAGTTCAGTTGCTCAGTTCTGTTCAACTCTTTGCGACCCCATGGACAGCAGCACGCTGGGCTTCCCTGTCCATCACCAACTCCTAGAGCTTACTCAGACTCATGTCCATTGAGTTGGTGATGCCATCCAACCATCTCATCCTCTGTCATCCCCTTCTCCTCCTGCCTTCAGTCTTTCCCAGCATCAGGGTCTTTTCCAATGAGTCAGTTCTTCAAATCAGGTGGCCTAAGTATTGGAGCTTCAGCTTCAGCATCAGTCCTTTCAGTGAATATTCAGAACTGATCTCCTTTAGGATTGACTGGTTTGATCTTGCTGTCCAAGGGACTCCCCAGGGTCTTCTCCAACACCACAGTTCAAAAGCATCAATTCTTATGGTCCAACTCTCACATCCATACATTACTACTGGAAAAACCATAGCTTCGACTAGACAGACCTTTGTCAGTAAAGTAATGTCCCTGCTTTTTAATATGCTGCCTAGGTTTCTCATAGCTTTTCTTCCAAGGATCTAGCGTCTTAATTTCATGGCTTGCAGTCACCATCTGCAGTGATTTTGGAGCCCAAGAAAATAAAGCCTGTCACTGTTTCCATTGTTTTCCCACTTATTTGCCATGAAGTGATGGGACCAGATGCCATGATCTTAGTTTTTTGACTGTTGAGTTTTAAGCCATCTTTTTCACTGTCCTCTTTCACCTTAATCAAGAGGGTCTTTGGTTCCTCTTCACTGTCTGCCATAAGGGTGCATATCTGAGGTTATTGATAATTCTCTTGGCAATCTTGATTCCAGCTTGTGCTTCATCCAGTCTGGCATTTCACATAAAGTGGGCAAAAATATTCAGATGACTGCCTCAGAATAACTAGTCAAAACCATTTGGCTTTATCAGTGTGGCAGCTGGGGGCCACAGGTTCTGTTCTTGAGCCAGAACCCAAAGCCACATTCAGTCCCTGGCTCTGCAGCTCCCTTCCATCTCTTACTCACAGAGGACACACAGGGTTCTGTGAGAAAGTCCATGTTTATTAATGACGAGCAACCTCTAAGGAAGAGGTCATCTCTGAGACGTATTTGAGTTTAGAGCTGTCTGACATCTGTGTTAGCCTGTCGCCACCCGTCGTCAGGATTGTTTCTAAAGCAGTCTTTCTTTTTGGGGCCACACCACATGGCTTGTGGGTTCTTAGTTCCCCAACCAGGGATTGAACCCAGGCCCTGGCAGTGAAAGTGCTGAGTCCTAACCACAGGACCACCAGGAAATTCCCTAAAACAGTCATTTAGAAATATGAGGTGTCCACACATCTATCTCGGCAAGCTAGATTGTGATTTATTAATATCTCACAACTGACTGGCCTAGCAAAGCTGGAAGTTGCCTGAGGGGGGTGGATTTCCATGCCTTAGTTGGCTTGGGCTGGGCTGCCATGTGCTTAGGGGTTCAGTTGTATCTGACTCCTTGTGACCCCATGGACTGTAGCCCGCCCGGCTCCTCTGTCCATGGGGATTCTCCAGGCAAGAATACTGGAGTGGGTTGCCATGCCCTCCTCCAGGGCATCTTCCCAACCCAGGGATGGAACCCAGGTCTCCTGCATTGCAGGCAGATTCTTTACTGTCTGAGCCACCAGGAAAGCCCAAGAATACTAGAGTGGGTAGCCTATCCCTTCTCTAGGGATCTTCCCGACCCAGGAATTGAATTGGGGTCTCCTATACTGCAAGTGGATTCTTTATCAGCTGAGCTACCAGGGAAGCCCTGCCATGACAAAGTACAATACCGTACACTGAAGGGCTTAAAGAGCTGTGAGAAAATTAATTTTATCACAGTTCTGGAGCTGAAAGCGAGATGAGAGTGCCAACATGGTCGGGTTCTGTTGACAGTTCTGGCTGAGAGAAAGCAAGCCCTGGTCTCTCTTCCTCTTCTTCAGGACGTAATCCTATCAGATCAGGACCGTACCCTTACAACCTCATTTAATTTTACTTAAGTGAGGCCCCACGTCCAATATGTCACATTAGGGTTTAACCTACAAATTTTAGCTGGACACAAACACTCATTTCCCAACACTCATAAATCTTTATACGCCTTGTTCCTAACCCAATGGAATAATAAATTTCTTTTAGATTAAATCCTTATATCAATATCATGTGGCAATGTATTAATAGTATCTGTTGTGTTCAGTTGCTCAGTCGTGTCCGACTCTGCGACCCCATGGGCTGCAGCATGCCAGGCTTCCCTGTCCGTTACCAGCTCCCAGAGCTTACTCAAACTCATGTCCATCAAGTTGGTGATGCCATCCAACCATCTCATCCCCTGTATTAATAGTATAGCAAAGAAAAAGTTAGCTCTATGGCCTTCAGTCAGTCATGTGACCTATGTGAGCCTCAGCCTCTTCAGATGTAAAGTCTAGATAGCAACTCTTAATATGTTATGAGGTTCAGAAGGGAGGTGTGTCAAGGGTATGGAATCATATTCATGAAATAATAGCTAAATCTAATCCTTTTAACATTTTTTAGCTTATGAAGCACCATTGTCTACATTATCCTACTGAATGAAGACCTGAATGCCTGAGACACTTGCTGCAAGCTTCGTGATCTTTAAGGTCTTAGATCAACTGGTATAGTGAAAAGACTGTTCATTTGACTTCACTAGGTCATCATTTGTTTTATGCAGTGAAGTAATGCAATGCAATGGTCTAGCTCTTGGGGTAACCAAGAGACCAGGTTAATAAGTCTTCTGGCAAGGAGAAGAAAATATCAGGTGTTTTAATATCTATTCTTTTGCAAAATTAATCAGTTACTTGCTCTTTTCCTTAAATAGTTGTTCAGAATACGTATAGCTTTGTAAGTCCAGTCCCAGACACTAGGTGGCACCATAAGAACCTCACCTGCACCAATTCCTGACACTCCAACAGCCCTTTCTCACCATTTACAGCCTGAAAACACGCTGAAGATTTTTAGCACAGAATCTAGGGCGAAAATTAGGGAAATGTTCTTCCTTTTCTGTGTAGAGTCTATACATTTTCTCTTTAGGAAGTTAATCTCCTAGTTTGAATCATACAGAGAAGAACAAGGCTCTCAGGGCAAACTGCAGCCAGTGTGAATCTAGTGAGGAGACTGGGTCTGAATCCCAGTGCTGATGCTTAGCATCTGGTTTTCCAGGAGAAAGTCCCTTTCCTGCCCTGTATATGCCTCTCATCAGACTGCTGGAAGGACCGGACAGAGTCACGTATGAGAACTGCCTTGTGCTTCAATTAGAAACCAAGGTTCTTTTCTGCCTCTGCAGCCCTCCTCTTCCTGGGGAGGCTCCCACCTTGCACCAGCTCTGGGCCCCTGCTGCCCTGGCCCCTGCCTACTCTTTTCTCAACTGCACGATCCCTTCAAACATTTAAAGGACTCTGGCATCAGACTTATCTTCAGCTTGCACGCAAACAGCTGAAACTCGCGCTTCTTGGTGTCCCTCACCCCAGTGGTGCCGAGCTTCTCTTCAGTCGCCTTACAGTGCAGAGCGCCCAGTGGAAGAACACGGGCGTAGAAGTGTATTATCACCCTATGATAAACAGCTGTGCAGATGTAAAGAGCCAACTTTTGGACTCTGGGAGACGGCGAGGGTGGGATGATTTGAGAGACAAGCATTGGAACATGTATATTACCATATGTGAAACAGATCGTCAGTCCAGTTTCTATGCATGAAACAGGGCGCTCGAAGCCAGTCACTGGGACGACCCTGAGGGATGGGATGGGGAGGGAGGCGGGAAGGGGCTTCAGGATGGGGGACACATGTACACCCGTGGCTGATTCATGTCGATGAATGGCAAAAACCACTACAGTATTGTAATTAGCCTCCAATTAAATAAATTAATTTAAAAAAATTCTACTGGCCTAGAAAGACTTATACTGAAATTGGTAAAATGTTTCAAAAAACAAAAACATAAACACCTGTGTAACCCTGAGCGCATCACTGACCCCTCTGAGCATCAGCACTGGGTATTCTAGGTGAAAACATCCGCCCACAGGAGAACTAAGAGAGGCAGTGGATAAAAGAGATTTTTTAAAGACATATTTTTATGCTTTTATCTTTTGCATCTTCCATATATATGACCTCTCCCTGTGACTCAGAGGTACCTTTCTGAAGGGCAAGTGGATGAATGCGTAGACTAGGATTATTAGAATAAAACGCACATAAGAGACATGGTATAGTTTACTTCAAAAACAGTTCAGTCGCTCAGTTGTGTCCAACTCTTTTTGACCCCATGGACTGCAGCATGCCAGGCCTCCCTGTCCATCACCAACTCCCAGAGCTTGCTCAAACTCAAGTCCATTGAGTCAGTGATGCCATCCAACCATCTCATCCTCTGTCGTCCCCGTCTCCTCCCGCCTTCAATCTTTCCCAGCATCAGGGTCTTTTCCAATGAGTCAGTTCTTCATATCAGGTGGCCAAAGTATTGGAGTTTCAGCTTCAGCATCAGTCCTTCCAATGTAATTGAGGGATAAAGGCTTGAGGAAAGTAGGGCTTAGTGATTATGCCAAAATATAGTTTGGAAATAAAACAGGGGAGACGCAGGTATACCCACCTCCTGTTGCCCCACCACAACCACAGAGGGTTGTGAGGGCCACAGAGGAGCCTCAGAGGAAGTGCGCTGGGAGGGCAAAGGAGCTGCGTTGTCCCTGTGTGGCCAGGCCACCCAAGATGGCTGTCCTCTTGCTCTCTGTACATCCCCTGCACCCACCTCACCTGACTGACCTTCCCTCTTCAGTAAACATCTACTTGCCCCAGGCCCTAAGTAGTTATTGTTTTAATCCTTAGAGTAGAGAATCGCCTGCAATGCGGAGACCTGGATTCGATCCCTGGGTTGGGAAGATCCCCTTGGGAGAAGGGAAAGGCTACCCACTCCAGGATTCTGGCCTGGAGAATTCCATGAACTGTATAGTCCTCAGGGTCGCAAAGAGTTGGACACGGACCGAGCAACTTCTCACTTTTCATAGTATCTCCACCTTGCTGGCTTATCAGAGTGGTGAGGAGCATGCGCCTCTGCTGGTTTCCCTGGTAACCAGTGAGCCAACCTGACATCAATTCCCCCATTCAATGGTGACCTCCCCTCCCCCTGGTAGTGAAGACTGCTGTCATGTCTGGCCTGCAGGCTGCCACACACGGCGGGGAGTCACTCCAAGACCTTGCTTCACACAGGTCAGGCCCTCCTTTCCCTTAATACCATGGATGTCTCTGTCGCTGACTCCCAGGGGCTTTCTTCAGTCTTTTTTTATTTAATTCTTTTTTTTTTTTTTTTGGTTGCGCTGGGTTTCTTCACTGCACATGGGCCTTGGTCTCGTTGCGGATAGCGGGGGCTGCTCTTCGTTGTGGTGCGCAGGCTTCTCACTGCAGCGCTTGTCACAGAGCGCAGCCTCTAGGCACGTGGGCTTCGGTCGTTTCTGCACACAGGCTCAGCAGTTGCAGCGCGTCGGCTTATGCTCCGGGGCATGTGGAATCTTCCCCGACCAGGGATCGAGCCGGTGTCCCCTGCACTGGTAGGAAGATTCTCATCCACTGCACCACCAGGGAAGTCCTCTTTTTCAGTCTTTAAGCTGGCCAATACTGGGCTTGCAGGCCTGTGGGACGAAACAGTCCCCTTTCAAGAGTCCCAACACTCACCTAAGCATGAAGCCACGAAACCTCGGTGCCTTCCTTAATCCCAACATCAGGGAGGTGGAAAAAATCCACAGCGTATTAATATATTTAGTCATGTAGTCCTCCAAACAACTCCACCATACCACTATTGCCCACATTAAAGCAACACCACACAACTATCATTGGCCCCATTTTACTGAATAGGAAGGTGACAGGATTTTAATTCAGGCCAGCTGGCTCCCAAAGCCATGCTCTTCTTAACCATCACACCACACAGCCTTTCAGTAAACATCAGTTCCCTACACTCACCCCACCCCACCTCTATTCAGTGCCAGGGTTAAGAGGTTGAGTTACAGAAGTTAGGCTACCACGTGTTTCACGCTGTTACCATTTATGGTCTACACTCAGCAGGATCTTCAGGTGTGGTTCATCACCTGTTGTTTATTCTCGGTCAGCTCCCTTCCCCAAACCCTGCCGTGGACCTAAAGCTTCATCATTCTATGCCGTGCTCACCTGCACCAATAAACTTGCCTGTGGTTCATGGAGAAAATCAGTGCCATCAGGGGTGGGCCCTCCCAGCTTCTCTCCTTCCCTCAACTAACTTATCTTCAAGGGCACCCTCTCCTCCCCCTTGTCCACCAGTATTCCAGGAAGAGATGTCTCTATCTTCCTATTTTAGTCCCTCCTCTCCTTCGCCCTTTCACCTCCTCCAGGATTTCTCTTGTGTCTCTTTTTCCAACTTCTTCAACCTTCCCCCTCTCTGCTGCGTCTTTCAGCATATAAACCAAGTAAGGTCCTTCCTCTCCTTCACATTGTCTCCACCCATAATTGTCCTAGACATCAGAAATTTCCAGGCACCAGTCCCTGAACTCTTCCTAAGTAGTGAAGAAATTTCAGTAATTCATGAAAAAAATTGAGAAAATCAGGATAATATAGGGAGTTTCTCATTAAGCTAAAGGAATTAACTTTAAATGACTTTGTTCTAAGGTTGTGACTTTTTTTTTTTAATTGTTCTGATATTCTCCATATAGGACACCCTCTGTGGGTCCATATCCTCAGATGCAGAGGGTTGACTGTACTGCGCCATTTTATATAAGGGACTTGAGCACCTGTAGAGTTTGCTATCCTTTAATGAATACCCTGGAACGAATCCCCCAAGGGTCCCAGGGATGATGGTATACCACCTATCAGAAGTGGGAAGACTTGGCTTGAGCAATGAAGAAACCTTTTTCCTGTGTTAAGACACCAAGATTTGGGGCATCTTTGTTATTGTGCATAACCTAGCCCAGAAGTCCTCAAGCTGTTTGGTCTCTTAACATCTCTACCCTCTTGACACTCTTATAAAACAGTGAAGGACCTGTATTGACTATGTTTCCTTACTTTCTGTACTCTTAATGCTCTGGTGGGGCTTCCCAGGTAAAGAATCCCTCTGCCAACGCAGAAGACACAAGAGACATGAGTTCCTGGGTCTGGAAAATCCCCTGGAGGAGGAAATGGCTACCCACTCCAGTGTTCTTGCCTGGAAAATTCCATGGACAGAGGAGCCTCATGGGCTACAGTCCACGGGATCAGAAGGAGTCAGACATGACTCAGTGGCTGAGCACGCACAATGCTCGGGTACCTGGGAGCGTGCTGGCCCAGGAGAGACTGCCCCTTTGAGGACGAGCTGATTCCAGAGATAACAAACTCCCCCCTTGAGAATATGCCTTCCATGTGCAAACTAACACATCCAAAGCCATATCCTGAGCCCACCACCCCCAACCATGCCCTTTATCCAGCTCAGAGCACTCTTATACTTCAGGTCACTACAGGGATACACGGTTTTATTGCACTTCACATATACTGCTGTTTTTTTTCTTTAAACAAATGGAAGGCTTGTGACAAACCTGTATTGAGGAAGTCTGTTGGTGCCATTTTCCCAGCAGTGTTACTTTTTAATTAAGACTACATTTTTTAAAAAACATAACACTATTGTACACTTTAATAGACTATACAGTCTACTCATACACAGTATAGTGTAAACATAACTTCTGTATGCACTGGAAACCAAAAAATTCATGTGACTCACCTTATGGCCACACTTGCCTTATTGTAGCAGTCTGGAACCAAACCTACAGTAATCGCTGAGGTCTGCCTGTATTCACCTTTGCTAATCACCCCAGGGCAAGATACAGGAAGCCCTAGGACAGCACCTACACCCTAGAACGTGGAAATTACTCAAATTAGCCAACCCTAAACCTGCTCACCCTGCCTTGCCTGTTCCTTTCTACAAAAACCACCCTGAGACTCTCAGTGATGACTTCCCCTCACTCCTTCAACCTTCTGACTGACTAGCTCTCCCCTATGTGGCCCTGTATGCCAGTGCGGGCCTCCTCCTCTTAGGAACAGACTTCCCTGTCAGTGACAGTCATCTACTGAACTAACCACACCTGAATAATAATAAAGGCTACATTTTGAAACAGGACCCCAACTGACCTTTGTTTATGTGGGTTCTGTATGTTGATATTTACTGTTTTAGATACTAAAACTGAGAAAATGCAAAAATATGTAAATGAATCAATTATACTTTAGCATAGTAACATCTTAATGCAAAATAACTATTTTCCAAAACAAAAAAAAAATAACTGTGAGAAGAGTAGCCCTATTTCAGTTTTTGCAATTCTCTTTAATGTCTAACTGAATATAATGCAGCTGGATTTGGGGGCCTGCTTCTGCATTCAAAGAGCAGCATTATCACATTGTGGAAAATTCCACCATATATTCATGAGAGACTGAGAATAAAAAAGGCAAATAATATTTTAGCATTTAATCATCTATTTTGAAATTGACCTCATAGACCCGCTGAAAAGGTCCCCAGACCACACTTTGAGAATGCTAACTTAGACAATATTGACTAATACAAACAAGTTCTTTAGAATTCCTGATGCTGGGCACCCACCCCCGCCCCTCCCCACCCAGGCTGGGAAGCCTGCCATGGGGCTCAGTACTCTCACTCCCACTGAAGAACCTCTGCAATATAATTATTCTCCAGTTTGTCAGTTGCCCACCTGGGGTTGGGGGTCAGTCTTCCCTGGTGGTCCAGTGGTAAAGAATTCCCCTGCCATTGGAGGAGACCAGGGTTCCATCCCTGAGTTAGGAAGATCCCCTGGAGGAAGAAATGGCAACCCACTCCGGTATTCTTTCCTGGAAAATCCCAAGGACCAAGGAGCCTTGCGGGCTGTAGTCCATGGGGTCACAAAGGGTCGGACATGACTGAGCAACTGAGCATACACGCACACCCGGGGCGGCAGGGAGGGCATGGGATTTAATTATATCACGAGTCCATCCCTCCTACTGTCTCACTGTGGTTCCTTCTTTACATCTTTGATTGTAGAAGTTCTTTTCTGGTAGGCCTTTCATCAATGATTGTCCTCAGATTAGTTGTGATTGTGGTGTGCTTGTGAGAGGAGGTGAGCTCAAAGTCTTTCTGTTCCACCATCTTGGCTGCTCTCCTCTTCCTCATCTTAAAAGGCCACCAATCCTACAGGATTAGGGACCCACACCTACAACCTCATCTAACCTTAATCACCTCCCTACAGGCCTTATCTCTACATATAGTCACATTGGTCATAGGACTTCAACCTATGAATTTTGGACTGGGGTAGGGAACACAATTCAGTCCATAACAGGAGGTGAAAACTGAAAACAGAGATCATGAGGGGAAAAATAACAAAGGCGAAGAAAGAGGTGAAGCAACGTGTTATAATGTGTTACCAGGCTGGCTACTAAACTTCAGAAAAATAAAAACAGGCTAGTCAATGCGTGGTACACTGGACTCTTCCAGAAGGACTGCAAGAAAGAATCCCATCTTGGACTATTCCATGGTAGGAAGATGCTACTTGCCTGAGTCCCTGCCCTAGCCCCCCAAGGTTCACCCCCATGGAAAACTAACTCACCACATTACTGGCTGGTGTCATCAAGCCTTTCAGTGCACGCAGGAGGGCTAGATTCCATTCTGTGTGATGTAGCATTTCATCCAAGCCCAGAAGTTAGGGAGGGACACAGCATGTGAGACACCAGGCCTGGGCCTTTTAGTCAAACCAGCCAGCCTGACAACTGCTGCAAAAGTGGTGGTGCTGTCTAGGAGTTAGAAGCAAAGAGTCAGCTGAAACAGTCAGAGATGTCTGATGCAGTAATTGACATTTGTAGAAGATTCAGAACTACAACTATACTGTTCTAGGTACAGAGGTGGCTATCCTAAACTTGCACTTCCTGAATGGACCACAACCCTGAAGGTCGTTGAGAAAGTGCATTTTGATAGTCATGGAAAAAAACTGTTGTTCTGCAGTTGCTAAGTCATGTCTGCCTCTTTGCGACTACATGAACTGCAGCACGCCAGGCTTCCCTGTCCTTCACTATCTCCCGGAGTTTGCTCAAACTCATGGCCATTGAGTCTGTGATGCATTGTAAATGAACTGTATTAAAAATATTACACCAGGGCTTCCCTGGTGGCTCAGATGGTAAAGAATCTGCCGGCAATCCAGGAGACCTGGGTTCGATCCCTAGGTTGAGAAGATGCCCTAGAGGAGAGACTGACAACCCACTCCAGTATTCTTGCCTGGAGAATCCCCATGGACAGAGGAGACTGGCGGGCTACATCATGGGGTTGCAAAGAGTCAGACACAACTGAGTGACTAAGCACAATGAAAATATTTAATAACCAAATAGTATAATTCATCCAATATGAACAGAGGAGTCTTACTTAGCCTTTAACAAATGTTATGTTTGATATCCTCCATATCCAACTGTTAATACTGGTTACTACACTGTATCCTTCAGATCTGTTTAAAAACCCAATGGAGTAAATTATGCTATAGTTTATTTTTCTCATGAAATGTAAAATTTATCAGATGGCTATGAAAAAAGTGTGAGAACTCAAGATATATTCAGAATGACAGTCAAATTGAGAGCTGTCTTCTCTTGTCCAGGTAATTTTTAATTGAAGTGACATTGGAAAGTGCCTTGCGAGATGACATGGCTTATGGTTATTACAAGGCCACTATGCTTTTGCTATTTTAAAGAGCAAAAATATATGAGCTCTACTACTTGACGCTCTATGATAAAAAATGTCATGATTGCCTACCATAGTCTTAAATACTGAATTATGGAACATCTTCATTGCTGTTGAATCTTTTGAGTTTTCAAATTCACTTATTCCTGTTGTATTCATTGTTAGAGTCAAGGTTTATCACGTGACTTGTCATGCACATGTGTGTGTTTTGTATTTAGGGAGTAGAGTGGTTATTTCAGGTGGCTTATGGAAGAGCAGGCATGCTCAGCAGACAATATTAAAACTCCCAAAGGATTGAAAAATAGATATATAAGTTGTCACCTCCAAAACAAACTGGAGTCATTGACAGAATAAACAGGGATAGCCAGGCAGGTGTGGCCATGGTAGCAGCATTCCCAGAGGCATCAGCAGCTATAAAGCATTACCTGCAAATTCTGTGAACCAGAGGCAGAGAATTAAGATGATGGTTCTGATGGCCAGAAGTCACACAAAACTCTGAGATCCACACAAAGTGTATCACATCTGCTCAGTTAGAAATTTGTTCTTTTACTGATAACCCAAGCACCCATGCGAAGAGAGAGCCAGTTCATTGGAGAAGAACCTGACGTTGGGAAAGATTGATGGCAAAAGAAGGGGGTGGCAGAGGAGGAGGTGGTTAGATAGCATCACCAACTCAATGGACATGAATCTGAGCAAACTCCGGGAGATGGTGAAGGACAGGGGAGCCTGGCGTGCCGCAGTCCATGGGGTCACAAGAGTTGGATATGACTTAGCGACTGAACAACAACAAGCACCCAGGATCTCCAAGTATCAGTCTACAGCCGCATCTTCCCTACCAAGTTCCAGACCATATATTCCACCTCAAAATTCTACCTCAAAATCATCATGCCTCAAACTGTATCTATCACAAGTCTCACACTGCTTCATATTTCCTATCTTTGTTGATGATATTGCAATCTATTTGTTCTCTTTAAGTTAGCCATTAAATTCATCGTTTCAAATGTGTTTTTTGGTGATATGCACTGGGGACATAACAGTAAACACAGCAAAGTCCCTTCCCTTATGAATCTTGTTTGTGTTGGTGAAATGGACTATAGCTAAAATATGCAGGTGTGAGAGTGTGTATGTGTTTGTGTGTGTGTGTGAGAGAGAGAGAGTGAGTAGAAACCTCTCTGGGAAACAAGCAAGTAAAGAGATAGTGAATGATAAAATATGCTATTTTATATAAGTTATCAGGAAAGTCCCAGTATTACTAAATTCCTGTCTCCTCTTTGCCTCCTATGTCCAACTGGTCATTAAGCCCAGTCATTGATTTCCCTGTCTCTCCTCCGTCTCATTCCATTTTCTGTGCTTCCATCCTAGTCATTCTTTGAAAATTCAGATGACTATTTGCATTCACTATTATTGATGTGACAGTCACAGTTTCTTCCATCCTACCTTCCAAACCATAACTTCTATCACTCTTCAGTTACCAGTGGGAAATAATTTCTCCATCTATATGGTTCCAAATGTCACTAGGTATAAAACAGCTTTATCAATATTTGTTTTCCATTAACCTCTTCATTATAATGTGATCTCCTTCTGGTAAAGAGTGTACCATAATTCTTTGTGTCTCCACACCTGACATGGTTCCCAGCCTAAAGTTAGTAACAAGCATATATTTGTTTGGTTCATTTCAAGTACAAAAAAATATTAAAATTTAAATTTTCTTCTTCTTTCAATAGAAGCTAGCTCTGGCAGAATTTCAGAGTGTCTAGTTGTTACCTGGCTATCCAAGTCTTTATTATTGTGGCCCTTGGTGACATCCCAACAGAATGATATTATCTACTACACCGGATGATAGGAAATTTTGTTCTCCAGGTGTCATAATTCCTAGTGAGTCCTTCCCAGAATTTAGCTCTGTGAATTCCAGGTGAGCTTTTGTTCACCTACTCTGAAATGTCTGAGAAATGAGTGGAGGTTGACAGAGTCCCTGTTTTCATAAGGCTCTCATCTTTCTGACATTATGTAGGGCAGGCTAATGACTGAAGTGGTAACAACTGAGAAGACTCCTATGTGAAGATTTTTGTTGTAGACTGTGACTTGTCCATAACCCAGTAACGAACAATGGTTAAAGAAATAAACCAAAACCAAAAACACCAAACCAAAATAAGACAAAAACTCTTGCTTTACTGTAATTCTGATGAAACCAGCAGAGAAAAGTTCAAAGTCAATTCTAATTGTTCAGATAGCATCCTCAAAAGATGGAAAATTAACTACAGTTGCAGTTTACTATCTTCTAAAGACCATAATGACATCAAAGGTAGAACTCAGGTCTTATGACTCCCTCTAAATATTTATTTTTAATATAAATCTACATAGGAATTATTTGGATAGCATATAAAAAGTACTTTACATGACCCACTTATGACTTTAAGAAACTAGGGGGAAACATATTGAAAGCTACATAAGTTAAGGATGAATTTCAGATGTTTGTAAATTAAACTATTATATCTCACTTCTGTTCAAAAAATAAGCATTGAAAAAAAAATAAGCATTGAAACATAAATATTAATAAATATCATTTACCCTTATGAACAAATTAAATTTTGAATGCTTGAATGATTCTTTAATTATATTGATAAGAATTATTGATTTTTAGCAGAAGGAAGAACATTTTGTTAACTGAAGCATATAATGGAAAACTGCCAATGTAGGGAAGATATATTTTTAGCTCAGGGTTATGAAAGAAGGCATTTTTTTCAACTCAGGGTAGGTATTGGATAAATGCTGTATTTTAAACTTTTTAAAATTAAAAATTTTTTATATGTATAGTTGATTTATAACATTTTAAAACATTTCTGCTATGTAGCAAATGATTCAGATATTATAAAATTAAGTTTTATATATAATTCTTTTTCATTATAGATTAAAAGATATAGAATATGTTACATTTATATACCATATATTGTATATTTATATATGTGTCATATATATATAAATAATGAAAAAGAATATGGTTGTCTATGCTGTAAATACTTGTTGTTTATTTTATATATGATAGTTTGTATCTGCTAAACCCACACTCTTAATTTATCCCTCTCCCATCCCCTTTCCCCTTCGGTAACCATAGGTTTGCTTACTATGTTGGTAAGTCCATTTCTGTTTTGTAAATAAGTTCATTTGTATCATATTTTAGATTCTACATATAAGTGACATCATATATTTGTCTAAAGAGTCTCTTGATGAAAGTGAAAGAGGAGAGTGAAAAAGTTGGCTTAAAGCTCAACGTTCAGAAAACTAAGATCATGGCATCCGGTCCCATCACTTCACGGCAAATAGATGGAGAAACAATGGAAACAGTGGCAGACTTTATTTTGGGGGGCTCAAAAATGACTGCAGATGGTGACTGCAGCCATGAAATTAAAATACGCTTACTCCTTGGAAGAAAAGTTATGACCAACCGAGACAGCATATTAAAAAGCAGAGACATCACTTTGCTGACAAAAGTCCATCTAATCAAAGCTATGGTTTTTCCAGTAGTCATGTATGGATGTGAAAGTTGGGCCATAAAGAAAGCTGAGTGCCAAAGAATGATGCTTTTGAACTGTGGTGTTGGAGAAGACTCGAGAGTCCCTTGGACTGCAAAGAGATCAAACCAGTCAGTCTTAAAGGAAATCAACCCTGAATATTCATTGGAGGGACTGATGCTGAAACTGAAGCTCCAATACTTCGACCACCTCATGAGAAGAGCCAGCTCACTGGAAAAGACCCTGATCCTGGGAAAGATTGAAGGCAGGAGGAGAAGGGGATGACAGAGGATGAGATGATTGGATGGCATCACCGACTCAATGGCCATGAGGTTGAGTAAATTCCAGGAGCTGGTGATGGACAGGGAGGCCTGGTGTGCTCCAGTCCACGGGGTCACAAAGAGTTGGACACGACTGAGTGACAGAACTGAACTGACTGATATTTGTCTTTCTTTGTTGGGCTTGCTCACTTAATACAATAATCTCTATGTCCATTGATGTTGCTACAAATGGCACTATTTTTCTTTTTTATGGCTGAGTACTATTCCACTGTATTTTCTTTTTCCATTCATCTTTATCTGTTCTTCTGTTGGTGGACACTTAGGTTGCTTCCATGTCTTGGTTATTGTAAATAGCGCTGCTGTGAACATTGGGGTGCATTTATCTCTTCAAATTAGAGTTTTCATCTTTTCCAGATATATGCCCAAGAGTGGGATTGCTGGACCATATGGTAATTAAATTTTTTAGCTTTTAAAGGAACTCCCATACTGATTTCCATAGTGTCTGCACCAATTTACATCCCCACCAACAGTGTAGAAGGGTTCCCCTTTCTCCATACCCTCTCCAGCAATTATTATTTGTAGACTTCTAAAATGACTGCTAATTCTGATTGGTATGAGGTGATATCTCATTGTAGTTTTGATTTCCACTTATCTAATAATTAGTGATGTTAAACATCTTTTCACGTGCCTGTTGGCCATCTGTGTCTTCTTTGCAGAACTGTCTGTTTAGATTTTCTGCCAATTTTTTGATTGGGTTGTTTTTGTTGCTGTTGTTGTTATTGAGTTGTATAGCTGCTTGTATATTTTAGAAATTAATTGCTTGTTGGTTGCATTGTTTGCAAATATTTTCTCCCAGTCTGTGGGTTATCTTTTTGTTTATGGTTTCCTTTGCTGTGCAAAAGCTTATAAATTTGATTAGGTCCCATTTGTTTAATTTTGCTTTTATTTCTATTGGCTTGGGAGACTGATCTAAGAAAACATTTCTACAATTTACGTCAGAAAATGTTTGCCTACATTCTCTTCTAGGAGTGTTAATGTGTCATGTCTTAAGTCTTGGAATTTTATTACATTCTATTAACAAACCCTTTGGCTGCAAAGAATATAATCAATCTGATTTCAGTGTTGACCATCTGGTGATGTCCATGTGTAGAGTCTTCCCTTGTGTTGTTGGAAGAGGGTGTTTGCTATGACCAGTGCGTTCTCTTGGCAAAACTCTATTAGCCTTTGCCCTGCTTCATTCCGTACTCCAAGGCCAAATTTGCCTGTTACTTCAGGTGTTTCTTGACTTCCTACTTTTGCATTCCAATCCCCTATAATGAAAAGGACATCTTTTTTGGGTGTTAGTTCTAAAAGGTCTTGCAGGTCTTCACAGAACCATTCAACTTCAGCTTCTTCAGCGTTATTGGTTGGGGCATAGGCTTGGATTACCGTGATATTGAATGGTTTGCCTTGGAAACGAACAGAGATCATTCTGTCATTTTTGAGATTGCATCCAAGTACTGCATTTCAGACTCTTTTGTTGACTATGATGGCTACTCCATTTCTTCTAAGGGATTCCTGCCCACAGTCATAGATATAATGGTCATCTGAGTTAAACTCACCCATTCCAGTCCATTTTAGTTCGCTGATTCCTAGAATGTCGACATTCACTCTTGCCATCTCCTGTTTGACCACTTCCAATTTGCCTTGATTCATTGACCTAACATTCCAGGTTCCTATGCAATATTGCTGTTTACAGCATTGGACCTTGCTTCTATCACCAGTCCCATCCACAACTGGGCATTGTTTTTGCTTTGGCTCCATCCTTTCATTCTTTCTGGAGTTATTTCTCCACTGATCTCCAGTAGCATATTGGGCACCTACTGACCTGGGGAGTTTCTCTTTCAGTATCCTATCATTTTGCCTTCTCATACTGTTCATGGGGTTCTCAAGGCAAGAATACTGAAGTGGTTTGCCATTCCCTTCTCCAGTGGACCACATTCTGTCAGACCTCTCCACCATGACCCGACTCTCTTGGGTGGCCCCACACGGCATGGCTTAGTTTCACTGAGTTAGACAAGACTGTGGTCCTGTGATCAAGTTGGCTAGTTTTCTGTGATTATTGTTTTAGTGTGTCTGCCCTCTGATGCCCTCTGGCAACACCTACTGTGGCTCAGATCATGAACTCCTTATTGCCAAATTCAGACT